>NC_060268.1:60524216-60824216 GCF_021613505.1 Equus quagga | reverse complement strand
CCCACTGGCCCCTGGTCAGGCGGGGGCTCCAAGGGCGAGGAGGCGCGAGGAGGCGACGGTGGTGGCGAAGGGGCCCGCAGGCACCGCGCCAGGCCCAGGCCGTCGGGGGCCGAGGGCTGTCTCCCCGCGAGCGTGGACAAGGCGAGGGCAGGGGCCAGCAGGAACTAGGGGAGGTCAGAAGGTTCTGGAGTTGGAAAAGAGGGCAAAACGGGATCTCTGCCACCTGTGTGGGTGTGAGGGGACGGCAGAGAGAAGCCCCCGTTTAGCGAGATACAGCGGCAGGTGTCCACTCTTCCTCAGTGGACGAGCGGAGGGTCCCCGACTGGAGCGGACTCTGTCCGGGGCTGACAGGAAGGAGCCCGGGGCCGCCGGACCGCGAGGAAGCCGAGGGGCCCCTCCGCGGGACGGGCAGGGGGCGCGTCCTCTGCCTGACCACGAGCCGGAGGGCGCGGCGCGCGGCTGTCCGAGGCCGCGCTTTCCGGCAGCAGCGGCGGCGGCGAGCGAAGAAGGAGGAAGGCGGCGGCGGCGAGGGCACGACTACTCCGGAACCAAAACGCGCGGCGCCGGAACCCGCGGAACCGGCGAGCGGGACCCGCCTCCCGCGGCGCCATGTTGGAAGAGGGCAGCCCCGGCTGGACCCGCCCCCGCGACGGGAGGGCGGGACCCGGGGAGCGAGCCGGGCGCCCGGGCGAGAATGAGGGGACTAAAAGTTGCGGGACCCGCATCGCCAACTGAGCGCCCACGGTGGCCGAGTGCCGACCCTTTCCTTTCCTGACCCTCGTTAAAGGCGGCGAGGTGAACACATCTAACACGCGAAGGAGGAAACTGAAGTTGGGCAGGAGTCAGCCAAAAACCAATTGGCTTAAAATTGCGTGCTGTTTGCCTTTACGGAAAGAAGCCTCAGAAAGACAACTGCAGCCCTCGTCTCTCCCTACTTCGGAAGCCGGGTACCTAAATATTCCTGGGGGTTTGTGCAGCAAAGCAAGGACTCCAAAAATAGTTGTCTTTTTCGTTTCCTTCTTCGAAGTTACAGATCCAGGGATCATTATCGCCCGTATTAGCAAAGCGAGTCTGGGTTATTCGGCGAGGTTCTTTACCCCACGATTGCCCTGAAATAGCCAAGGGACCCCTATTCAAAAGCGACAGTGAAGAAATTCAGTGAAGAGTCTGAGTGCCTGGGGACAGCTGCAGTAGTGGCATCATCTTCTCTCATTAAACGTTTGCAAAAAATATCTAGTCCATAAATTTTCAACTAGATAGCAATGTTTGCGCAACCGGTGATGTCACAGGCAGTAGCAATAACCCTTGGTTATTTTTAAATGCCTTGTTAACCTCAGATTTTAAATTGCATAATTGTGTTGATCTATGCTGCCTGTACAGAAGTTTGTTTACAAATTGCAACGTGTAGCTCCGTCCTTTATCTCATTCTAATGAGAGTACACATATCGCTTTGCTTTTGGAGACTAGATTTTGTATAAACTTGGTGGGAGAGGAGTGTCGTTTCCCCCTCTAGTAGTCGGATAGTTGGTGAATGAGAGAAAATAATTTAAATCTTGGTTACTTTCAGTATAATACCAAAATTTTTTTCTGCATGTTTTCTCTGCCTAGTTTCTTTTATCTTTAATCTGGAAGTCCATTGTAGGAGATGAATTCTCTCTTTTCAGTTATTCTAAATTAATAGCTTAAGTAGAAATTCATTTACTCACATCCTCCACACGTTCTAGGAATTGCTCCTTTCCACCTACACTTCAGTCCTGTGAAAAATAAATCGTTTGCTCAGGGTCCCCAAGTACTTTTTATTGAAAGTTCGTTTCCTATTATTTGAGAAAACAGACTGTAAAACTAGAGATTTTTCTATGAACCTAAGATTTGTTAAAACGGCTGTTTTATGCGTAGTGCTGTGGGAAAAACCAACTCAGTTTGTGCTTTCAATTCTTTTGGATTCATACCCAGAGGTAGATTTGCTGGATCGTATGGTAATTCTATTTTTAATTTTTTAAGGGACTGCCATGCTGTTTTCCGCAATGACTGCACCGTTTTACATTCCCACCAATAGTGCCCAAGGGTTCCAATTTCTCCACATCTTCACCAATACTTGTTATTTTTTGTATTTTTGTTAGTTGTCATCCTAATGGGTGTGAAGTAATATTTCATTGTGGTTTTGATTTGCGTGTCCCTGGTGATTAGTGATGTTGAGCTTCTTTTCATGTGCTTGTTGGCCATTTGTATATCTTCTTTAGAGAATTATTTATTCAAGTCCTTTGCCCATTTTTAATCAGGTTTTTTTTTTGTTGTTATCAAGTGATTTTTTTTTTTTTTGAGGAAGATTAGCCCTGAGCTCACTTCTACTGCCAATCCTCCTCTTTTTGCTGAGGAAAACTGGCCCTGAGCTAACATCCATGCCCATCTTCCTCTACTTTATATGTGGGACACCTACCACAGCATGGCTTGCCAAGCGGTGCCATGTCCGCACCCAGGATCCCAAGCAGCGAACCCCGGGCTGCCGAAGCAGAACGTGCAAATTTAACCACTGCACCACCAGGCCAGCGCCTCAAGTGATTTTTTTTAATGAGGAAGATGATAATTTACTATTACAAATTCAGAGAGATTTTCCTTCAACTCTTTTTACCTTACTCTCAATCTTGAATTCTTAACCCAGAATTTGACCCCATCCCACACTTTACTGCTACTGCTTCAGTCCAAAAGACCGTTATACTTCTCTCCTAGTCTCTTTCTGCTCTGCCTGCTGCTACCAACCGTCTATTCTCAAGCCAATTGCCAGGATTAGATCAAGTCCCTCCTTTGGTTAAAACTCTCCAGATGGCTTCCTAACTTGTGCAGGTTAAAAGCTCAAGTCCCTTCCTTGACCTGCAAAACTCTACACATTCTGCCCTCCGCAGCTGCTGAACTCTCACCCTCAGTCACACCAGCCTCCTCCTCACTGTTCCTTGAGCCTGTCAGGCATCCCACCTCAGGGCCTTTGCCACGTCCTCTGCCTGGATTCCTCTGACCCCCGATATCCATATGGCTCACTCCCTCACATTCTGTGACTCTCGACTTAAACATCATCTTCTTGCTGAGGCATTCCCTTAGCAAGCTATTGAAAATTTCAAACCACCCCAAACCCACCCCATCCATAGCTACAGGCCCGCGGGTGTGCACAATTCCTAGCCCCCCTCCCTGGTTTATTTTTCTCCTGGCACTTATCATTACCTGACACACCGCATGTTTTACTTATTTGTCTCCCCACTAAACTGTAACTTCATGAGGGGAGGGAACCATATGTGTTTTACTCACCGCCATATCCCTAGTACCTAAAAGAGTACCTGGCACACCGTGGGCACTTGAATCATATTTGTTGAATGAATGAATGGATTTGAAAGGCAAAGCGGATTGAGTGATAGGCATGCAGCTACCGTGTGCACCTCCTGCCTGGCTTGAGCCTCACTTGCTCCTTTGCCTGTCCACAGCACCACCACGACTGATACAACAACCTTATAGACTCCCATAGAACCACAAATTTTGTAGCAAATATAGATTACCTCCCATGTTCAAGAATTCCTCTTGTCTCCTTCATTGCCTAGTGTGGGCCCTTGTGTATAACACTCAAATACTTGTTGATTAATTTTGATTTAAAAGGATATGATGAGAATAGAGAATGAAAACAGTCAGTTTCCAGTGGGTAAACCTAGCAGACAGCATCCTAACCAAGTATCAAGGTTAACGTCATCAGTGATGTCATGTCAATAACATGTACTCTGATATGATGCAATAGGAAGGGCACTGACCTCTGTGGGCTTCTTTCTAAAACTCATAAGCCCAACCTAATAATGAGAAAAACGTCAGACAAACCCAGATTGAGGTACATTCTACAAAATATCTGACAAGTACTCCTCAAAACTGTCAAGGTCATAAAAAAAAAAACGAAGAAACCGTCACAGACCTGAGGAGACTAAGGAGACATGACAACTAAATGTACTGTGGGATCCTCAGTGGTATCCTGGAGCAGGAAAAGGACGGGAACGAAACCCTGGTGACATCTGAATAAAGTCTGGAGCTTAGTTAGTAATAGTGTACCAGTGTTGACTTTGTAGTTTTGACATACACACACTGAGTATATGAGATGCTAACATTAGGGGAATCTGAATGAGGGTATCCGGGAACTCTCTGGACTATCTTTGCAACTTTTCTATAAATCTAAAACTATTCCAGAATAAAAAGGTTTTTTTTAAGTAAGCTGTGTTTCTACACACCAGCAAATGCCTTAGAAATTTTCATTTTGAAGATTAATTTACAATAGCAATAACCACTAAACAATAAACATAAGCATTTTCCTCATGTTGCTTAATATCCTTAGTTTTAAAAAAAAGAAGAATATAAAGAGGCATAGACAAAAATGATCAGAGACAACCCCTGAAAGTGTGACAGGAAAGTCTGCTCTCTTCTGTCTTGGCAGGAATGGAAAAGAACAGGGAACAATTCCAGCACTCAAACAGAAGTGAAATGACAGTTCAACAAATATTCATGGAACACCTACTATGTGCCAGGTACTGTGAAGTTTAGATGCGCTAAAATGAAGCATTAATTTAAAATGTCAATAGATTTAACTTCTACATAATACATTTTCCTTTAGGTACAGTAGGCTGGTGTTCCTACAAATCACTTAAGCTTTGTTATTTCCCTCTTTTTGTTGTTTCAACATATCTATATTATTTTCTTTATATTAACTAACAAAATATATCTCAGATTTTTGTGGCACTTTATGGCTTGCAAAGCACTTCCATATCCTTTATTGGACAGAATTATCTTGGGCATCGTAGGGAAATACAGAGTAATGGTTAAGAACATGGACGCTGTTGACACACTGCAGAGACGGGAATAACATTCACCATATGTGACCTTGGGCAACATTTATTGGTTTCCATAGCTAAAAAATGGGGGTAAAAATAGTGCCTAGCTCATAGGGTTGTTGTGAAAGGATTAAGTGAGTTACTATGTGTAGTGTTTAGTCTAGGACCTGGCATAAATAAATACTGTGTAAATGTTAGATAAACTCCTTATTGTATATGTGAAGACACTAAGACTTAGAAAGCTCTAATTTTTCTCAAAGTTATTCAACAGTAATGGTACAGTAAGAACTTAAACCATATTTTTTATCTTCAAAACAAGGTTCTTTGTGTTACACACATAGTGGAACAGCAATAATTACCAACTCAATAGCGTGATTGGGAATCAAACATAGGCATGCAAGAATGACAATATAGTTTCAGAGTGAAAGGAAACTTAGAAAATCACCAATCTAATCCTCTGCCCAATTCAAGAATTCTCTCCACACTGCCTAAGGAATTGTTATGCAGCCTCTGGAAATATCTCCGACGGCAGGACTCACTGCCTCACGAGGTAACCCGTTCTATTTTTTGGCAACACAATTAAAACATTCTTCTTATCTCCTAGTTACTAACACATTGTTTCTAGCTCTGTTTAAAAAGAGTAAGTCTAACTGATCCTAGTATTTTCTGTTTAATGTTTCACTTACTTCTACATATCATTCTGTTCGACTTTAAAATAGAAAAGTTCCTGTGTGAGAAAATAGATGGCACCTTTTGAAATTCCTCAAAAGGATAATGCAACAAGATTCCAGTGTTCAGAATACATAGAACAGCATAGGTTAATTCATTACATCTGAGATAAGGTTTCAAAACTTGTTGCTGTTCTTGTAAAGAATCCATATAATCTCCAATTCAGTATCCTTTCAAAGCTCTTAAAAATGAAGGCAAGTTTTCTTTTTAATTTTGAATCATCACACATTCATCCAACATAGAGCCTTCATTATATGACAAGTACTGGAAACACAAAAATTAGTAACACATGGTTCTCATCCAGCTGTGTACAGAAGCAGTCTTTTTCAGTATGGCTTGAATGGACCCTGTCTGTAGATTCAGAACTACAAGATTTTGTTGACAGGTAAAATTACTAAAATTTGCCTTCAACGTGGTCAATGTGAAAGTATTTGTAGGATGAAAGAATGACTTGATTTTTAAATGTAATCTAACATTAAATGACACTATTTAGATTTCTTTATTCAAACTTTCAAATTCTTGGTTCCTTCATTTGGTAAATGTGGAGATTTGAAAGCATAAGAAACTAAAATGTTGGCTTCATCTCACAGTAAAGGCCTTAATACCACATGTGAAGAAAGGTTACAAGATGTTTTCCTACATTCGTGAATTATTTTCATCCAATTCTTAAACATGTACATTTTTTAAAATAAAATATCCACTTTAATTAAATCAAGTTTCAATTTATATCTGTTTATTAGAGTGTTGATTTTTATTTTGTATATCTTTATTCTTCCTTTAGGGTTTGGGTAGACAACTTTTTAGGTCTGATTTTAAATCATGCACTTATATGAAAATAGAGTAAAATGAATCACTTTGTGTTTAATAAATTCAATGTTCTGTTTACAGACAGATAGTTATAAAATTGCTGATATATTCTAGCAGAAGCAGTAAAGGTTATGTCAAATAACTACTAAAAAAATCATACGATGTAGCGTTAATGATGTTACCTTAACATACCAGCTTCAGGGGCTGTATAATTGTTTCTGCCAACCCATAAATTTTTGAGTAACAACAAAATTATTGTGATTTTTCTTACTAAATTATTCATACATTACAAAGCATGTATGTAACAAGGTCCATGAATCACCGAAGCGTATAATGATCATGTATCTAATGACATATCTCTTTTCATAAGATGAATTCAAATAGATTTATGTATTTAGGTTAACTAAAAGATACTGAGTTTATAAGGTTCATAATTCTATCACCAACCACCACCAAAAAAACTTCAGATCTTCTTTAAAAAGTACAGCTTCCATGATTTGCTTTTAAAAACTGAAAGCTTTTATCAAAATCCTTGTGTTGAAGCTACTTTTTCATGAAGTTTTACAGCTTTTAAATTGATACTGTAAATATCACTAAAGATAAATTAATAATATAACATAGTACCATGTTCATAAACTGTATTTAAAATGATATAAGTGCAACTAAAATAGCTATAAGCAGTACTATATAAAACCTCATACTAGTAGTAGCTGATATTCTTTATCCAACAACTAGGATCTAAAAGAGAATATTTTCATTTACTAACATTTTACATGCTTTTCTTTGGTATCATCTTAAATAATCTCAAACCAAGTATATCCTTTTCTTAATGCTACTAAAAATGATCCCAAATGAGGTTTCATCTACTTAATTAAGATTAGGCTTCATAACTAAAATTTTTTAAATTCCAAGACTGCAACTTATAAAGTGATGTTAACATGATTTACCTCTTTTAATCTCTAACATTTTTCTAAACTCAGATTTTTTTTTTTTTTTTTTGCTTTTTTTCTCCCCTAATCCCCTCCAGTAGATAGTTGTATACTTTTAGTTGTGGGTCCTTCTAGTTGTGGCATGTGATGCCACCTCAGCATGGCCTGATGAGTGGTGCCATGTCCGCACCCAGGATCCGAACGGGTGAAACCCTGGGCCGCTGAGGCGGAGCGCGAAAACTTAACCACTCGGCCACGGGTCCAGCCCCTAAACTCAGATATTTTCTATAGAAATCATGCAATGAGTTATGTCTTATCATAGTAATATTGAATCCTTTACTAATTTTTGAAAGTTATTTTCAATTGTGATAAAATACATATAACACAAAATTTACCATGTTAACTATTTTTATGTGTATGGTTCAGTGGTATTAAGTACATTCACATTACTGTGCAACCGTCAATACCATCTATCTCTAGAACTCTTTTCATCTTGCAAAATTGCAACTTTATACTTGTTAAACATTGACTGCCCGTTTTCCCTCCCCACTTTACTAATTTTTTTAACAGCTTTATTGAGAAATAATTCACATGCCATACAGTTCTTCCACTTAAGAGGTACAATTCAAGGTTTGAGTATAGTCACAGAATTGTGCAACTATCACCACAGTGAATTTTAGAACAGTTTCATCACCCCAAAAAGAAACTCCATACCCATTAACAGTCACTCCTCATTTCCTCCCACCCTCCCCAGGCCTAGGCAATCACTAATCCACTGTCTCCATAGATTTGCCTATTCTGGACATTTCGTATAAATGGAATCATACAATATGTGGTCTTTTATGACTGGCTTCTTTCACTTAGCGTAACGTTCTCAAGCTTCATCAGTGCTGCAGCATGCATTAGGACTTCAATCCTTTTTTGGCCAAGTAATATTCCCTTTTATTTCTGCGTTCATCGATTGATGGATATTTGAGTTGTTTCCACTTTTTGGCTAGAGTGAATAGTGCTGCTATGAACATTTGTGTACAAGTTTTTGTGTAAACATGTTTTCAATTCTCTAGGATATATGGCTGGGAATAGAATTGCTGGCTCATATGGTAACTCCACGGTTAATATTTTGAGGAACTGCCACCCTTTTCCAAAGTGGCTATTCCATTTTACATTCCCACTAGCAATGTATGAGAGTTCCAATTTCTCCACATCCTCACCAGCACTTGTTATTGTCTGCCTTTTTTTATTATAGCCATCCTCATGGATATGAAGTGGTATTTCATTGTGGTTTTGATTTGCATTTCCCTAATAGTTAATGTTGAACATCTTTTCATGTGCTTAGTAGCCATTTGTATAACTTCTTTGGAGAAATGTCTGTTCAAATCTATTTTTCAATTGGGTTGTTGAGTTATAAGAGTTCTTAAATATTTTGGCTACAAGTCCCTTATCAGAAATATTATTTGCAAATATTTTCTCCCACTCTGCCAGTTGTCTTTTTATTTTCTTGATAGTGTCCTTTGAAGCACAAGTTTTTAATTTTGATGAAGTCCACTTGATCTATTTTTTCTTTTATTGTTTGCCTTTACTAACTTTTCTCCTTTCATGAAATCACAGTTTACCAGAAAGCTAACTGAATTTTTAGAAATACACTTACTAAAAACAATCTAGATTTACTTCACCCCAGTTGTATTGAATGTGCCCTCAATTGGCAGAACAGTTCTGAGAAGTAGTTGGAGCCTGGCTTGTGTCCGTGGAAACTATTTTAGCTACATTTTCATTTAAAGAAAAAAATTTTCTCAACATCTGATCTCCAATTTATATTAGAGAATGCTCTGTGGACTACAGTCACTCCTAATAACACTTCTTATTGTTGGGAAAGCTCCTGTGAAACATTTGTCAAGCACATAAAATGGTATAAAAGTGAAATATAGTAGTTAAGATTTATGTTCTATCGATTGTGTAGCTAAAGTAATTTTTCATTACTAACATAAGATTTAATAAGTATAAGTAGTTAAAGATTCTGACCTGGCACTAGTCATTAGCATGTAATTGAACTAGTAAAAAAGATCAGTTAAAGCTGTGTTGATTACCACCTTATCTTTGAAAGGCAATTAAAGACCTCAATCATTGCAACAAGATTTGATTGTGCAGCCTTTATTGGACATTGATCTTTCAGCAAAGTGCAGTTACATTTTCCATTAATTTACAGTAACACAGTTTAACTCTGATATCCTAGACTGTTGACCCAGGTGAGATGTAATGCTAAGTACTTGTTTAGGTAAAGATGCCCTCAAACGCCATTACTGTCTGAATGGTAAGGGCTGAAAAAAAGTAGATACCCAATCCACTAGGTTTAGGATAAGGTTTCTGTTATCTGCAATAGCTTTTAAATGAAATGAAACCAAGATCCTTGTCTTCATGTCACCACACTCATTGAAACATCATTCATTCTTTAATAGAGTTGAGATATTTCATGAAGAATTATAGATGTTGTCTGCTTATAGTTTTGAATAAATATAAATGACACAAAATATGTACATTTTAAAAGAAATACATATGCTTTTAATAATTGAAAATGTTTCAATTTTTACTGAAATCAACAATTAGAAAAATATTAGTAACCAAGTAGTGTGATGAAAGAAATTACAACTCTTTGTACAACTTGGTATGTTAAGACCTTAGCACTGAGACACTAGGGATTTTTACATCAGCAGCCTCTTCCATGCTCCCCACTCTGTTACTGCATCTTTATGGTGCTTCACAACTTACACCGGAACCAAGAATTTTGACTAGAAATTTCTTCCAATATTTGGTAATTGATTTGTATAGAAAAAACCATAGAAGAGATGCAAATTCTATACTAAAAACACATCGTTAAAAAATAGTTTTGCCAAAGACAAAAATCCCATTAAAGAAGTGTCAGCAGGAAAGCTGTCTTTGGCTGTTTCCTCAACTAAGAAAACTCCTGATATCCTGAAGGGCAGGGTCCACTCAGAACTGGTACACAGACACTCACGCAAAAGGCCTTCAGTGTGTCCTGCTTTCCTCCTCTATTTTTAAAATCCTTTTATTAATGAAGTATTTTAAATATAAATATATATGAAACAGAAGAATGAGAATTACAAAAACAGCTTTTACGGTTTTAAAAGTAAAACTCACATTCACTTACAAGCATATTCATGTTACATTTTAAGGTAGAACGGTTTCTTGTTTTGTCCTCAGATTACAGGTGGAAAAAACTAAGACACAAAGGGGTAGAGTTATTAGCCTGAGGTCAAAAAGTAAGACAGCACTGATACTAAAAATAGAATCTGTCTCCTGACTTCCAGCATTTATACTTTATCCCTTTCAGGCCACAATGCTTCGATATAATATCCAACTTTAATGAAAAAAAAACTTAAACCATCACTGTTCAATAAGGACCATTTTTCAAACTAAAAGGTTCACCACAAGACTTAATAGATCCAATAAATGATATTTTAATATTTGAACCGTGCCCTTAGCCATTGTTGAGTTCATCCTTCACCATGATCAACTCCATGAGAGCAAGAGGTCTATTGATTTTCATGTAATACAAGAAAATATTACATTTGCTTAATTGTTACACAGTGAGCACATCAGACAAGAAATCAAGGCGCTCTTTAATGCTGCAAGCAGCAGAGAATTACAGAGATCAATAGGGTAGTTTGTCAAAGACGTTCTCCAAGGAGACTTACCTATCACCATATGGACAAGAAGTCACACTGACTGTAGCTATTGAAAAACAGGTAAGCAGAGTCAGCAGTACACATTATCAGAAATCAAACAGGCCAGTGTGAAAAGAAGTACAATCCTACTGAGAAGCTGTATTTATAGTCTAATAATTAAAAAACATTTTATCAGCTTTGTGTTGGGATCAAACCTTTACAGCAAATATTGACAAGATCAGCAGCAATGAATGAGCAGTATTTGACTTAAAACTTAGCAGCTGTAGTTATTTAACTTTGCCCATTACTTAGGAAATCAGTTCTAGCCTTCCTTGCAAAATGCTAATAGTCAGTTTTATTATTAATGAAGCTTAATGTAACACTATCTCCTTTGTGTAAGCCATTCATTTAACTAGTGTCAACTATATTCTTCTGGACTAAATATATTGGCTTAAGTACTTCTTTGATTAAAGTGTTATTTAGAATTGCTTTTAGACAAGTGAACACTACATATATTTGAAGAACAATTCACTCTGCAGCGGATTTAAAATGACTACCTTTAACGAAGCCAGTTTGTATGACTTCATTATTCTGGTGCTTTCACCTCAATCACTTCCACTCACTTTCTCTACTGAGTTGCCAGAAGTAAGCACTCAAATGTTGGTTAGAATGAATTTTATAAAATATCTTGCTACAAAAATGTGTAAATGTTCCAGAGTATCAACAAAACATTAACATAAAATGATATATAATGTATGTTTGTAATTATGGGAGAGATCATAAATCTGAAACAGCCATTGGTTTAGAAATTAAGTACTTCTACTTAGTTCTCCCTAAATTACTCCAAATTTCTGAAATTTACCATTCGTCTGGGTATTTTGTAACTACCCCCAAGGATAAATTTTTTTTAATGACTTTGCTTTCAAAAATGCAATTAACTTAATAAAATTCTAACACAAAACTGCCATCAGGTCTTTAAAATTTCAGCCCACTTCCCATTGCCAATAAGGCTATGGATATGTACCATTTCAGCTAATTGCTTTTCTAACGAGTTACCAAATTTATTTTTCTGGGTCTTTCTAGATCTTAATTGTTCTTACAGCTTTATCAGCATGCTATTTTAACTTTTAATAAGTCTTAATCTCATTCATCTGGCTACATTTACATTAACCAGAGTTGTTATTTTTAAAAAAGTAGTCTGGTATTTGATTCTTTAGACAATAAGAAGTTTCAGCATTACACCTGGACCTCTCATCCAGGTAAACAGCATAAAGCCTTTGAAACATTTCCATTTAAAATCGTGGCAGCTGAATGGTTTAGATTTCAGATTGCAATTAGAATTCTCATCAATTTTGGATTTGCCAATAATATTCTCTCCTCCATATATCCTAAAATCCTTTACTTCTTTTTCCAATGTTATATAAAGGATTTTTTCCCTTCCTTCCTGGTATGAGTGTCTATATTTTCTCTTCAAAGAGCCAATTTAAATGGTTAATAACTAACTATAGAATCTACATATAGGTTATAATCATTTTTTATTTGTAGTTTAACATAGTTCTAGAAAAAAATTGGTATAAGCTTCATGTGTTTGTAGTTCCCATTGGCTAAACGGAGTATGCAATATATAACAACGTACAAAAAGCTTTGCCTCTTGAGGGCAATGATTTATCTTAAAGAACCAGACACTGTAGAAAGAAAAAGGTGTTTGCATAAGTTTTATTTTAAAGGATCAAAAATAAATATTGTACGTACACACAAGAGAAAAGCCAGATATTCATGTTCTCCAGTGCACATTTTCAATACATGGCACCTTCATCTTCTTTATTTAGAAAATAAACTGTTATTGGTCCATAACTGGTATGCACAGTCTCTGTGACTCTAGCAAATAACCAGGAGCCAAGTCCATATAATAAAGTTGGAATACCTAGAAAACAAATGAATATGTGATTTATGAACATCAATACTTATTAACCATGCACCCATATATCTGTCATGGTACAAATCACATAGCACTCTTCAGCAATGTCAACAAATTTAAAGTTTTAAAAAATATAAAAATATGAGTAAACACTGACTCTATCAAAGAGCTCTATTTCATCTGTTGGTGGAACATGGTAACAACTGTGTGAGCCTAGAGATTTTTTAAAACTATAGATAGGCTGGTATAAATTTTAATTCAAAGCACTTTACAAGCACTAATTCATTACCTCCAAGTAATTATGAAGTAAATCTATACTCTTCACAAATCAGAAAACAGAGATTATTCATTAATTGAGTTGTAGGTGCTCTTGATTACTGACCTTCAGCATAAATTACTAGGCCAACTTTACTGTACTTTAAGTTAAACTGTAACACTGATGGCTCAAGTAATTTTTTGTACAACGTAAAAGAAACTGGGTCAAATAGCTGTCTTCAAAACCTAAGGCAGGGGCTGGCCCAGTGGTGCAGTGGTTAAGTGCACACGTTCTGCTTCAGCGGCCTGGGGTTCAACCGGTTCGGATCTGGGGGGCAGACATGGCACCACTTGGCACGCCATGCTGTGGTAGGCGTCCCACATATAAAGTAGAGGAAGATGGGCACGGATGTTAGCTCAGGGCCAGTCTTCCTCAGCAAAAAGAGGAGGATTGGCAGCAGATGTTAGTTCAGGGCTAATCTTGCTCAAAAAAAAAAAAAAAAACCTAAGGCAAAACCTAACTCTAGGGAAGATTTTTGTATAATAACAGGCATGAGAAGAAAGAAACACTCCCGTTAGTATTTTTGCAACTGATTTGAAAACAACCTGGTTTCAACCTATTTGAAAGACGTCTATAGTAGGCTCCAACAGCATGTTTCTTCTTTGGAATATTTCCATTTGATAAGATTTTGCTGTTACATTTGAGATCACTTGCTACTTGTGACACATGACACTAAATACATACTACCCAGAGATGTGGATTAAACACTCATTCACATGATGCTATGTTGGACACAAAACAAACTTTCACGATTCCTGTGTTTTTTAAGGCACTTAGTTAAAATCAATGACTGTTAACATATTAAAAACATATGTATAAACCACAGGCACATGAATCAATAACAAATACTGTATTCTGTAAACAAGTATTACTTTTATTGCTCCCATGTAGGAGCTGGGGAAAAAATGATGATTTAAAAGAAAAGCTGTACATTTGGAAAATCACTGTCTTTCTAGTTAATAGGGAAAGCAACACATGCTCAGGACTAACCATATTGCTAAATGTTTTCATTTTTCTGCAAGACTACATTTGTTGTGTTATGCTCTTTTTGAGTGTGTAAGTGCATTGGACTACTTTGTGCTTATCCCCTGCAGCTGCATTCCAGCCACTGTGATGGCAAAGATTAATCAGGAGAAGCATCACTAGCTGGCAATGAGAAGAGGCAAAAATGCCCATTCAGGCTGGCACCTCTATTTTTAGGAATGTACTAGGTCACAGCTTGTCATTGTCACAGGGTTCCCTGGAACTCCTATGCAATCTTTTACAGTATACTGCCTTCTTTGCCTTGGTAATACCCAAAAAGAATCTCTAAATGCCTCAAGGGAATGTCACAAAAAAAATCCACAAAAATTAGCATCATAAAGCTATCTATAAATCATTTAACCAAAAAGAAAAGAGACAACTAGGGTGTGGGGCGGGGGAGTGGATAAGAGAAGAACAAGACAGACAGAAGTGAGCAAAGAGTAGAGGGAGCAGTTGAAATAAAAATACTTTTAAAATACGGTATCACAACTTCAAAAGCTGAAAATTATTGGAGGAAGAAAAAACAGGCTCTAGAAACAATTATTAATTTTCTAAATATACTGAGAGTAAAATATATAAAATATGCCTTTTAAACCAATGCTAAGGACATAAATTTAAGGAATGGCTGGTGACACTGAAAATCTTGTTTGTTTTGCAGTAGTTTGTTTGCAGGTGCCATGTATTGAAAACTGTTATCACAGTTTTCAGTTAAAATATTGATACTTTAAAAAAAATCACATAAATAAATGGTCAATATTTTTTTTCAGCTAAAATGGAGGACTGATCAAAGATTACTAGCTTAATAATAACTATGTTATCTCTTACTAAGAAACAACTAGCAACCATTATTAGTAACGCTGTTTGATAGGGGATGGAGTTGTGATATAGGAGTCAGAAATTCTATATCTCTTTTTTTCTGCAGGCTATTTAATGCAGTCACGCTAATACACTAAATGGGAAGCTCTGCCAGTTACAATTTAATTTACGCATTAAAAAATAATTTTATTTATAGAACATATGTTTTAAAGTCTACAGAAAAATTAAATTTTTCCAGACTGTCTGAAACATATCATAACATCAAAATGAATGTGAAAGTCAGTTCTGTGCATAATTCATTTTGAGTCAGCTGAACAGTAGGTAAACCACTGTCAAATTAAGCACTTAAAAAAAATTAGAACTTCGTAGCAAGTCTCTGATTACCCATTCATTCCAATGGTAAGTTGCTTTTCTTAAATCTCAATCTGCTTCCCAGCAGGACACCCAGACTGATAAACCATCAGTAAAACCTCAGCTTCCACCGCAGGGAAGGCAGAGGAGAAAGGGAACAAATGGGTGAAAGAGAAATCTTTATTATTTCCAAAATGGAAAAGCGAATTACTCTGATAATTACTAATTTGGAAGGGAAGAAGAGGAATAAAATCCTAAATATTTTTATTAATAGAATATGTACTTGATGATCCAGAAGGGCAATTGTACATCACAGAATAGGAAAGAATCCTATTCTCTAACTCCCTACCTTCAGACAAAAATACAAAATAAACATTAGCCAATTGGTGAATACACTACTCTTTAAAAAGTCCAGAAAAAAATTCCTTTTATCAGTATAAGCTAATGTGTATTAAATCATGCATGAGCAGAAAGTTTTCCTTTTTGTTTAACTTAAAACTCTTATTCCCATTTAAGCAGCATTTTTAGAATTTCCAAAGACCATTAAATCACTCTTCAGCCTTCTTTTCCACATAAAAAAACTGTTGTTTCTTCCCTCAAAAGGTGTTACTTTTCTGTGTGAGATTGTTCTGGATATCCTATTTTTCTTTGAATGTCTTTATATTTAAAAGAGAAGCCCCTAATCGTTAAGGTGTTCTTAAAGTGTTAGGTTTTAAATGGTGAAAACCTTTAAGAAAGGCATTCATGTCATGGTTTACCTGTAACACTCCAGTTACACTTTTCCTAACCTATTACTCTTTCCATTTGGGAGGAATGATTGCTTCTAATTCTGAAAATGCTAAAATAAACAACTTCTTGAATCTAGTCCTCACTCCAGTCTTTCCAAATACTTTTGAATTGAATTTTCTAAGTCACCTCACCCTTCAACTTTGTATCACCCTCAAAATTAGGAGGCATGCTCTATATAGTCCATCAGCCAAATAAGACATTCTTAAAGGAGTACACATTGCTAAATAATCTCCTTATTGGACGGAACCAGGACAGTCCCAGTGGAGCAATGGCTCAAAAATCCGATGACTGACATATGTCCGTTACTTTAAGCAAAAACACACATACTATATTTAAATTTACTGAGCTATCAGGTTATATAATACTAGTGTAGCTACACAGGGGTTTTGCTTTAATTCTGGTTTTTAAAAACTGGTTGAGTAACATGGTTCAGCTCCCACGTCTAGATTTTGGGTTACTGAAATCTGGATTAATTTGATATCAGCTACTAATAGGTTCAAAAAACATCTTAAGGCCTCTCTACTTTTCACTGACCTATAAAAGATATACCCACGTCAATGTTCATGCCTCTTCTGTCTTTCAAAAGAAAATAAACATCCTGCAAGAATAAATACTCTCAGAATTAGAATATTTCCATGAAAACATAGAAATAGTAAAGACGCAGAGTCTTTTAAATATCTTTTAGGCCTAGCACCTGAGGAAGCTAATGACTGGTGAAAACCTTTAGTGCTTTTAGTAAAAGGAACTTGCTGGGATTTCACATAAAGAAAGCAAAGAAACTGAAAAAGCAGTTCCAGTTTTCATAATATGAACGCACCCACAAAGTGATGTTCACGGGAGCGAATCCTGCCGTGCACTAAGACATTTCTTAACTTGAGAGCCACTTTCCAGTGGCGACGTTTCCTTACAGCCTCCTCCTTCCTGCCAATGTAGGGGTCCTCCCAGGTAAGAGCTGCAGGAAGTGAGGACGGAAGGCCCCCTCCCCAGGGGTGATGCGGGTGGTCCCTCAGTACAGGCCTGTGGATAAACGCCACTTTCCGGGGAACGATTCAGCAGCAACTTAGCCCCTACAAGCACCTACTGGGTGGGGATTACAGAAGACCAGAGCAAGGCCAGTCCCAGAGGGCTGCCGCGTACGTGGGACGCGGAGGCAGTGTCTGGAAAACCCTAAAGCGCCCGGCGAAGCGTGGCGGGGCCGGGCCGGGCTCCCCCCGCGCCCACGTGGGCTGACCTTGGCCGGGGCCTCGGCCTCGGAGCCAGAACGTCGGCGTGCTTTGCAAACAGGGGCGCCGGCGGCGGCGGGACGTGCTTCACCGGCCCGGGCCACTCACCGAGGTTGACGACCTTGAGCGCCGTGAAGAACCGGTCCTGCCGGGCCAGGTCCTGCCAGGGGGCCTTGGAGCAGTGGTACTTGATGAAGGGGAAGCAGCCGGTGCGCAGGACGTGGTAGTTGGCCTCCTGCACGGACCAGTTGAAGTGCGAGAGGCCGAACTGGTCGTTGCGGACGGCGCTGTAGGGCACGCAGAAGGAGGTCCAGTGCGGGAGGCGCCGCTGCAGCAGGTGCAGCGTCAGCACCTCCGAGGCGCGGGGCTTCGGGCGGGAGGCGGCGCCCGAGGCCCAGGGCCGGCACAGCAGCAGCCGCAACGCGGCCTCGTGGGCCCTCCGCAGGGCCTCCATGGCCGGCCTCGCCGCCTCCCCCGCCCCTCGGCCGCCGTGGGGCGCGCGCCGCTGGGGGCGGGACCGCCGGAGCGCGCGCGCGTGCCCGCTCCCCGGGGCGGGCGGCGGGGACGCCTAACGGGCGCCGCGCGGGTGCGCGAGCCCCTGGAGCGCGGCGGCGCGTGCGCACGGAGGTCCCGCGGAGGGGCCGAGGGGCGGGCAAGGGGCTCAGGGGCGGGAAAGTGGGTAAGTCGTTGCGAGACCTCTCGTAGTCGTTGATGACCCTGGGCTGGGCAGGGAGGTGGCTGCGGGAGATTTTGTCAGTTTGGGTATGAGGAAAATTAAGGTTTAAAGCAATTAAATAACCACCCTCGTGAGTGGCAGAACTCAAGCCCAGATCTCTCCTCCAAGCCCTGGGCTCGAGTGAAATCCTTGGTTGGTGGTGTTGAAGAAACGCTTGGGAAGGTGTCCTCAGGGTCCCCAGATTTGCATCGCCGCGTAAAGTCGAGGAACACTTTTATGTTTAGGTCTTCGCTGTCGTGTTCACTGTTTAAAATGAGTCTCAAATATTTCAAAATAAAAAATTTATTTTTGAAAAAGCCCCGCGTCTCTCTCTGCAGCGCCCCGATGCGCACCAGTCCTCCCTCCTAAGCCTGTGAATGCCGGGAGTCTTAGAGTTATAAACCTTTACAGTCCTCAGCCACTCATCAGATCTATTACTTTAGAAAACCTGTTCTCAAACTGCAGCCTCTTGAGGTCGTAACTTGTATACACCTGCTTTCTAAAGAAGCATCTCCTCTTACTTGATCTAAACTCATCTTGTTTGGAGAAATCAAACATAAATAAGATGATCTGTCTGGAAAGCACTGTATGTGAATGAGATAATTATATGTTAGCACCATATAACAGTTACCCTTATTGTTGTCGACAACTCAAGGGAGATGTAGGATAGTGTGGCTGGTTTTTATATTCTCCAATTTTTGTTGATTCATTCAACAAACATTGATTGAGCGCCCACTACCACGTGCCAGATCTTGAGGGGCCTTGAAGTCATGCAAATGATTTTATCTTTGCCTTCTAGAATTCCCTATTAGATAAAAGTTTTTAAAGGATTTTAGGTGACAGCATGATGGGATGAGATTTGCACAGAAATGGCCAGAGGGAGGCTAAGACAGGAGTCGGCGAGGTGATTCAGTACTGTGATTTTCAAATTAAAATTTAAAAAGCATTAGAGTCCTTTTTCCATCAAAATCTGTCACAGAACCCCAACAAATTAAGTAGATGAGAACTTGTGTTTTATTACTAAACATTTATAAGTTCGAATTTTTAGCATTAACTTTATAGGTAAATAAAACAACAAAGAGGTTGGTTTGTTGTCTTGGAGTTTTTTTTATTTATTTTTAGCAGAAAAGGACTTTATTGGAAGGAAATTAGGTGGCTAAAATAATAAACAGGAAATCTGGAGAACCAAGCTCAGAAAATAGGAAGGAACCCAGGGAGTCTGGACCATGAAGGCTTAGAGGAGACCAACAGGAACTAGTCTGGTTAGGATACTGTGGCTGGCCCTGCTGCCACTGGACCCTTGACCCTGCCGCTTTATGCTTGAAAAATTTTGAAGTTCGGGGTTATGGACAACAGTTGCAGTTATAGCAGCCTCAGGACAGTTTATTTCTTGTTCCTCTGTTTGGTGGTATTCTATCCAGAAAATCCTAATCCCTGCAGAGAAATAGATACAAATAGGAGTGGTTTTTAAATGGTTCACCTTGAAATCTCGGGCATGAGCTTTGATTACAAAGATGGCAGGAGGAGATCAATTCTGAGATCTATAGGGAAATGATTAATCTCGAATTAATGCATGGGCACTTTGCAATATGTTGAATTTGGACGTTATATCTCTTTTAGCAATATATAAATTTTTAAAATAAAATTTGCATCAAACATTTGTGGAACCTCTGAAGTATGTCTGAGAAACCCTGGGTTCTGTGGCATATAAGGTAAAAAGCACTGATAAAGAGAACCAGATATCTAGATAGGTTTCACTGCAATCCCTCACAAAGACTTAGGGAACTGAAGGATTTCTGTTGGAAGATGTCCTCCTGGGAAACCTCCTCAGCGAAGAGGGTTTCCCTAACCCAAGGCTCTTTG
Source organism: Equus quagga (assembly GCF_021613505.1). Classification (NCBI taxonomy): domain Eukaryota; kingdom Metazoa; phylum Chordata; class Mammalia; order Perissodactyla; family Equidae; genus Equus; species Equus quagga. The sequence continues at coordinate 60,804,207 of NC_060268.1, read as the reverse complement.
ACTATCTCCCTCTGTTTTCTGTGCTCAGGAAATCCCTCCAAGGAGAGCTGATAGATGGTGGACCACACCCAGCTATTCAAGAGTGTTTGAATGAAGTACTACCCTAACCTAAAGATGCAGAGCTGGAGAACAGGACTTCTAGATATCTCTTCTGAATTTCAGATTATAAGGTGCCACTTCCATAATTGAAATAAGATAATTTCTCAAAAAACCCACAACTCATATCAGATGCTTGATTTTCTTTTCAGTTCCAATTCTTTTTTTTTTTTTTTTTTTTTTTGAGGAAGATTAGCCCTGAGCTAACATCTGCTGCCAATCCTCCTCTTTTTTGCTGAGGAAGACTGGTCCTGAGCTAACATCCGTACCCATCTTCCTCCACTTTATATGTAGGACGCCTACCACAGCATGGCTTGCCAAGCGATGCCATGTCTGCACTCGGGTTCTGAACCGGTGAACCCCGGGCTGCCAAAGGGGAACGTGTGCACTTAACCATTGCGCCAGCGGGCCAGCCCCTCAGTTCCACTTCTTGATGGCTATGAGACAAAGGGGCTTAGAAATTGGCATTCAAAAGCTTAAGTCAGTTTTTAAAAAACAGTGTCCAATAATTAAGAATTAAATGCTTTAAGTACACAACTGCTTAGTTTTCCACAGAGCATGGAGAGATGGCATATCCCTTAGAAGGAACTCCTTAAAAATAACTATAAAGAACCATATTGTGAATAGCATTTAGCATGTGCATGGGTATATCATGCTGCTCCTAGAAAGAAGAGATTCGGCCTTCTTATTTTTGCTTTAAAGGCACCTAGGACATTGTGGATGCTCAGAACATCTTGACAATGAGTTCCAGGGGCCGGCCCTGTGGCCAAGTGGTTAAGTCCATGCATTTGCTTCGGGTGGGCTGGGGCTCACAGATTTGGATCCTGGGCACCGTCCTACACACCACTCATCAGGCCATGCTGTGGTGGTGTCCCACGTACAAAATAGAGGAAGATTGGCACAGGTTAGCTCAGGGCCAATCTTCCTCACAAAAAGGAAAAATGAGATCTACAAAATTGATAAATTGGAGTATATTAAAATTAAGAATTTCCGTTCATTAAAAGGCACTATTAAAAGAGTGAAAAGGTAATCCACAGAGTGGAAGAAGTATTTGCAATACGTATATCTGACAAAGCATTTTGTATCTAGAACAAATCATTAAAAAAAGACAATCCAATGGAAGAGTGGACAAAATATTTGAATGGACTCTTCACAAAGGTGAACATCTAGATGTCAGTAAACATGTGGAAAAGTGTTTGATTTCAGTAATCATCTGAGCAATGGAAATTAAAACCACAATGCAATATCATTACACACCCGCCAGAGTAGCTAAAGTAGGAAAGATGCAAAGTACGAAGTTTTGGTGAGGATATGCAGCAATTAGAAGTTTTATACAGTGCTGGCAACCACTTTGAAACATTTCTTGGCAGTACATAGTACAGCTGAACATATGCCTGCCTTGGGACCCAGCCATACTACTCCTGTGTATTTGTATTAGCACTGTGTTGTATGTATTGGTATTAGTGTGCTCAGGCTGCCATAACAAAATGCCATAGACCGGATGGCTAAACAACAGAAGTTTATTTTTTACAGTCTGCAGACTGGGAAGTCCAAGATCAAGGTGCCAGCTGACTGGGTTCCTGGTGAGAGTTCTCCTCCTGGCTTGGTGCTCCTTCTTGCTGTATCCTCCCATGGCAGAGAGAGCCAGCTCTGGTGTCTGTCTCTTCCTCTTCTGATAAGAGCACCAGCCCTGTGGGATTAGGGTCCCACCCAAATGACCCCATATAACCTTTATCTCCTCCTCACAGATCCTGCCTCCAAATACAATCACATTGGGTATTAGGGCTTCAACATGTGAATTTTGAGGCGGGTACAAACATTCAGTCCATAACAACACCCAACAGAAATTGTGTGTGTATGTTCTCCAAAAGACGTGTACTAGAATATTCACGGCCACACTGTTCATGTTTGTAATATTCGACCTGGAAATTACTGAAATGCCTACCAATAGCAGAGCAGACAGACAAGCTGTAGCAGATTCACATGGTGGAATACTATACGGCAATGAGAAGGAATGCTCTGCAATCACGCACAACGTGCGTGAATCTCCTAGACATAAGAAAGAGTGAAAGAAGCCAGACACTAAAGTACGTACTATATGATTTCATTTATATAAAGTATAAAAACTGGCCCAAACTCATCTATGTTGTTAGAAGGCAGGATAGCGGTCACCCTTAGCTGGGAGGGGGGTGGTGGAGAAGGGCAGCCACTAACTAGAAGGAGTGTGAGGGGACTTCGGGGGCACTGCGATTCTTCTCTCTTTTATTCTTTTATTTCTGTAGCTCTTTTTTTAAGACTTTATTTTTTTTAGCGTAGTTTTAGGCTCATGGCAAAATTAAGAGGAAGGTACAGAGATTTCTCATGTATCCCCCGCCCGCCACATGCATCACCTCCCCCATTATCAGCATCCCTCACGAGAGCGGTACATTTGTTATAATTGATGAACCCAGGAATTATTCTCTTTCTTGATCTGGATCCTAGTTAAATGGGTGTATTCAGTTTATGAAGATTCTTTTAACTGAACACATCTGATATGTGCACTTTTCTGTATGTATATTATACTTCAATAAAAAGCTTGGAAAAAATGAGCTCTACAGGTAGTGTTATATATTAACACATCCTATTAGTGTTTATTAAGAAATATGTACAGAGAACGTATATAGTGGACATGACCCAAACATGACCTGATACATATATAGAATATTTATTGTCAGGCTGTTTTTACAACCTTACTGTAAGATCCTATTTACTCACGTATTCTAATAGTGTGATTTAAAAGGAAGTAGGGTAGGCATGTAGATTTTAATTCACTGTCATTCTCATAGGGAGAATTATAAGAAAGATACTGGGTGCATTTGTCAGCATGTTGGTAGAGTTAAAGGAATTATGAAAAAGGGATAGAAATATTTACATTTAGGATTTCATTTACAATGTCCAGTTTGAGGCTTAAGGACTTTTGGTTCAAGAAAAGAAGGACCATGGAGACGGTGCTGCCCTGATTCATATTCTAGCATGCTTTGGAACTTAAAAACTGACACCCAAAAGAGCTGCCAACCCAATCTCCTAGGAACCCAAATCTGCTTCGTGGTGCTGTGCCCTCTAAGCCAAGCTCAGCACCAGAGGAGGTGGCGTGAATTACCCCTACAGCTGGGTGAATGCTCCTTAGTTCTCCCCACTCCCATCAGTGGCAAACACTGCTTGCTGCTCCCTTCCTGGATCCTTGTGTCTACCCTGACACGGACGAGATACATTGGCTTTATGCAGAATTATCCTCGTGGAAGTACTGAGTTATGGCGGAAGTCATTAGGAAAGGCAGGACCTGCTGTATTCTTATCCAGATCTTCCTGAGTCCTTCTGTGGAACCAACTGATGTCCTGAAGGCCCCCAAGGAGTCGGCTGGCAGCAGGGGCTGTTGTTACTAAGAGTGGCGAGAATAATTACTCTGGTCAAACATTTTACTGGGAACATAGTGGATACAGAGATCTCATCCAAAAGCATCTTGTGTCTAAACTACTCTCAAGTTCTACCCCCACTGGAGGGTAAACTTGCTAAGGCCGGGGATTTATGTCTGTTTTGTTAACATTTGTGATCCCAGCACCTGGACCGTAGTTGGCACATAGTAGATACTCTACTTGTTGAATATATGAAAAAAAAAAGTGGGTGAAGTGAATACAATTAGTGTGTTTGAGGGATGTTGGAGATAAGAAATTATAATATGTATGATCAGTGGTTTCAATTTAATTAAAAATTTAATTTTGGTAGTTGGAGAAATTAAACTACAGAATAGGTAATAAATGTATCCAAGAGCACGTACCAGCATCAAGAATCAAACTTCTGGCCTCTTAGATTTTCAGTGAGCTTTTCGTTAGGAGACATTTCTATTCCCTTCTCCTGCTGTGGATGCTAGAATTCAGTAGCAAGGAGACATGTTTGTGACTTTTTGAACCCAGATAACGGTTTATGCTGGTAGATAACACAATCCATTTTATGGGCATGTTTCCAATATTACAAACTTCATAACACCTAGTCATTGTTTGAGGAAGCATTTGAAAACATGGCCAAGCAAATTCACCTTGTCCTATGGGTCATAGTTATGGTCCCAGCTTTGTAAATTGAGTCTTGTTTTACTAACAGGGACATTCATGAATAGCATACGACATTTTTGTAGCACAAATCATATTTTTATATCCAATTCCTAAGGTATTTTGGCTTTATTGCTGATCTTCAACCGACAGTGGCTCTCAGCACTTTAGCTGTGAGTATTTGTGCCCCCTCCCCAGTCTCACTGTCAAGTAGTTAATGATCTATAAACAAATACTGAGATGCCCTAAGGGGGCTCTCCATTTAAAGGGGCTTTGAATCATTTTATAATAGAAATACAGTAGTCCACCCACTGATTTATGATTTGTCAGTTTAGGTTTTCAAAGTGATGTTCCTCTGGTATTTTCAGATGGGACAGGCTTTTAAATTACTGTACAGTAACATTAAATTTTATCTGATTTTTTCCTTCAGGAGAAAACTTTCAAAAATATTTAACAAGACATTTGCAGTTTTCATAGTATGAAATCCCTTTTTCCTTTTTTTTTTAGGAAGATTAGCTCTGAACTAACATCTGCTGCCAATCCTCCTCTTTTTGCTGAGGAAGACTGGCCCTGAGCTAACATCTGTGCCCAACTTCCTCTGCTTTATATGTGGGACGCCTACCACAGCATGGCGTGCAAGCGGTGCCATGTCCGCACCCAGGATCCCGGCCGGTGAACCCTGGCTGCTGAAGCGGAATGTGTATACTTAACTGCTGTGCCACCAGGCCGGCCTCTGGAATACCTTTTTATTTGTGTGTGCATAGATGTGCACATTTCAGTTTCTTAAGCTAAAAGTGGCCACAAAGGGTAATGATATCAACACAATAATGTCTACCAGTTACTGAGTGTTTCTTCCTGCCAGGGAGTTTACTTACACCTATCGTCTCATTTAAACAACACTCCAAAGCCGAGTTTCATTTTCCTGGTTTTCAAGCTCAGGAAACGGAATGCCAGAAGTTAGAGGTTAAAGGAGTTGCCTGTAGTCATGGAGCAGGTGGGTGGTGGAGTGGGGTTTTGAACCTGCATCCACAGGACTCAAAACCCCATGCTTTGAGCACAGTTAAAAAGAGTCTCATGATGCCAGACTCGGATGTAAATGTACCTGCCACAATTTAACATCCCTAAGATGTTGCGCAATCAGTAAGGACACAGGAAATAGCATTCTAGATCCAAAATATGGCTCATCTAGCCCAGGAGTCTGTCTGGCTCAAACGAAATTTGGGAGCCTACATGATGACTTTCAGAAAAAAAAAAAAAATAGAATGATTTGTCAAAACTGGATCACTTGCAAAATTTGTTGTAAAACAGCTGTTTCTATGTATATTGAAAGTACTTTTAAAAGATTGTTAAAATTGAGAGCCGCACGATAAGGAGCTTGGGCACCATCAACAAACATCCCAAATCTAAGCAAGCTGTCAAGCCCTAAAACTTGGGTTTTAATTGGGGAACCTGAGTAAAGAGTGTATGGGAATTCTTTGTACTGTTTTTACAACTTTTTTATAAGACTAAAACTTTCTTCATATTAAAAAGTTTAGTTTTAATAACTTGGGTTTTAATGGAGAGAGCATCTGGCCATAATTTGGATGGTTTGAGTAACACTGCTGCTATGGATAATGGGCACATTTAGTCCAAGCCAGCATTTCAGTGAACCACAACTGTGGTTCAGCTCTTTCTTTTTATTCCTTATTGCTGTTTCTAATAAAGCAAGATGTTAAAACTAACTACATGCTCTATTAATTATATGAAGGTGAACTTGAGTCATATTTGTTACTGAAGATGATTAATAATTACCAGTTCTGCACACGTTTCTGGTGCATTTCAGTAAATAAACAGGGTACGTTCTTGGGTAGTAATTGATTAATTAGCACATTCATCCTACACAGCTCAATGGTCTAAGGATGCTGAGTTTGAGATATTGCTCATAATTATTACAAGAAACAAATCTGTTCCATTTCTCCGTTTAGTCTGTATGCTGTTTTTTTTTTCCTAAATCGAATGTTTAATGGTTCAAAACCTTATAGGTTTTATTCAGATAAATCAACTCATGAAAAATTGCTAGTCATAATCTCAGAATCTTGTTTTTGTGTGAACCAGGGTGAAAACTTTCACAAGGCTAATTTTAACATTAGATCTTGCTGTTAAACTGGATCAAATACTGTAAATATAGGGCACTTCCCCACCATGCAGGAAATGCTCATTGAGCACCCATGCACAACAGGGGCACTGGAATCTCATTTGCTTCCCAACCACATCAAATAAGCTCAGGATTGCAAGTGTCATCAGGCTGGCACTTCGCAGCACCGAGCAAATATACGGTGTAATCTTCAGAGAAATGTAACAGCATGTGTTGGTCACCATTTTAATTATGCAGTAATTTAGGATTTTTTTTCTGATTTATTGAGCCAGCATGTAGTTGAGAGAGAGGGTAGCTGAGAGAGCATTAGACAGGGAGTCAGGAGTCCTGGGTTCTACTCTATCCATATTCTTCCTTGAAGAAGCTCTGGGACTCTGGGCACATTACTACCCCCTTCTCTACGCATGGATCACTCATCTGTGAAATGAAGGCTTCAACCAGGGATGACGGGTACCGTGGGAGCCCAAGCTGCACAGACGGATAGGCCTCGGTTTGAGTCTGGACTCCTATTACTGGTTTATTATTTTAGGGAAATTATTTAACCTGTCTGAGTTTCTGTTCTGTTTACTTGAGTTTATTGTAAGGATCAGATGAGTTGTGAAAATCGTTCGTAAACTATAAAATACCATATGAGTACAAGGCATTGTTAATATTATTAATATCTTAACTGGTTGACATTAACGAGATACGTATTTGAAGGATGCATCAAGATGCTCACGTACTAGTCTGACAATAGGGGAATTATTAACATCCTTTATACCATTATTAAAATCGCAGTGGGTAAGAATTTTCGGTGTGCCTTCATAATTTATTGCTAAGTGAAAAACAGTCTGGAAAACAGTATGTCTGATATGATCCTATTGAAAAAATTATATACACAAAGATAAGACTATATAATAGGAACTCAATATATATTTGATAAAAGAACAAACGCAACATATATGTTAATCGAGCAACTCTTACTATGGATAGGTATTGTCTAGGAGCCAGGGCTATGTCCTTACACTTAGAATCCACTGGGTGAGACAGATAAAAAATAAATCTGTTAATTTTGGGAATTATCTTTACAGTCTCGTGTGCATGTGTGCACATATACATATACACATTTTTCAAAAGCCATAACTGGAGTCATAGTTTTCCTTCTGTTTTAAAATATGCTTCTTTACTTAATAGTAATTAAATATCATTTCATTTTCTTCTGATATAACATATTCTCCTAAGACATGATTTTTTAAAAAACAGCTTTTGAAGTGTAGTTGACATTCAACCATTGCATGTACTTAAGATGTACAATTTGATAAGTTTTGACATATGCATACTTGTGAGAGACCATTTTCACAATCTACATAGTGAAGCTATCCATCACCCCTAAAATTTTCCTTACGCCCCTTTGTAATCCTTCTGCTCCTCCTCATCCCCACCACCCCACTTCCCACCCCTAGGCAACCATGGATCTGCTTTTTGTCACTGTAGATTTTATTTTCTGGAATGTTATATAAATGGATATGTACACTTTTTTGTCTGGATTTTTTCATTCAGCATAATTATATTGAAATTCATCCCTGTCTTTGAGTTTATCAACAGCTCATTCTTTTTCATTGCCCAGCAGTATTCCATTGTAAGGATATCCCACAATTTGTTTACCCAATACCCAAAAGTCTGTTGGTAGACATTTGGGTAGTTTCCAGTGATTCCTTATGGGGCAACTGCAATAAACTGAGGTGTGGCCTTTTGTTTCCTGGAGCTATAATTAGCCATCTGGTATACTTTCTAACATTTTGTTAAACAAAAAAATCTTAAAATGTAGCATTTTACTCACTTCTCTCTCTTTTCATACATACATACCCACATATATATATATATGATGTATATGGTGACAATTGTGGAAGTGAAGCAAAATGTTTCCAGAATGGTAAAGAAATGCTTAGGGGGAAAACCACCATCAAAAAACCAGAAAACCCAAAAACACTGTTTTATGCATAGATACCAAGGCTATATTTTCCTGGGCTATGTTTAGGGTCTTCTTATAACAAATCTGTTGTTACCAACAGATTTTTAAACAGCAGGGACGTGCTTGTTATTTACTGTTTTGGTATCTTTCCCTCATTTACATAAATACCCCAGAAACCAGCAGTTTAAAACTAATAAAAGCCAGGGCCCTCCATCAAATGCAATAAAGTTTCACAACCGTGAGTTAGACTGTTAGGCTGAAAAATAAACCTATATATGTGGTTATGAAGGGATTTTTTGGGAAAGTGTATAATCACATTTCAAAGTTAGAACTTCCATTTGAAGTTGCAATGTAATAATAATGTTTAAACATTTATGTAGAATGCTTCATCTTTGACACACTGTCCCAACATTGGCCAATTAATCTCCACTGCTTCCCTAAGGAGCAGGTGTTACTATCTGCCATTTTTCTGGTAGAAACTGGAGGAAGGTATGACCGGCTCAGAGAGGGAGGGCTGGGGAGACTATTTTCTGGCCCTTATTATTCCGTGACTCTTTGGGATGTACTCCTAATAGAATGCATCAGGTTTCTCTTCCACATTGATGAAATCATCAACAAAACAAAGGTATGAATAGCTCAACCTGCCTCAGGCTTTTAGACACAGTCCTTACCATACTGAGGCACACCTTTTGGAAAGAACGGGATACAGAAAAGATGCAACAGAGCCAGAGCACATTTCATCTGCACTTGGCAATGGATAATAATGGATCGGACCAGACTTCTTCCAGTGAGAAAAGCAAAGTCACATGCTTCCTCCCTCCCTGCAACTTTCACCCTCACATTATCTTGGCAACTTAATGTATAGTCTTCCAAATAAGATTTACTATGATTAGTACATTTAAAGAGCTGAACAAACTTGTTATGCACATTAAAGCCAGGGGAACAGTAAAATAAAACTAATGAACATTTACATTTTGGGAAATATAATTAATGTATGCTTGAGAAATTCTGAAAGATAAACATTTAAATGTTAAAATACTTGTTACCTTCCCCACAGGGACAGGGTTGAGAATTAATGAGATAACAAATGTAAAGTGCTTTGAGCTCTTTAGAAGAAAGGTGCCAGATGAATACAAGTGATTATTAATTGTTAAAGCTATCAGATAGTTACTAATATATTACTTATGATAAAATACATCTTTTTATACTTGCAATTCTTAGGATGATATAGCTGAAATAATGCTCCCCAAACTCCTCCCAGGTTCCTCTATGTCTTGTTGGAAGTCCTTTGTTAATCCTTCCCGTTTCTTGACCTCATACCTATCTTTCAAACAAAATTACAGCGCATGACTTCCCAGTCATTCCTCCACCAAAGTCTTACGTTTCCATCACCATAGGACAATTCTACTGACACTGCTTTCTCTTCTCCTGATTTCCTTTTTTTAAAAATTACTTTATTGAGGTCATAATGGTTTATAACATTGTGAAATTTCATGTGTACATTGTTATTTATCAGTTTCTGTATAGACTGCATCGTGCTCGCCACCAATGGTCTAATTTTTATCCATCACCGTATATATGTGCTCCTTAACCCCTTTCAGCCACTCTCCAACCCCCTTCCCCTCTGGTAACCACTAATCTGTTCTCTTTGTCTATGTGTTTGTTTATCTTCCACATATAAGTGAAATCATACGGTGTTTGTCTTTCTACGTCTGGCTTATATCACTTAACATAATACCCTCAAGGTCCATCCATGTTGTTGCAAATGGGATAATTTTGTCTTTTTTATGGCTGAGTAATATTCCATTGTGTATATATCTATATCTGTATCTCTATCTGTCTATCTATCTATCTATCTATCTATCTATCTATCTATAAACCACATCTTCTTTATCTGTCATCAGTTGATGGACATTTGGGTTGCTTCCACATCTTGGCTATTGTGAATAATGCTGCAATGAACATAGGGGTGCAGAAGTCTATTTGAATTGTTGATTTCAAGTTCTTTGGATAAATACCCAGTGGTGGGATAGTTGGATCATACTGTATTTCTATTTTTAATTTTTTTCTCCTGATTTTTTTGATCACATAATTGTGATGCCTCACAATGCTGTCAGTTGTGCAAGTTTGTTTTATTAGCAGGAAGTGTGTGTAAGTTAAACTGTCCTTTTATACTTTTCAAGCAACACACTAGAATTTGTTATAAAAAAGTGCAAGTCCCCTGCATGATCTGGAACAAGTGAAAACGGAACTTTATACAACATGCTAGAATTTGTGCTAAAAGTGTGCAAATCCCAAATTTCTTTTCATTTAGCCTGAGACATGGAGTGAGATACCCTCACTAAATCTCAGTTTCCTCATATGTAAAATGAGGACAGTAGTTGTACCTACCCACATGGGGTTATCGGAAAGATGCCATAAAATAGTGTAAATCTTCTAGTACAGTACACACCTAGCCCATGATAAATGTGCAATAAAAGGTAAATGTAAGTAGATAGTGGGAGGTAGGTAAGTAGATAGGACAGTTTGTCATTAAATATCATCTATTTGGTTTCTTTAAAATCAATGTAAAATGGGTAGCTGTAAAGAGAGAGACTTATCATCCAATAACGCACTCCGAAATGGTTAGCACCATTTGCTTCTCAAACCAATGTAAACATTCAATATGAAACAATGGTCATTTCTCATACAAAGATAGCTCTACTAAATGTATGCTTCTCCCAAAAACTTCCTGAAAAGTGGCACATCATTTTCAAAAAATCCTCTTATCAACAAAGATTTCAGTTTCCTGTTTAGAATAGTAAAAGCTCAGCCATTCATCGCGGTTAGTTTGTGTTTAGGATACATTGTACACACACATAGGAGTTTTTTTTCAAACTTAGTTTACCAATAGCACAATATCTTTGCTACATATATGTGCTAAAGGATAATGGACTATGCTTCTTTTCAAATGTTCTGTATTTAAAACCTTTCACTAATTTAATCTGGTCCTCTGGCTTCTTCTTAATTAGTCAAAGTGATTGTTTTATTATACCAATTTTTCTCCTTTCATTTTAAATGTGTAGGTTTTTGGGTAGAGAATTTTACTCCCAATCACTTTCTAGTGAGCCCTGAATGGGAACATAAGGCCTGAATTTGGAAGCAGGCATTCTGTGGGGTATGCTAATGATCGACGCAACGAAGGGAAGTGCATTGTTTGAGAAACCAATCATGTGAGTGAAAAAAAAAGGTCCCGGAGAGTGAACTCATTTTACTCTTGCCAGCAGCTTGAGGCTCAAGAGTGCTAATCAAAATTCACATGCAAAACTTCCCCCGTAGATTTACCGGTGTGTACTGTGGAGGGGGATCTCACCGTGTGAAAGATGCACTGCTGTGCTGAACAAAACAGAGACAGTTTTCTTTTAAAGTCCAGAGCAGATGAGAGCCATAAGGAGACAGAGGGTTTCATTTACTCTCAGGACACGATTGTGCCAGTGAACTAATGAGTCTCTTGGACCTTATGTTGCTCTGGCTTCAATCGAGGCGAGGCTCTAATGGGCATGTAGTACTTCCTATCCGTCAAGTGTCTGGACAATGGGCCCCTCATATGGACTAGAGCGATCTGGCAAGAAAAAGAGGTCATCCTTGTACCTAGCACAGACAGGAAACCTGGCTAATTAATGTATTTCCAACTATAGCAAAACAAAAGCTGACACACACACAAATGTTAATTTTATTGTAGAAACTCAGCCTGTGGCTGAGGCACAGTTAAAAATTATTGAAATTCCATAGGTAAAGAAATCCCCCTTCTTTCCTCAACGCATTCAAGTATTTTTAAAGATATAAAGGTCATTCTTTAAAACAACTACGTGATTTTGGTGTTGTGACTTGCATATTCACCCTTTCGTAAAGCTGGGTGATGTAGAAATATTTTGAATAATTACGAAGCAAATGCGGAGAGTTAGTGTCAGCACTGCATAATTTTAACAATCTGCCCCTTAAAAGGTACTGTTGAATTAAGCTTGTAAATATTCTACTGCTGTATTAAATGGAGAACTAGAGAGTACGAATGTTTATTCAAGCTAGAGGGCTTGAGTTACACTATATCTTAAACTAAGAGCAGATACTGCCACCTAGATAAATTCTGATGCTTTAGTTAACTAGATGTTGGCTTACCTTACTTTTTGAAAAATGGCAACAACAAACAGTGGCTTGGTACAATAAAAATACAATGAATGATAAAGAGTTGCTTTAAAAGTCCATACAAATGTAATTTTCTTGAGAAAGAAAAGACATTTGTGTTTTGCCAAATAGCAATGCTTAAGCCTTCATTCAATTTTTTAAATGCAGAAGACAAATTACTATTAACAATAAGAGGAGAAAACTTTATAAAACAAAATCTCCATAATCCTGAAGTTTATAAAGAGGTTGATGCAGAAGCAACATTAGTAAGTCTTGTAACTTTCTTGTTAGACTATTTCTTCCTGAGTTTGTGAAGAGAGATTGTTCAGCACTCTCAAGTGAAAACACAAATAGGTTTTGGTTTAATAAGTAAAATAAGATCACTTAATAAACAATTTTTTCAAAAGAGCATTAGATTGTAACCCGTTCTGATAACGCTTCCCAGCAAACAAAGCAACCTAACTTTCCCCCTTTTATTCCTAACAGCAAAAGGAAAGCTCGCTTCAGATTGGAATCCAAAATCAGCAATGGATTCCAGGATCATTCATTTATCAGATTTAGAGAGGTTTTTGTCATCTTTGGACTGTAGCTCTTCTTGAAATCTCAATTTGTTTTCCTCTGTTACTCCTAGAATGTCTTCAATATCATCAATGGCGGTCTGTAAATGAACAATAAAAACAATATTCCTTACTTAAAGACCTCTTATAGCTCCTCCCCCGAGGCCCTCAGTTATTTGCTTCTTTTTGGAGTTAAGAGTGCTTTAGACCAGGTCTACTCACAGTGTGCTCTACCAACCAGCACCCATCTACAAATTGTTGGTTATCAGTCTTGATGAAATGAGTAAAAAAGTTGACAGTAAGAACTTGGAAACCTTCCTAGAAATTTTTATGTCTATTAAATGTAGTAATGAAAAAAATGGGCTTCTATTTTATGTCTAATGTTTTCATTTCATTTTTCTAGTAATTCATTTTTGTTGTATTTTACAAAAGTATTGATCCATGATAGACTGGAAAAAATGAAACAAGCACGTCCTTCCCTACAGATAATTTTGGAAGCACTGGTCAAGCCATCCTAAAATGGGGGCTAGTAGGCTGATGGGAGTATTTATTTCCATTGGTTTCTGGAGAGAAAAATGGCACCTTTCCATTTTATTTTAGTTAGTTATTTTTTTATTGAGGTAGAATTCACATACCATAAAATTCACCCTTATAAAGTATACAATTCAGTGGGTTTAGTGTATTCACAAGCAAGCATCACTACCAAGTAATTCCAGAATATTTTCATTACCTCAAATAGAACCTCTGGAACCATTCGTAGCCTTTCCCCACTTTCCTCCTCCCCTAGCTCCTGGCAACCACTAACCTACTTTCTGTCTCTATGGAGTTGCCTAATATGGGCATTTCATATAAATGCAGTGATACAATATGTCACCTTTTATGTCTGGCTTCTTTCATTTACCATAATGTCTTAAAGGTTTATCCATGTTGTAGCATGTATCAGAACTTCATTTCTTTTTTATGGCTAAATAATGTTCCATTGTATCTATTATCTATTTTTACTTTGGTTGCTTGCACTTTAGGTACCATATCTAAGAAAGCATTGCTAACCACAAAGTCATGAGGATTTATATGTATGTTTTTCTTCTCAGAGTTTTATACTTTTAGCTCTTACATTTAGGTCTTTGATCCATTTTTACTTAATTTCTGTATATGCCATGGAGTAGAGGTGCAATTTCATTAATTTGTATGTGGGTATCCATTTGTCCAGCACCATCTGTTAAAAATACTATTCTTTTCCCATTGAATTGTTTTGGCAACCTTGTTAAAAATCGATTGATTATAAATGTATGGATTTATTCTGGACTCTCAATTCGATTCCATTGATCTATATGTCTTTTCTTATGCCAGTACCACACCATCTTGATTACTGTAGCTTTGTAGTAAGTTTTAAAATCGAGATGCATGAATCCTCTAACTTTGTTCTTCTTTCTGCAGATTATTTTGACTATTCTGGGTCCCTTACATTTCCACGTGAATTTTAGGATCATCTTGTAAATTTACTCAGTAAAACCAGCTGGGATTTTGATAGGAAGTGCATTGAAACTGTAGATCAATTGGGGAGTATTGCTGTTTGAACAATATTAAGTCTTCCAATCCATGAACACAGAATCTCTTTCCATTTTCTTAGGTCTTTTTTCTTTTATGATGTTTTGTAGCGTAGGGGAGGGAGACAATTCCTCTACCCTCTCTAGGTCCTTCTGGCTGGTCTATGAATTAAATTGACATGAGACAGAATAACAGGAGAAAATCAAACAAAGCTTTATAACATGTATACACAGGAGAAACTCAGGAAAACTGAGCAACTCACCAGAATGGCCAAAGCTGCCACCTTAAATATGATCTTCAGCTAAAGACAAAGAACGATGTTGCGGGTAGTGGTTTGGGACTTCAAAGGGGAGGTAGGCAATTCACATGGAAATGGAAAAGCAAATGTTTGGTAGACAGAACTTTGATAAGAATGGGCTTAGCAAGGACCCTCACAGTCTTCTGATACCCAGAGTTATCTATGGGGATGGCTGTTCCCAGGACAGGCCTTTTATCTCAAATGCTTTTAGGCAGTTAGAGAGGGGAAGGTCAAAGTTTCTTTCAGTCTTTTATTCTTAAAAATAGTCAAGCCAAAGAGACACATTTGGGGTGGCCAATTCTGACCCCCCATAGTAGTTTTCAGTGGACAGATCTTGTACTTCTGTTAAATTTGTTCCTAAGTATTTTATTCTTTTTGATGCTATTGTAAATGGAATTTAAAAAATTTTTTTACTTTTGGATTATTCACTGCTAGTGTATAGGAATACAGTTGATGTTTGTATATTGATCTTGGGTCCTGAAACCTTGCTGAACTTGTTAATTAGCTCTAATAGGTTTTTTCTCGGTTCTTTAGGATTTTTTTATATACAAGATCATGTCATCTGTGAATAGAGATAGTTTTACTTCTTTCTTTCCGATCTACATGCCTTTTATTTCCTTTTCTTGCCCAAATCCCCTGGCTAGAACTTCCAGTACAATGATGAATAGAAGTGGTGAGAGCAGACATCCTTGTCTTGCTCCTGATCTTAGGGGGAAAGCTTTCAGTCCTGCACCATTAACTATGATGTTAGCTGTGGGTTTTTCCTAGATGCCCTTATCAGGTTTAGGAAGTTACCTTTTATTCCTAGTTTCTCTGAGTGTTTTTATCAGTAAAGGATGTTAGATTTTGTTAAATGCTTTTTCTGCATTACCTTCTATTTTTATTCAGCCTTTACTTTGCTGGTAAATCCTTGTTTACAAACCGAAAATACTTATTAGAATGTCGCGAGGATAGTAGACAGAAAATACTACTAAAAATGAATCTATTCCACTTTTCACGTTTTTGCTATTATTCCTATTTTGTTGAGATTTAAAGTTTTTACCTTAGACCTTCTAGCAGGAGTAGAAAAGTCAAGGTAACAATGATTCACTGGAGAAGCCTAGAAACATTGAGAT
This sequence comes from Equus quagga, assembly GCF_021613505.1. Taxonomy (NCBI): domain Eukaryota; kingdom Metazoa; phylum Chordata; class Mammalia; order Perissodactyla; family Equidae; genus Equus; species Equus quagga. The sequence continues at coordinate 60,788,265 of NC_060268.1, read as the reverse complement.
GATTTGGGGAGTCAGACAAAGGTCAGAGAAATAGGCTTCATTTTGTCAACGGTAGTTGGCTCTGCCAACCTCACGTCCAAGCTTGGAGTCTGCTAAGTCTGTGTGGTTTGGGGATAAACCGTCTGTCTTGGTCTGCCCAGGCTGCTATAACAAAATACCATAGACTGGGTGTCTTAACAAAAATTTATTTCTCACAGTTCTGGAGGCTGGGAAGTCCAAAGCCAAGGTGCTAGCTGATTCAGTTCCTGGTGACGGCTCTCTTCCTGGCCTGCAGATAGTCATCTTTTGCTGTATCCTCACACGGTAGGGAGGGAGAGAGAGCAAGCTCTCTGGTCTCCTATAAGGGCACTAATTCCATCATGAGGACCCCACTCTCATAAACTTTATTGAAACGTAATTACTTCCAAAAGTCCCCATCTTCAAATATGATCACATTATGGGTTAAGGCTTCAATACACAGACTTTGGGAGGACACAGTTCAATCCATAGCACCATCTGATTCTGATTGTTAGCTATATTTGGACAGACTAGACTGATGACATATAGACAGGCTCAGAGTTTTGCACATGACAGTAACAGATGAAATTATGCTAGCTGGCAGGAACTTAGAATATAAATGATGAGCATAGGTCCTTTAGGACCAATGAAAGTCGATGATGCAACATCGGGCCTATTTTTTATTGAATCTTCTGAGTCATGTTGTGGGAAAAGCAATGGTCATTCTTCCAACTCATAAAATCACATTAAAGAGTAAAGCAATATTATTATTATTACTGTTACTAGAGGGAGCAGGCCCTAGCTCAAGGAAAAAAAAATGTATTTAAAAATTATATTTTCATCAAGCTTTTGTTGGACTTTCCTTTTAGAGAAGAATCACATGTGGTTTCTGATTGAGTCCTTGGAGTTATTTGACCCATTCAAACATGATGAAGACTCAAGCTGGGAATCAGGTACAGACACTGGTGATCCGTACCAAGTGTTCACCTCTGTTCAGCTGGTATTTTTAAAACTCTTATACAGATCTTGCTCCTGTTTTCTAGAGTTTAGAGACGTCTAGTCAATTACACATGACTGGATTTCCTGATCCAAGATCTTTAAAGGCCGTTTGGAAGCTTCAAAAGGTTAGTGATGAAACATCTACCCCACTTTAGAGAAACAGGTGGAGTAGCAGGCTCATGTAGAAGCTGAGGTTTTCTTCTGCTTCTTCCCACACACCTGGTCCTTCCTGAGGTCTCAGAACTTCTCTGGCTCTAGAAAGTTGGGCTCCCCAGGAATCCTTAGCCAGACATTGTGTTATCTGAAATGTAGGTAGATTATATTAAGGATTTTTGGCTGCGACAGTCTTTGTTTTGGCTCCATTGTGACGTTTCAACTTCACCTCCAACATCAAAAAGTCTCATTGTCTTCTAAGCTTGGGTTTGGAAAATGGCAGCAGCTTAACACAAGTCTACTATATTTCAAAGACAAAGTTTCAAACTATTAAATTTAACTAACGGGTTCAGTGGGAACCTTACAATATTGACCCTGCACATCGTAAAATATGTACTGCTTACAATTAAAAAAAAATGATTTAGCACTTGTTTACAATCCAGCATGAGGTATTTTCAGCCCTTGTATAGAAATTAACCAGGATCGTTAGTTAATTAACACCTCACCTTAAAATTGGTCTCGCCTTGCATATTAGGTGCTGATATTTCTTGATGGATGATGAAGAGATTGCGAGCAAAGGTCACGAGGACCCCCTGGAGATTCTCACCGATTGTTCTGTTAATGATATCCAAACAAATGAGTTTACCAACGATTCCCCTCACATGCTTAGAGACAATCACCCTCTCATTTGTGCCTGTCTGGTGATGGAATTTAATGAGTATTTTCAATCTCACAAGGTGGCAATCTTCAGGGAGATATGAAAGATGAGGCTCCATTTTAACTTGTCAACAAAAAGGATTTGTGTAATAAATATTTTTTATTAATCAACTTAGAATATAGGAATAGTTTCCGTCGTTCCTAGCAAAAGGCTACCACTGAGCTAGGACAGATGTATTAGCTCATTTTAAAAATTGTTTAAATCGGTTTAAGAGAATTGTTGCTAAGTTTAATTTATGCCTAACAATTCCCTTGTCTACGGTGACATGTGCACCTCAGTATTCTAGAGACTTCTTATCTGGGGTTTAGTTTCTATTTCACGTCTACAAGTGATTCCTGCTGCTTATGAGTGTGCCCCATCCGTGTTTAGAGAAGAATGTGCCCCGTTCATGAACAGCTGCCTTTATAAAGCTGAACACACACTTCAAGATTTCAGAGACAACTTGCAAACCATCCTGTAGAACTATACTGCGGTCAGTGAACATTCCTGAACAACCAGATTGTTGTTAAGTTTTAACTTGGAAACAAAACTCCAGGGTGTTTTTTTCTAGTTATTTTTTGAGTGTAAGGAAAAAAATAGATTAAGTGAATGGATTAATTTTTTAAAAATTGCTCTATCCTGTGGGGGTGAAGCTGAAGAGCTACCCTTTAAGGCAGCTGCAGAAAACTTTGGGGCTTGCTTCTGTGCCAGTTTCTACCTGTAAAGAAGTCACCTTTGAGTCTACGGCTTAGACCCTGTTGGAATGGCTGCCTTCTAGCCTGGCTGGCGTTTCCATTGGGTCAGGGTGGGAGTAGAAGTCTTCCTAGGCCCAAAGACAGGAGGCCAGGGCTCTTTGTCCTGCCACTCACTGATGGTGTGACTTTGAGGAGAGTTACTTAAGCTCTTTGGGTCTTTATTTCTTTTTCTCCGAAATGAAGGACTTGAACTAGATCAGTGTTTTCCAACTTCAAGTTACATTCCCCAAATCCAAGGACTGCCCATCCCTACCCCTTATAGCTAATGAACATTAGCATCTCTTCTTTTCAGAGAATGAATGATAGCCAAAGGCAATTTCAGAGTCGATAATTTTTAACAATGATTTGTATTTTACTGCTACAGGGTCAGTATGTATTAGATCCTGGATGCTTATTAAAACAGCAGATTCCTGGGCTCTACCCCAGATCAATGAAATCCGAATTTGGGTTTGGGACAAGGAATGTGTAGTTTCACCAAGCCTCTCAGGTGATTCTTATATATACTAAAGATTGAGAGCCATACTTAAAAAATATATACAGATGTGTGTGTGCGTGTGTGTGTGTTTGTGTTTGTATGATCTGGGTCCACACATGGATTCAAGCCCCTGTCACCATCCCTCATCAGCCTCCTGGGGTCCATGGTTCCCAGGTTGGGAAGCAAGAGACTGAATGAACTCTAAGTCCTCTTCCTATTAATTAAATCTTATCTAGAATTTCCTTCATTTTCCCTTCCTTGAAATTTCTCCTCAAATTCCACTATTCCCAGGAATACCCCAATATAAACAGAGTCAGTATGAAGTTATCCCAGCAAAGCCAAACCACAAAATTCTGGTCTGTAAAGTCATCCCCTCTTGGAACCCTCATCTTTCCTAAAGATATGGCCAACTAACGTTCTTCACCGGATGTGACCTGATTGCAATAAAGCCACACCAAGCCCAGCCATCTCATGAAAAGCCTCTCCTTAAAGCTCCAGAGAAAATCAAGCAACACGAAGAAGAGAAGTATATATTTGCTCATCTTTTCTTTTTCAATACACTGTAGCTGTTATAAGGAAGAGAAATATAGGGTAGAAACAGTTTCCCAATTTAGGATGACTTAAAGGTACCAAATAACCATATTCTAAGACATGAGTAAGACACAGTTCAGGGCTGTGGCTCTAAAGGTTTGAGTCCTAGGTGAGGAGACAATTTTGCCAGTTCTCCAAAGTGCCCTGGAGAGAAATTTGGGGGAAACAGGGCAGCATAGAGAAAGCTCCCAATGCTGCTCGCAAGATTTTTCTTAGCATGAATGTATCTTAAAAAGACTGTCAGGGGGCTGGCCCCGTGGCCGAGTGGTTAAGTTCGCGCGCTCCGCTGCAGGCGACCCAGTGTTTCGTTGGTTCGAATCCTGGGCGCGGACATGGCACTGCTCATCAAACCATGCTGAGGCAGCGTTCCACATGCCACAACTAGAAGGACCCACAACGAAGAATATACAACTATGTACCAGGGGGCTTTGGGGAGAAAAAGGAAAAAAAAATAAAATCTTTAAAAAAAAAAAAAAAAAAAAGACTGTCAGGGCTGAAACCGGACCTGAGGAGGGGCTACAGACCCTGCCTTTTGGGGAGCATCTTGCCAAGTCACCAGAGCACTTTTTTAAGCATTCCAGAATGACAACTGCCCTTCCACAATCAGGACATCTGAGCTGGTTCCTCATCAGTCAGATTGTTGTGCCTTGTATGTGTATGTGTTTGAGTGTAATATGTGGTTCAAACTAGTCTCTTACCATCCATTTTGGATAATTAATCCATTATATTTATGAACTCCCACTGACACATCTAAAGTCATTTTATGAAATACTTGACGATCCACATAAAACAAGACAGACTTCTGTTAAATCAGCATGCTGATTAAAATGCAGGAGGAGCATCATTCTTCTTGGTTGTTATAGTCTATTTTCTTAGCTTATTACATCTCATAGACACACTTCATACTCACAACATTCCAAACTTGTCTCTCTTCAGGTGTTCGTATAATATAAAAACAGTTCCTTGTCTTTCCTACAAAATTTGAATGGGGAGAAAAGAAATAGCATATTATGTTGGAAGCAAAGTAGAGAAAATGTTCTATACTAAGACCACTGAGACTGTTTGAATTGAAGTGTACCGCTACCTACAAATATTGTGAGAAACACATTTGGAAAGGCTGCCTCCAGAATATGGAATAGATGTGTTCTAGGACAGTTTTTTTTTAAAAAAATTAAGATATAGTTTACATATAACATTGAGATATAATTTACATATAATAAGTTTAAGGTCTACATTTGATTTATATATTTATATATTGCAATATGATTATCACTGTAGTTTTAGCTAAGACCTTTATCACATCACAAAATTACCATTTCGTTTTTGTGGTGAGAACATTTAAGATCTAGTTTCTTAGCAATTTTGAATATATAAGACAGTATAATCACTGTGCTGTGCATTAGATCTCCAGAACTTATTCATCTTCTAGTTGCAAGTTGGTACCCTTTGACCCACATCTCCCCAATTCCCCCAACCCCTGTCCCTGGTAACCATCATTCTACTCTCTGTTTCGACGAGTTTGGTTTTTTAGGTTGCACCATGTAAGTGATATTATAGAGTATTTGTCTTTGTCTGGCTTATCTCACTTAGCATAATGCACTCAAGGTCCATCTGTCTTGTTGCAATTGGCAGGATTTCCTTCTTTCTCATGGCTGAATAATATTCCATTGTGTGTATATATATCACATCTTTATCCATTCATCTGTAGATGGACACTTAGGTTGCTTTCATATCTTGGCTATTGTGAATAATGATTAAACGAATGTGGGGGTATAGATATCTCTTCAAGATGGTGATTTTGTTTCCTTTGGATATCTACCCAAAAGTAGGATGGCTGGATCATATGGTGGTTGTATTTTTAATTTTTTGAGGAACCTCCATACTATTTTTCATAGTGGCTGTACCAGTTTACATTCCCACTAGCAGTGCACAAGGGTTCCCTTTTCTCCACATCCTGCCAACACTTGTTATCTCTTGTCCAGGACTAGGTGTTTTTTGAAGTCTGAGCCTCAGAACTGCATTCAGAATCATCTAGTGTGTGTATTAAAAAGCCATTTTTCAAAATCTTTTTTTTTGTTTGCTGGGAAAGATTCGCCCTTAGCTAACATCTGTTGCCAATCTTCATCTGTCTCTCTTTTTCTTTTTCCTCCCTAAAGTCCCAGTACATGTTTGTATATTCTAGTTCTAAGTGCTTCTAGTTCTTCCATGTGAGCCACCACCACAGCATGGCTACTGACAGATGAGTGGTGTGGTTCCATGCCTGAGAACTGAACCCAGGCCACCAAAGTGGAGCATGCTGAACTTTAATTGCTAGGCCATCAGGGCTGGCTCTAAAAAGGCATTTTCATGGCCATTGTCCAAGCTCAGGATCTTTGGGAGGGAATCTGCCTTTTAGCTCACTTCCTGGGTGATTCTCATGCACATCAAAATTTGAAACCACTGCTCTAACAGCAATGGATTAAAAAATCCGGAAAATAATTTGTTATTTGGAAAATAATTTGTCCTCCAATGGAAAACTATGTGTTGTCTAAACCACACTCTATTGCCCTGATTCCATGGGAGATATTTATCAACTCTCTAAGTCGTAGGTGACTGAGAGAGAAGCAAATTCTGTCCAGTCTGGTAGAGGTTGAATTGATTTTCCTCTCCTGTTCCCCTGCTGGAAAAACCAGTTTTGCCTCCATTTGCTTGTTCCTTTCAATATTCCTGATCTATAAAGATGTTTGTTTTTTTGGATTCTTTTTTGTACTGGTTATAACACCTGCCTAATTCTTCTCTGTTAAATAAAATCTTTATCACGTGTTTAACTTTGTATCTGTATGAGAGGCATGATTTTATCCTTTTTTGAAAATTATCTTTTAACAGTTTTCTCCAAATAAAACATTAACATTAGAGTTGTCTCATAGTGGAAATGGCTGCCCTGTGAAGTTGTGAACTCCTCATCACTGAAAGGACAAAAAGAAAACTGCATTTTGGGGATTTGGTAAAAAATATCACATGCCAGAATTTGGAGTGCTCATGACTCCCCATTTTATTAGGAAATCTGGGCATGGGACAGACACTGGACCAGAACAGTGGCTCTCAATGCAGGCTGCACGTTAGAATTATCTGAGTGCTTCAAAAGATATAATGCCTCGGCTCCATCCCCAGAAATACTGATTTAATTGGTCCAGGGTGGGCTCTGGGTGCCATGCTGAGCCATAGTGGAGCTTGAGGAAAAAGAAAAAATCAGTATGTTTTTATTTAAAAATTTGATATTTTGTTCATCGTGGATTTTTTGCAATAATTCTTATTTTTAACATATTGCATAACAATATTATTTACCTTTATTACTGAGGATTTTTTTTGTGCTCCCTTAAATTTTGTGCTCTGGCTAAGTGCCTCACTTTCCTCACCCTAATCCCAGCCCTGCCTGGGCATCTGTACTTTTTAAAGCTCCTCACTCAAGTCATTCTAATGGGCAGCTGGGGTTGAGAACCACTGACTAGTTGATCTGCAAGGTATCTTGCATCCTTTACGTGATGTCCAATATGGAAGCATAATTCCATCATGTGCCTGGAAGGAAGAGAATCTGAGTATTTGTGAAAAGCTCTAGTGATTGCCACCATGCAATATCCTGGCCTGAGGAAATGATCGCTGGTGGTTTTGGAGCTATTTGGGACCATGGCACACTGTTCATGTATGTGTGAGACCAGCCCTGCCCCACACTGTCACAAGCAGTAAACATGACACTTCTCTCCATATGGCTTTCATTACAACTTCATTTCATTAGGAAATCAGTGGGGGTATTTTGTAGCATTACAGAAATACCAGGAATGAGACCCACCAAGTTGGTTACAAACTCAGCAATGCTTCCTTCCACTATTCAGCAAGGAAAAATAAACTCACAGGGTGATCTCATTTCCCTTTTTTTCCCCCTGTGATTTTGGACAAGAAATATCATTTGAAATTCTGTGATAATGATGGGAAGAAAAACATGTTGAGAATAAGGACTTTTGAGGATTCTTCTTTTGGTAGCATTGATAATGATGTATTGTTAACGTTGCTTCTTTTTCTGGAAAGAGCATCCACATTAAATTCGACCAAGAGTGGGAGCGGGGGCAGAGGTTACACTGGAATTAGGGCAATTGATCTTTTTTTTAGATTCAGCACAACCCAAGGAGGCAATAAAATTTTAGGGAAATTAATTGCTAAGCACATCTTTTTTTTTTTCTTTTGTAAGAAAATACAGAGAGATAGTCATGGGGGCTATGGAGAAGTTTGTGTTGCTTCAGCTGAAGAATACATAAGAAGTATTCATAATAAGAATACATAAGAAGTATTTGAAATGGATTGAAGAATTCTTGGACTTGATTGGTAATAATATTTTAGAAATATATATGGAAGAGGTATAGCCCTTCGGGGGAAAAAGGCATATGGGGGATGCCTTGGTGTAAGAGAAAGAATCGTGTTTGACTTTATGGACAATTACAGAGTCAGGCAGTCTACAAAATGCCTTGGGAAAGTGCTTAGACCCTTTAAGCCTAAATTCCTCCCCCGTGATATGGTAGAAATATTAGCTTCTTACAGGAGTGATATGAAGAATAAAGAGTTGGTGAAGTGATAGTGCTTAGCTCATACTGGGTGCTCTGTAAACACTGGTTCATCAGCTGCCTCTCCAAGAAAAGGTAATTAAAAGAACAAGTGGAGAGTTCTGACCTGGGATGGACGCCAGGGTCTGAAGAGATGGGAACCCATCTCAGGAAAACTAAAGCAAGGATATTGTTGGAGAATTTCCAAATTTTCCAAGTAGTCACATGGTTCCTTCTTCTCACTTCAGATTTTTATGACTCTGTCTGTTCTTCTCTCTTCTTCCACTTCTGTTTATTATTTGGTCTCTTTCTTTCTTTCTGTTTATCCCCTCCTCTGCCCCCTGCCTCCCCTTTTACGGATTCTTTTAGTCTCTGGAGTTTATCTCTCTCTTTTCTTCTGTTACTTTTTCATCTTCATATAGTTCTATCACCCCATTACCTACAATCCATATTTCTCTTTCTTCCCTATTTCACCTTTCTTACTTTATAAGTTGTTTAGCATAGGCAACCTGGAGGCAGAGCCTGTTAAACTATGCTAGTTATGTCTTTGGTGCCTCTCTGTCTGTCCCTTTCTGTAGCTCTCACCCTCAGGCGAACTGCTCCCAAATTCCTATGTTGAAACCCTAACTCCTCATGTGACTATCTTGGAAATAGAAGTGATTTTAAGGAAGTAACTTTTAAGGAAGTGATTAAGGTTAAGTGAGGTCATAAGGTTGGAGCCCTTTTCCAGTAGAACCCGTGTCCTTATAAGAGAGGTTACGGAGACACCAGAGATCTCTTTCTCTCCGCCATGTTAGGACACAGCAGAAAAGCAGTCATCCTCAAGCCAGGAAGAGAGTTCTCACCGACCTGGCTGGCACCTTCCCCTTGGACTTCCAGCCTCCAGAGCTGTGAGAAAGGAATTTGTGTTGTTTAAGCCCCCCAGTCTGGTGTTTTGTTATGGCAGCCTGAGCAGAATAAGGCTGTTCACTGATAAGCAGCTTCAGGTGGGGTCAGGAAGCTCAGGGCCTGCTTCAAGACAAGAGATGGTCCCCCAAATGCCTCCTAAATCTGCCTGACCAAGGTGGGTCTGCAAGTCTGGGGACAGAGCTCAACTTCCCAGGACCAAATGCCACCCACTGTGGAGCTGCCCTTCCACCCTTCCCCGAGCACACTCAGCCCTCCTCTGACTGCACGCCAAACTAACGCTTAAAGAATATCTGTTTGAAGGGGCACCAAACTATTAGCTGCCTAGATCATCCGCAGGCCTGTATTTGGTCCAGTCCTGGCCAGCTGTACCCTTCATACCTCAATGTCATAGCCGATGCCGTGGGCCTTACACATCTGGAGAAAAACATAGTGGAAAACCAGTGAGAGATTGTTGTGCTTCAGCTGGGTGCTCATCATTGCATAGCGGCTGGCTGCCAGCGACTGGAAAAGACCACAACTGAACGTCAGACTCTTTAGACAAATAAGCTTTCAATTTTAGAATTGTTGTGGATTAACAGAAAATTTGCAGAGATAATACTGAGAGTTCCTGTATACCCCTCACCCCATTTGCCTATTGTTAACCTCTTACATTGATGCGTATACTTGTTACAACTAAGGAACCCAGTTGCTACATTGCTATCGAAGTCCGTGCTTTATTTGGATTTCATTGAGTTTTTCCTGATTCCCATTTTCTGTCCCAGGATCCCGTCCAGAATACCACATTATACTTAGTCATCTTGTCTCCTTGGGCCCCTCTTGGCTGTGACAGTTTCTCAGTCTTTCCTTGTTTTTCCTGATCTTGACTGTTTTGAGGAGTACTGATCAGGTATTTTGTAGAATGCCCCTCAATTTGAGTTTGTTTGATATTTTTCTCACGTGTATTTGAGAAGAGGCCTACATCAGTGAACTGCCATTTTCATCACCTGGTATCAAGGGTACATCTATCAGCCTGACTTATCGCTGATGCTGCCCACCTTGATCACCTGGCCAAGGTCATTCTTGCCAGGTTTCTCACTGTAAGGATATTTCCCCCTTCCCATACTGCACTCCTTGGCAGCAAGTCACTAAGTGTAGTCCACCTCTTGAGGGGACCAATGTTAGAATTTTGACTCCAGCTGCTTTCTTAGTTTGGGAAACTGCTATTCTGTATCTTGCCTGCCTATCAGTGGGAGCTATCCCAAAGAGACTGGTTATAGTAGCTTAAAGTATTTCAATAATGATATCACCTAAAAAATTTAAATTTAATATGTGCAAAAGAAAGCATTGGATCCTGGCAGTTTTGTATCATGTCCTTTGTGAGATGTGCTATTTGCCTTTTACAATCACCTTTGTTTGTCCTTGGATAACTGGGAATTTGGAGAACTGCACATAGAGCCATGGCCAAGCTTAGAGCATAGAAAATGAAGGTGCCTGGCCCAGATTCTGAACTTCGGGAGCCCTCAAGTGCTGGGCAACCAGGTGTCTGCCCTTGTGCAGTGACTAGGAGCAGGAGAAGAAAAAGGAGGTGCCGCCGGTCCACAGCTGGCTGCAAGGATCTTATAATGACCCAAGACTGTCTATTGTGAGACATCAGGCTTACTCTCCATCTCTGAGATAACACAGGGGAACTGGGGCTGACTGAGTGCCCAGTGGAGAATGAACATCCTTTCCCCGCCTGCACAACACACGCACGCGCGTGCGAACACACACACACGCTCAGATTTCAGGTTCACCTTTTGTGACATATTTCTTCCACATATTGTGTCTTTTCCTTCCACACTTACATAAAGTACTGTATCTGACAGTCACGTTATCAGTACTATTAATTAAGCCTGCTCTTCCCACGTGTAAGCAGAGTCCACATCTACAAAAATGTTAGGCTCCCGCAGGCTAATGCCTCTTGAGTTGCACACCTCCATTAGTATTGTTCCATCTGTAACCGTTGAGAATTTTATTTTTACAAAAGAAAAACTATTTGACCCCCAAATGCCCCGCAGCTGTCCTTTGTTATCACCCCGACCTGTCATGAATTGTTACCCTGGCTGTCTCCCTTGCATGACTGGGGTTTCCTGAGGGTAGGCACTGTTCGCTTTCTGAATCCCCAGCCTGGACGTGATGCTAACACAGGACAGGCATTCGGTGTTTCTTGAATGAAAGAAAGAATGGATACATGACACAGAGTAAGTAGATAGCACTTCCATCTGACTCGAGACTCTTCAAAGGATATAATTCAGGGGACTTCCAGTCAATGAGGGCTTTGGGGCAGCAGCAGATGATTCATAAAGCACAGAGGACAGTCACACCATCCCTAGAGAATGACAACCCAGGACAATCATTCCAGGCCTTGCCCCCAGAGGATATCTTTTGGAGGACAGTGTAACTCTGGTGGGCTTGGCAGAAATTATTGGTGGGATGACAAGAACTGGCTAAGAGACGTTCTGGCTCAGCTCTTTAGTCAGTCTGGAGGGGCGTGGCCACCAGGCCTGCTCCTCCTGCCATGCTAGACTGTGCCACGCTCCTACCTTCACGAGGAAGGCCCAGGAGCCTGAGTTTTTGTACATGGAAATGAACTGTAAATACTCTGGAATTCCATTGTGGTTACTGAGCATGTAATTGCATAGTAATTACAATGAATTCACAAGATAATTCCAAGGTTATTTTTGTCTTTTAAACTTGTCTTATGCTGCCATGGTATATAAACTAGCAAACCCAAGAGCAGGCCCCAGTGAGCGAGGGAGAGAGATAGGCAGGCATCTGGTCGCAGGATCCAGCTCAGTGCTATGTATCTTGGCTCCAAAGCTGGGCAGAAGAGCTCCCTGTCCAGTATTACTGGACGGCAAGTAAGGACGGGCTATCCTGGGGTTTCTTCCTCTCTACAGAGACAGATGCAATTCTCCCTCCTGCCAGAGCTGGGCTTGTGATTCATGAAGAATCTGAAGGAAAAGCCAGGATATTTGGTCCATGTCTCCTAGCTATGTCTTTTCCATTACTTTCACCATCCTACTCCAGACCTTTATGGCCTGGAGAGCTGCCTCTCCTTCTGCCTGGGAGATGGAGATGCAAACAGAATTCTGTAGTGGGAAGGTTATATGGAGTCAGAAAGACTGAGGTTCAGAACTGACTAGGCCACTCACTGTACATGTGATCTGACTATGTCCTTTAAGTTCTCTGACTCCTGATGATTAGATAAGCACCTACCACGGCACGTGGCACCTGACACGTGGTAGTTACTCGTGTTGCTCTTTCTTTGAAAGCATCTCCAGGGCCTGGAGCATTTTGGACCAGCACTAAAGGTAATTTCCCAGGCTGTTCCTTCCCTGACTGGTCCCTGGGATTCTGAGCATTACCACCAGATTGATCGTTTCCCAAACTCAGGTTAGTCAACGCTCGGAGCTCTTCAGGGTCTCATCCTTGCCTTCAAGATGAAATCCAGACACGTGGCTTGGCAGGCAGACTCTCCCAAACCTGCTCAGTGGACTGCTCCAACCGCTTCTCTCACTACTCGCTTCCCAGATTCTCTGCCCCAGCCCAGCTGGTTCGTTGCCATCTCCTGACAGACCACGAGCTCCCTTCAGCCTCTGCCCTTCTCCTGGAGGAGGTCTCCCTCTCCTCACTATGTACTGACTGCCATGGTCTTTAAGGACAGACAAAGTTCTGTGTTCTTAGTAAAGTGTCCCCTGTCCCTGCCAGTCCACACTCATTTCTCCTAAGAGCTCCAGCAGCAGGTTGCGTGGCTGTCACTCAAAGGGCACTGAAATGCGGCCTTGCGGTTTCTCCTTGTGAATGTGCTATTTTTACATTTCTTTTCAACTCCTTGAGGACAGGGACTTTGCCAAATGTCTTTGTATCCTTGGTGCTTGGTGAAATTCCTGGCATATATTAAGTGCTTAATAAATGGGTTATAATAATGCCAATAAAGGTGAACATACATGGTTCACCTACTTGTTTTTTGTCTTAACCAACTCCATGGATGCTACCAGAAAAAACTGTCACTAATGCAGGGTTGTCTTCCAGCCTGATAGCACAAGTGACAGGATCATCATGAAGATTAAATGAATATGTAAAGACCTTGGAACAGTGTCTGGCACAGAGTATGCACTCACAAACTGTTAGCTCTTATTATCATTTGTTAAACTAAATAATTTCACAAATAAAGTAAATAATTTAAAGTAAAAACTGACCAACCAACCAATAAATCTTTTCATTTGAAAGGGGCTTGAATCAGAAGGCCTGGGCTTTGCTCCTCACTTAACTTTATGACCTTGGGCAGCTCACTTAACTTTGCATAGCCTCAGTTTCCTGATCTATAAAATGGGTATGATAATCCCCGTCTCATCTATTTCTTGGGGTTGTCATGGGGACCAAATAAGCTCATGTCCATTGAGAATATAACTGTATAAGTATTATACAAAAATAGAAAACATCATTTTTAAAAGGTTCACTTGTGTAATCAACTCTCTTCTCATGCTGTACATTCTATTTAGATTGCCAAGGAAATCACAAGCTAAATGGATTTTGCAGCATCAGAAGACTCCTCCACGACCATCTGGTCTGTTCAGTGCTCACTGAGTCTCAGCTGAGCTCAGAGGAGATGAGAAGCCAGTGGATAATGGCAATATGCCTGGAAACAACCTCATCACACAGGGAGGTGAAGGTGCCTGTGGAAGAGGAGCTTTCTCTAGGGCCTCAACCAGAGACTTCTTCCAGAATGAGGCTCTACTCTGGGGTCGGATCATTGGATAGTGCAATGGTCAGACACACAGGCTTTAAAGTCTGACAAACCTGGGGTGACATCCTGGCTTCCCTACTTGCTTGCTGAGTGACCTTCCATAAGTTGCTTAACATCTCTTAACCTCAGTCTTCTTATCTAAAAACAAGCATAATAACAGCACTTGCCTAATATAGTGGATTGTATAAAGATTCACGTAAAGCACTTAGATGAAATACCTGATGTGGAGTAAGCCTCAATGCATTTGGATGTTATTATCATGTTATTAAATGCATTATAGTTATCTGCTGGCCTGTCTGTGTCCTTTGATAAACTTGGAGCTCTGTGCTTACTCATCCTCATGTCCTCTGTGCTTGGTCGAGAGCCTGGGATAAAGCAGGTGTTGAGTTAATACCTGCGGAATTTGCTTCTTCTTGGTTTTTGCTGAAAGTATTTACTGATGGCTAAGGTGACAGCTGATGAGGACTTAGGATATGACCTGTCACAACAATATTACTCCCTTCTAAAAGATTATGCAAGAAAAAGACCTTTTCTTGCAGAAAAGGGAGGGATGGGCCCTTCCTGTGTCCCTCAGAGGAAATGCCCCCACCCCTAGCACCACGCTGCACATGAGGCTGCTGGGCCAGGCTTGGTACAGACCCCGTTCCAGAGGCCCCATAAAGTCAAATCCCTCAAGAGACCTTGGGGGTCATTTAGCCCTCCCTTATTTTACAAATGAGGAAACTGAGGCAGAGAGAGGTCTAGAATTCATGATCCCTGACTTCCAGACCAGTGCTCTTCACTCCAAATTCCCACCGGCCACATTTGGAATGTGCGGGAATTTCAGAGGTTCGCCTTTTCTAGTAAAACAAGGGGGAAAAAAGAGAAGACAAAATATTATCGGTAGAATTCTGGTCTTATTAAACTACCTATCTAAATCACAGTCTAACAAGAATGCTTCCAGCCAAATAAAGGAAGCTCGAAATACTCCTTTTCACTGGAGAATATAATTTTGCTTCAGCCACAATTTAAATTGATTTAGTTCTGAGCACCAGCACTTGAAGTGTGGAGCATATTCTATTTTCGCCATGATACTTGTTTTGACAGTGATGCATTTCCGTTGACATAGTTGAAATCCTTATGTAATAAATCTCTGCCTGAAAATTAATCATGTTTATAATATTCTGAGAATTAATAACACCCATTGCTCAAATCATTAACTTAAAAAAGGAGCTTCCAAAATCTGTTCTCAGCAGTGAGGGACCACAAATAAATGAATGTTTGATAAAATAATCCAAGTATCAGTTTAACAAGCGTAAACTTGACTGTGGTTGCAATAACACAGAACAATTGTTTAAGGGTTGGCAGAGGCTGATGAGGTTCTTATTTCAGTTACGAAGCAG
The DNA here is from genome assembly GCF_021613505.1 of Equus quagga. Lineage (NCBI taxonomy): Eukaryota > Metazoa > Chordata > Mammalia > Perissodactyla > Equidae > Equus > Equus quagga. The sequence goes on along the minus strand of NC_060268.1, from coordinate 60,772,968 downwards.
GCATCCAGATGCATAATGAACTGCTCTCTGAATTATTAATGTGTTGCTTATTTAGCCTCATCTGTCTAGAAGATAATGTATCCTAACTCTAATGAGTGATTGGTTTTGTACATAATTACAGTAGCAGCAGTAGCGGGAAAATGTGTGCCTTCAAAGAAGAGTTCTAAAAATAAAGTCATCACATAAACTCTGTTGTTGCTGCATTCTATCAAAATCAAACCCGAAGCGTTTGAGAATCCATAATAAATTACAGGAGACAGAATCATTATTAACATCATAATTTAACACAAAAGGTTTTACTTAATCATTCATTATAGATCATGTGCTGTTAAAATGCTTATAAATGACTTGGGTTGTTTTAAGATGTTTGCAAAGAGGGTCCCTTTTGGCTGCTTACCAACCGTGACGCGGGGGGTCCACAAAGAGAGGAGGAGTGAGACGGGTAGAAAAGGGTAACAATTTATGCCCATTCTGACAGAACATTAATTAAAAGTTAAAAAGTCGTTAGGTGACTCCTTTTCATTTCTAAAACACGCATGTCTGGGACTCACCCGGTCTTGTATCTGCCTTCACGCAGTTATTTGTGGTGGACACTGGATCAGAAGCCTGTGCACCTGGTCTGACTGGGTCTAAATGACAGGTGTTTGCCACCTGTTTCTGATATGTGACAACGGCTCTTTTTAGAGTCCAGAAAAGTTTTTGCTTTCCCCCTGCATAGCATATTATATAAGGGAATAGGCCCAAACTGGACGCATTTTATAGGCATTAGTTCTGAAAGCTCCCTCATTACCATCGTGGTTTCATCTGTGCGTTTCCTTTTTCTTCAGTCTTCAAAGGGGGCTGTCAACTGACTGATCCTAAACCTGACGGCATCGCAGTCTGTTCACACTTGTTCAGGAAGCTTCAGTTTGGTTGTAAATTGTACCGTGTGTGCAAATGTGCATGCTTCTTTTAAAAATCGCCTATCGCCTGTGTACACATGCACAGCAGCACCAGGATGAGACCATCAACTTATCTTTCTAAAACCAAAACCAATTTATCCCCACATCAGAAAACCTACATAGCTTTTATTCCGTGATTGTGTAGATACTTGAATTATGGATGACCATAATGCTTCCTTTTTGCGTGCAGGCAACTCCTAAAAGTGTTTAAGACTCTAGATCACAGGAGAATGCTCGTATGTTACCTCTGGCTAGGATTGAAACCTAGAAGCGAGATGAGGAAAGTGCGAGAGTGTCTCTCTGATGCAGAGCACAACCTCTGCTTCCCGCCTTCTGAAGCAACACGCTCAAGCGCAGCCAATAGTCTTTGGCAGTCTTCTGCTGGATACTAACTCAGCTTCCTTTTCGAAATGGCACAGAGTTAGGTTCTCTAGGCCAGAAGGACTCCATTTTTGTTCCTGTCCCTCCCTCTAGTATTGAACTTAGGGTCCTGCAGGTTCCTTTGGTGAGGACGGAGGCCACAGGTACGGTCGGACCTGGGAAATTCCCAGCGAGGTTCTGGGATCTAATTAAAAGAGGTCTGTTTCTCCTCCTGAGTCCAACTCTGCTTCTCTTCTTAATAAGCAAAGAGATTTAGGGGGTTCCCATGAGCAAGGGTACCTCACAGGATAAGCGGATTGAGGAGGAGAAGGAGGCTGCTGCCTGAGACCCCGAGACGTCTGGCACTCTCTCCAGGTTACCCTTCCAAGTGTTCACTGAGTTCCTACCAAGGCAAGTGACTGTGGGGACCCTGGGCAAAGTCAAAGATTTTTTAAAAAATTTTTTTACTTGAGGAAGATTGTCCCTGAGCTAACATCTGTGCCAATCTTCCTCTATTTTGTAGGTGGGACGCCACAGCGTGGCTTGACGAATGGTGTATAGGTCTGCACCCGGGATCCGAATCTGCCAGCCCCGGGCTGCCAGAGTGGAGCATGCAAACTTAATCACTACACCACCAGGCCATCCCCCTAAACAAGAATTCTTGAAATCCAGAAGCATCTCTTGGACCCAAAGAGGCCCGGGAGAGAGACAGGAGATACTGCTCTGAAAAGATGTCTCTAGGGCACCCGTGTGGGAGCCCCATTAACCACTGGAATTCCTCTTTTATCTGTTTGATATATTTGGATCTCAAGCAGAGCTTCACTTGCACAAAGGGCTTGAAGCCCACTATTGTAGGAGAAGGCAGAGGAAACCCACTGGCTGTCAGAGCAGCTGTGGCCAGAGAGCCCCAATCTGCTCTCACATCCCACCTACCCTAAGGGCCATCTGGTCCTCTTGACCTTTGTTCTCCTTCCCCAACCTAGCCCACTGTCCCCACGGACAGCCCCCTTTGTCACCCGGGGTTCTGAGCTTGGTAAACCTCAACGGGCGCCAGGAGTGCTGGCCTCAGCCACCCTAGCGATGGGGCTAGTGATGAGATGGGAGGTTGGGGCCTGGGAAGCTGGGATTTTCCTGAAGATGACAGATGATTTCAAAATTGTAAGTAGGGCAGCGATATGCTCAGATTTTCTTTTCGCCCGTGACCACCTTGACTGTGTGTGGTTAGGCCGAGGGGAGAGAGCGGGGCAGAGAATCTTGGCGAGGAGCTATCATAATACCGGTATGAGATGATGAAAGCCGAAACTCAGGCAGAGTCTTTGTGGAGGGAGAGGAGGGGTCTGAGTTGAGGCATCTCAGCAGCTCGCGTCAGCGTGAGCTGGTTGCTGACTGGATGTGGAATAGGGGGTGTGGGGGTGTCTGACCAGCCTCTGGCCTGACCCCCCAAGAGGAAGTCTAAGGAGAGGAGAGATGATAAATTCAGTTTGGAATAGTGTGACCCTGAGGACTCTAGGCAGAAAAGTTCTGTAGAATATTGGATCTAGGTAGCTGAAGCTCAAAAAAGAGATTGGGGCTAGAACTCTATGGGTTTTGTCAGAAGGTGCTGGTAACTGAAGCAGTGGGTGTAGATATACCTGCCCAGGGAAGTGAGTTGAGGACTGAGGGAAACACCCAAACAGATTTGCCCTGGAAAACCCCGTGCTCTTTCACCTTTCCACACATTGCTTCCTCTTTCTGGAATGCCCTCTCCCCTTTCCTCTGACCAATACATTCGTATTCCAGAAACCCATTTCTGAGAGGGTAAGTGACTTGCCTGAGGGTCTTTCTTCCTTCTGTACTCAGAGCCTGGCACGCAGCCCGGGCTCAGAAAGTGGCGGCTGAGTGTTGCCGAACACCATAGAGAATCAGGCGGCGTCTGGTGCTTACCGGCACTGATGGGGCATTAAGGCGTCTCGTTTTCTTCTCTTTCTTGGGGACAAAGCGGGGCACGTTAAGAGTGCTTAGACTGCAATCCAGATGGCCGTTGGTCAGGTATAAGGTGAGCTGAGTCAGGGCCAGCTGGTCACTGTAGGAGAGCTTGAGGCCTGTCGCCCACACCTGGTGAAACAGGAGCCGTAGAAGTGAGGCTGAGATGAGCAATCGGGAGAGAAAGGCTCAGCCTCCCGGGACGAGACCAAACCACACCAGACCCAACTAAACCAGTGAACACGTGACTGAATGGAATAGATGTTTTTGCTTCTGTCTCTCCTTCATTCAGCTGAAGGGTGGAGCCCCCAGTCTGATTCTCAACAGAAGATTCAAGGTTCCTGTGGGAAGTTACACAAACGCAAACACCTAGCCAAGATAGTCTAATGGAGGCAGCGGTTCTGAAAGGTTTATGTTGACTCTGATTTTTCTGCCTGTGGTTTGCCGTTTCTAAGACGGTCAGGGCAATGTTTTCTACTGAGAAAAATGAGGCTGGACAGGAGCTTCAGAGGGCAGGAGACTAAAGGGAGCAGACAGAGACGGGGAGAATGAGTAATTATGAGAAAAGGGCAATTTGCCCTGATTTCAGAAAAAGCAGTGCCAGCTGGCCTCCCTGGGCCTCTCAGTGATTCTTAAGGAAACCTGTGGTTGGCCTGTAAGTCTGAGCTGTACCACCATTTTGCTAGGAGAGTGCAGGAAAGTCTCTTCACTACCCCCACGATGTCACAGTATCCTCAACTGGGAAGCAGTGAAAACTCCCACCCCGGCTGAATCACAGCGTTATTAGAGGAATATGATGGTGCAATGAAAATTAAAATGCTTTGAAAAATAGACATATGTGAGCAATCAGCTACAGAAAGCTAATAGGTAACTGAGTAATGTCCATCAATTCCTTTGACACATGTTTCCTGAGGATCTACTGTGTGCTAAACTGGCGATGGCAAAAGTGGGTCATGTGCCACCTCTCCCCTCTCCTGCGGCAGACCATCCTTAATTGCGCACGTCACCCCCATCCCTACACTGAATCCAGCAGCACCCCAGAATCCTCCTTGGTTCAATGCTCAAGGTGTATTATTATGCTAGTCACGCAAGTGTCTAAGATAAATAGGCTCAGGTCCTGCCATCAAGAAGGGGAAGACAAATACATACGTATTCAATTAATTACAACACAATGTAATACATGATATAATAAAGGGACGGAACAAAGTACTGCTGAAGCAGAAAGAAAGGACAGACTGAGTTTGTCTAGTGAAGTCAGGGCTGCATCACGAACAAGGTGACATTTGAGCTTTGACAAGCAACACAAACGTGATTGGCTCCCACGTATCAAGTACTTGCTTCACAAACACCTCAGATCTTTACAATAACCTAAAAATAAACATCGTAGATGAAGAAACAGAGGTTCAGAGAGGTACCCAAGTCCATAGAGCCAGGAAGTGGTCATGTTGGGATTTGAATCTAGTGCTGCCTGGCTCCAAGTCCACCCTCTTCCCATTCCCTGATGGAGGAGATGGCACTGCTCCTGGCCCGGCCATTCCTTACCCTGTACCAGTTCCCAGTCAAATTAAAAGCTCAAGTTGCAGAGAATCAAAACACTTTCTTGTTTAATATAATCCACGCCGTGGAAACGTCTTGTGGAGAAAACATGAAGTATTGTATTTCTGGAGTATGCTGTAATTAGCAGTAATGCATTTTCACTGTAGGAAGTTGGAAACTAACACATTTTTGTGAAGACTTGATTAAACATTTTTTTCGTCTTAGAAGGCCTACATCTGCCCCATACACCAACTCGGTATGTTAAAATACATAATATATCTGCCCTAGAGTGGACTCCTCTCAAACAAATCTAGCAGTGAGTGACTTGAGTAAGCATTGACTGTAAATGGCATCATTATAAGGATATTAAGAGGTCAAACTGTCAGGGCCCCTTGCTAAACTGAAGCTAATTTCAGGAGTCATATTCGCACAGTAATGCCCTTTTATAATAGCAAATAAATCACATTTGCAACAATTGTTAAAAACTAACTGCCAAGTATCTGTTGCAGTTGTAAACATCCTATTTGTCAACTTAAATATTTCCTGCTGTATGGCATGAAATGCAAATCAGATGGAGAGAGCTACTTTTCCTTAACACGAGAAAGTGAACTTTGCTATTCTTGCGCGTCAGGCTTGGTTTTTTTTCCAAGAGCCTCTATTTTGATGTTTTAATGTTCTCGATCAAAGGGAAATGTATCTAACACCCATTTTTAATATTTATGCTAATAACATTAATGTTTTGGTGATCAGGATTTTAATGGGAAGGCAGCACAGCGTAGGGGAAAGAGAGAACTGAGGAGGCGCACAGCCTAAATCTGGCCCTCAAGTAGTGTGAACTTGAATGAGTTATTTAAACTCCTTCAATCTCAGGATCCTCAAGCGTAAAAGGAGCAAATGATAATACCTACCAAAGATTTTGAAAACAAAATAAAATAAATACACATGAAATTGCCTTACAAATGATAAAGTTCTATGCGAATGTTATTTATGATTACTAAGCATTTCCTTTTAGAGGAGTGGGATCTTAGGACACACATTTTCAGTCGCCGATGCAGCTATTATTAGATTGCCCCACATCATACCTGTTTTCCCCATTCATAATCGTTGTCTTCAACCTCACAACACCCCAATCCTGTAGGTGGTTAGCTTTGGGCAATGCTGGTATTACTCTATCTCCATTTGACCGACGAAGGTACTGAGATGGAAAAGTGGCTTCCTGGTTTGCCTAAGATCATAGAGCACAGGCCAGAACTCTGGTCTTTCCAGAGCAGAAGAACTTTGCTTCCCCAGGCTGCCCTACCCCCTCGGTTCACAAAAGAAATAGTAGAACAAATTTCTTTCAGCCTTTTCCTCAGCAGCAGGCTTGCCTGAATGGCTCAGATAATTGTTCTGTTCTCCATCTGGTTTCTCCATTGAAGACACCGCCTGCAGCATGCTTGCTTTGTGTACAGGGGTTCCTGTCCCCCCTCTGGACCGGCAGCCCTTTAGGGGAGGCTGCTGTCTTTGTCTTCCCGCAGCCCCGTGTCTGGGGCAGGGCTCGGCTCGCAGCAGGGCACCTCCGATGCTTCCCTCCTCTGCAGCCTTTCCGGAACAGGGTCTAGGTGGGTCTCTTGAAGCTGGTTTCAGATTCAAATGCAGCAAATATTCCTTGAGCATCCCCCCTGTGCCAGCCCCATGCCTTCACACAGGGTCTCGTTTAATCCTATTCTTGCTTTTGGACTTGGATGCTAACTTGAGAACCTAATCTTTCTCTGTGCTGGCTACCCCCATCACCATTTAGATGAGCGACGATGAAGCTTGTACAGAGGCACTCTGAGTGGGCATGGAGAGAAGTGGATGGATTTTTAAATGTCTAGGAGGTGGCTTTGACATGACTTGCAGGACTTGTAACGACTAGCTTGACAGGTTAATTGATTAGATGTGAGGGCGAGGGAAAACATCACTGAAGGTTAGTGCTCGAAAGACTCTTAAAAATCGCCTAATACAATCAGTTTGCTTTAGAAGTGGAGCAACTCTGGTGGAGAGGGAAGTGGTCTGCCCTATGTTACAGAGCCAGGTATCAAAGGGGTGGGATGAGGAACCAAGGTGTCCCAGCTCCTAGTCATAAATCACTTGTGGATAGTTCTTTGACCGATTGATGATATTTGAAAATTATTTTATCAAAAATGGCTAGAATACTAAAGAGATTTACATCAAGGCCTTAAGAAGCACAAGCAAGACCAAAATATTCATCTCAGCATTACTTGTAATAATGAAAAATTGCAGCTTTCCAACATTTGGACCTTGGTTAAAAAGAGGACACATGCAAGGGATGGAATAGTCTGTGATATTGTCACTAAAGATAATGATTGTGAATAACTTTTGATGAGGTAGGAAGATACTCAAAACAGCAAGAACAGGATATAAAGTCCTGTAGGCCTTATGACTTCAGCTTTGCAAAACTAATACTATACATGGAAAAGACTAGATGAGAATATAACCAAATGTTAACAGTTGGTTGCTACTACTAGCAGAATTATGGTAAGTGCAATTGTACACAGACTTTCATGTATATTCTAGATTGGCACTATCTAATATGGTAGCCACTAGCCACTTGTGGCTCTTGAGCACTTGAAATGTGGCTGTTTCAAATTGAGATGTCTAGTAACACCAGATTTTGGAGACTTTGGGGGTCAAAAAGAACATGAAATATTTCATTAATAATATTTTATACTGATTACATGCTGAATGATAATAGTTTGATTATGTTGGGTTAAATAAAACACATTATTAAAGTTGTGTGCATCCTTTTTTGGTTACATTTTAAAATGAGGCTACTAGAAAGTTAAAAATTATGCATGTGGCTTACATTCTATTTCTATCGGATTAGTTGCAAAACGGTCTGTTGCAACTTCAGCAGGGGCGGGGCCAGTAGGGGTGGGGCGGGGGACTTGCTGCAGAGGCCCCAGCTCTCCACCGTCCTGACTCGCATTGCGCGGGAAGCCCTGCGCACTGCAGCTGTGTCGGAGTCCTGGGGCAGAGTGGGCGCAACCCAGGCAGAAGGGAAGCCGAGAAACTGCAGCCACCTCACCGACCTTTAAAGTATCTGAGAACCAGAAGACAGGGTCAGGCAGAGGCGAGCTTGCCCAGAATTGTTCTGTTCCCAGGCTCTGGGTCCTGTTTGGGCTGCAAGCTTTGGGATGAAAAGGTAGATATGCTTCTATATGGGGAGGTGTGGGAGGGAGGCCAGGACTGAGCCCTTTTTGCCTTAGGTGTTCTAGGCAGATGGAGGCGCCTGCTCACCCCTGCTGCGTTGGCCTGGTTCCTGTGACAGGCAGGATGGATTGGTGACAAAGCATGCAGATGTGGGCAGATGTGCTGGAGCTCTGCATTCTGTGGCTGCCTCCAAGTGCAAATAAAGTTCTGTAGCAAAGAGTTCGGTCTTGCCAACCTACTCTTATGGGCATCAGGGTAGGTATGGGACTGAGAGATGAGTTTATAGAGCAAAAAACATTCGTTGAAGATGCATAGAATTTCATAGATGTTTTACAGACCCATCTCTGGGTTTTCTTTTCTTCTTCATCATCATCATCTTTTTTTCTTTCTGGTAAGGAGAAGAACCCAAGGCTCCAGAAGGATGCCTGACCTGCTAAAGGCCCAGATCTGGGTACCAGGGTCTGAGACAAATATCCGTGATGCTCAGCAAGTCACCTCTCTGGGCCACACTTTCCTTGACTAAGCACTGGAGATAATGGTCCTGGTGGACCTTCCCTCGGTGGCTTCCAGATGTGTCTATGGAGCTAACTGGGGATTGTGCAGATTCCTCACTCAGGGAGAAGTTTCTAAAAGGCACATCCTCCAACCAAGGCAACTGAGAGATGCAGCACTGAGAATTCACTCCCCACAGGGACGGCATCAGAGTGCGGAGTGTGACACACAGCCCGCCGTCCTCCGCTCCCATCTTGGCTGAGGGAAGTGTGCACCACCTCCCTGCCGGTGTTCGTATCTTTATTGACTGTCCCGGTCGGATAGGAAACCAACACGGGACCACTTGATTCTTCCTAGAGCGAGACCAAACCCTCAGTCCTGGGTCCCCACAGCTGTGGCTAAGCTGTAGAGGCCAGGCCACCCGCCCAGCAACTCTGCTTGCTGAGCAATGCAGCCATAGGTAGGCCAAGGTTCCCTCTGTCCTTATTGGTTTGGCTGAATACAGACTCGAGGGCTTTTTTCCCACTTGCAACTGTGGAGGCGGGGCATCCATTGGAAAGCGTTGAGCAGAGGACTGCCATGATCTAACTTATATTTCTAAAGGGACACTCTGGTTGTGGTGGGTGGAAGAGCCCGTGAGGGGGCAAGGATGGAAAAGGGAGGCCAGTTCACGGCTATTGCAGTAATCCAGGTGAGAGAGAACGGTGGTCGGGCCAGCATGCTAACAGTACAGAGTAAGAGAAGTAGCCATTTTATAGACATATTTCAAAACTAGAACCTAAAGGACTTACTGATGGGTTGGATGCAGGGTGTGAGAGAAAGAGAGGAGTCAGGATGTCTCCAAGACTTTTGCCCTGAAAAAATGGAAGGATGGTACTACCATTTATTGACAGGGGCAGACTGCAGGATGAATAGTTTAAAGGGTACAATCAAGATTTCAGGTTTGGGCCTGTCAAGTTGGAAATGCCTTTGTGGAATGAAGTTCTAGAGGGTGGCCTAAGATCTCAGGCATCTTGTCTCCTCTCTCAGCTGTGAAATCGGGAGGGTGTGCTTGACTGGGTTGGAGGGATGAAGCAGAATCAGTCCCTGGTAGGGAGGCCTCTTTTCCTCTGCTGTCACTTTTGAGCCTTGGGCTCAAGGCTCTCCTTGGCTGGGGAGAAGTGAGGTCTGTAGGACCTGAGGCCTTCGCTAAGGGACATGCTTCTCACTATGTCTAGGCCAAGACGAAATAAGGTTGAGAAGGACAGGGGCAGATTGGCAGAGAAAAAGAAGTGACAGCAGCTTGGGGGTAATGGGGACTGAAGACCTTGTGCCTTGAGGGAGGTCAGTGGCTTCGCTGAAATAGAAAGAGCACTGGATCAGAGTCACAGGACCTCGCCGGGCGCGTCAGCCTTGCCCTTTACTGTCTCTGTGATCCTAACTTCCTTCTCCTCTCTGAGCCTCAGGTTCCTTGTCTATAAGCACAGACCTATCTGTGATGGTCTCCGCCTAGGACCCCAGCTGCTTCTTCCCTGTGTGACTGCCAGGAGCAGAGTCTGGGGGGGGGGTCGCGGGGGCGGGGGGGGGGGGCGGGGGGACTCGTATGCTTGGCTCTTGACTTCGGCATTTTGCCATCTTCTCAAAGACGGGGTGCACATTCACCTCTTCTCAGGTGCTGTTTCAAAACGGGCTCCAGAATTCCAGCTATCACACAGAGAACATACTTCCATAGGCAGCTAAGAAGCGATAATTCTTCCCATTTTGATTATCACCAGACAGTACAGAGCTCTTCATTGTGGTAAACAACACACTCGATACTTAATTTTAAAGAAGGTGATAGACTGGACTGTAAGAGTTTTCAGTTAGCAAAATATTAATGTGATTATGATATTTGGTAAGAATGGTTTGTATTACATAAAAAAAATCAATAGACAGGCAGAGGGGACTGTTGCCTCTTGGCATGTTGCCACCTAGTGGCGGCTGCTGGGATAGCCCAGTCCGCGGGAGAGGAGAAGGGCTGTTGCCGCCGTATGGGGCAGTCACCTGGGCCCTGATCAGCAACTGAGACTCTCAGCATTCATCTTGGAGGTCATTCCCTCTGTTTCTATTAATCCTATTTGTCCTTCTGGGCACGATTTAAATCACAGCTGCACGAGGCTGTCTCTGAGCGACTAGAGCATCCATTCTCTGTACCACCCACCCTGGACTCTGCCTTATGTGAGCCTTTGGAGTCTGGGGCCATGCCTAGGGCCTCCACAATTTTCAAAGGCCTTCAAAATGTTTGGCTTCTGAACAAAAAATGTGACTGGCTCCCAAATATGAAAAGCAAACCTCAAAATAACAATAAAAAATGTTTAAAAAGTATTAAAAATTTTGATATGTCAGTTAAATGCCACACAACTCTTACACGGTTATGTCTAAATCACATTTCCATGACAGTGAATTTTAATACTTTAGATTCTCTAAAACTAAAAATACTCAGGGACCAGGGAGGTCTTAAAGAGTCCTGTTCTGGCCAACTTCAGACCTCCCTCATTCCACCTCCTCATTTTACGGACGAGGACCCTGAGAGGTGAACTCACTTGCCCAGGTCCCACAATTAGGGGAAGAGCTGGGATCAAAGCCCAAGTTTCCTGACTCCTGGTCCAGCTCTTTCCATGACACCGAATTACCAGCATCAATAGCCCGATTTCTTTCTAGTACCAGAAGCTTCTCTGTGACTTTGGAAATTCTTTCAAGATATGTAGAAACTACATTCAAAATTAAGTTGGGGATACAATATGAAAAATATTGAAATTTAAACCTGCATCAGCAGCTGTTGCATTTGTTTTTCACTTTTACAAAAAAACCCCACAAATCTTTTAATATACTTTTGCTTTCTTGGCTTCCTTTCCAAGTTTCTCCCACTACCTCTATACATTTATGATCATCTATTACTTTCTAGACTGATGGCCTAACTGACGTTATTTGTATTCTTAAGGTACAGAATGACACACTCACTTCTTTTTTATCATGCATTTTTGGAAGCCCACTTATTTTGACATTAAGCACTAAACTGTAAAAAACATGAAAACCCAATATTTATAACCTATTGCAGGTTTCTAGGACTAGTAATTATAGATGCTTCTTCTATGGCAATTCAATCTAATAATCCCATGCTGTCGATAGTTATTCTCCTTTAGTTTTCACGCTATACACGTCATGGCTGGGGAACGATCTGCTTGGTTGAGAAGTGTTCCTTTAAAGCTACTACAAATAATCTCCAAAAGGCTTTTGTGTGAATTTTCAAAGCAGAAAGCTCTTGCTCTGTGGCTCCCGTTGGGAGGTTCCTGTGCCCAGTCCTTGCGGACGTGGAGACTCACATGCAAAGTGCGATGAGGCCGAGTGCGCGGCACTGGCCCCCTCCGTGCGATGAGTTAGCAGAGTCTGCCTTTCCCCCCCAGCTTCCTTCACAGCTCCAGTAAACAAGAATTTTTATAAAGAACAGCCTCAGTTGTAGAATATGTAGGCGGGAAACATGGGCTATCAGAGCTGTGGCCTTGAAGTTGGTCTAGTTCAGCCAGGAAATCTGGTCAAGAGCAGAGTTCAGACCAGAGCTCAGAGCTCTTGATCTCAAGTCCAAGGCATGTTTGTTTACACTTGGGAAATTCCCAGAGACGAGAATGAGACCGAGAGCAGGGACTTTTCTTATTCATCTCTGCATCCTGCACAATGCCTAGCACAGCACTCCTGATATTAGTGGGTGCAATAAATCTTTGTTGGATGATTCAATTAAATAACATAAGGAAAAAAGTGTTCCCTTTAAAACACAGGCAGGAGAGATACCACTTCACACCCGCAAGGATGGCTGAAATAAAAAAGACATTAATAAGTATTGGCAAAGCTAGGGAGAAATTGGAACCCTCATACATTGCTAGTGAGGCTGTAAAATGGTGCAGCCACTTTAAAAAACAGTTTGGCAGTTCCTTAAAAAGTTAAACTTTGAGTTGCCATATGACCTATCACTTCTACTTCTAGGTATACAACCAAGAGAAATGAGACGTGTTCACCCAAAAACTTGTACATGAGTGTTCACAGCAGTATTATTCATAACAGTCAAAAAGTGGAAGTAACCCAAGTGTCCATCAACTGATGAATAAACAAAATGTGGGCTATCCATACTATGGAATATTATTCAGCCGTTAAAAGGAATGAAGCACTGATACATGTGACAACATGGATGAACCTTGAAAAGGGTATGATAAAAGTGAAAGAAGCCAGTGACAAAAGACCACCTATTATGTGATCCCATTTATATGAAATGTCCAGAATAGGGAAAGCCACAGGGGCAGAAAATGTTTTCCAGTGGCTGAGGGAAAAAGGGTATGGGGAATGAATTCTAATGGGTAAAGAGTTTCTTTTTAGTGTAAGGGAAATGATCTAAAATTAGTCAATGGTGATGATTGCATAACTCTGTGAATATACTAAAACTCATGAAGTATATGCTTTAAAGGGGTGAATTTTATGGTATGTGATACTTCAGTGAAGCTGTTACACACACACACACACACACACACACACACACACACACACCAATCCCTGGGAAACCCATTTTAGGAAGGACACCCACACGATTTGTATGGCCACTTTTTTGAATCTAGTTGAGTGTGTAAATAACGACTGAATGAGGCAGCCTGTGATAAACCACCTCCCAAAGTGCCCTCTGAATTTATTCTAAGTATTCTTCAAGTCTATACCTTAAAAAGCTTTTTCATATGTGGGTGAAAAATACCTGCTACAGACACTAACGCAAACTAGTGGCCAGCGAGGTTAACACCTGGGGCTCAGCAAGCAGTCCCGGGCTGGAAGGGATAACATGTTAGCATGTGTCAAAAAGACTCAATTGGCTCTGAGGACACAGCGTTGCTTTCCTAAAAGGCAGTAAGTGCACTTGCTCCTACTTCCCATGGCGGGCTTTCACTTTCTATCAGCTCCGGGAGCGAGCAGGCCTGGGCATGGTCAAATCCAGAAGACAGGCAGGACTGGTCAGGCAAGGGGGCACTTGACACAGCACAGCTTTGTCCTAGACATGTCCACTTCCCCTCTTGCCTCCTGTTGCTCGTTCCAGGGGCCTCCCAGAATCTCTGCCTGCCTTCTGTGGTCGGGGCTCCCGCAAACCCTATGCGCTCCAAGGGACACCTCCTCGTCCCCACCAAGTTAATCCAATAAATCCTGACTAATCCTGACAGTTGAGGGCTGAGTGCCAGGTAACACGTTTGTCATAATGGAACCTTTTGGATTTGGCTGAGAGATATATCTAGATTCCAGGACTTTGCCTTTGTTGTCTACAGACTCTGGTGTTTGAAAGATCAGCACCCTATCAGGCCCACAGGCCATCTTTTTTGACAGCAGCAACATTTAAAAGCTGCCTATTTGACCACGTGGAGGACAGACTCCAGGGAGACGTGGGGCAGAAGAGAGGAAGGGAAAGCAATGCATGTTAAGGGTCGATTATGTACAAGGCTCTCTGGAATTTTCTCATGTCATCCTCACAAGACCCTTGTGAGGCAGATATTGACACTCCCATTTTACAGAAGTGGAAGTGGAGCTCAAAGAACCCAGAAACGTGCCTGGGTTCCACAGCTAAGCAACAGGGCTCAGATTAAGATCCAGGTTTGCCTAACTCTGAAGTCCAGGTTTTCTCTCCTGTGCTCAGTCGTGGAGATTCCTCTCCACCTGGCAAGGGGAACACGTGCTTGGCAGGACTCGAGAGAGCGCCGTGATGCTGCAGCCACATCCAGAAGCTGCACCACTTGCTAGCTGGTTCCGAAGCCAGAGCAAGGCCTGTGGTTTCCTGTGGGGCTTTGGACAAGTCACTTAAGATCTTTCTGCCTCACCTTCCCCATTGTTTGTCCGTAAAGCACTTTGAGAGCTTATAATAAAAGGGCTGTATAAAGACAAAGAAATATTGAGACATTTGTGGAGAAATCCAAAAAGAACACACATAAAGAACTAAGTACTCTAGTGAGGGCTAGGAATGTGGCACGATCCGGGAAGACCAACTTTCCCAAGAAGTGAACCCATTCCATTTATTTATTTGCAAGGTCTTGGAATAGCAGGGCAACACAATGGATCTGATGTTTAAGAAAGCAAAATATATGTTTAAAGGAATATACATGTTGTTAAAACAGTTCTCTTTATGCAAAAGATTCATGTGACTTTATAAAGGTTTTCAGGGATTTGAAAGGATTTTAAGTGCTGTGTTAGACTGTACTAGTAACAGATGTTCAACGGCGTGTTTAAGTTTTTGTTTTACTGAAAAAGCAATGAATTACTTGATATTTCCTCTTTAAAAAATCATGCCAAAGCCACCACATTTTAAGTATAGCCTAAATTCATTATTTCTAAAAAAAAATCATTTAAAGTAACGTAAGGGATTGTAAAAAGAAATATTACTGTGGAGCTAAAGGTTTTGTTTGCTAAATATTCCCTTCAGAGTCCCAGTCTTTTGTGTCACTCCTTGTTCTTTTTCTATGAAGACAGATGGTGTCAGTAATTGCCTATATATTTAATTAAGTTAAAAAGCTACATAGTAAGGTTTTGGCGAAAAGTCTGAAATTTCGTGCTATGAGCAAAGAAAGCAAAAGGAAGCGGAAATTGGTAGCATAAGACACTATTCCTCACCAAATACACATTTGGCTATCCATATATGTTGGAATGTGAGATTGCATTTCATTAATCTAATGATAAGAACAAAGGCATTTACCCTGAAAGATAAAGCCCCTAATAGAAATCTGGATGGCTGTTCTGTTACGTTTTTGACCAGCTACATGGGAATGACTCTCTCTATTGCCCATATCACCTCCAACGTTGGCCCAGTACTTAGTGGTTATTCTAAACTCCTCTGACACTAAGGTTTTTGCCTGGGATTTTTCACCTAGCAGGCTAATCAATGTGAAATTTTTATGAGGAGGAAGCAGTAGCTACTTGTAGAAAGTGGTTTAGAAAACTGACAACCATTCTTGTGGTGTCTGTTTTCAATGTTCCCATCCCATGAATCCACCTTCTGGCTTAATGGCAATATGGCGCTCCCAGCTGTGGTTGCTGTGCATGGGCTTGCTCATTTAAACTCTTAAAGCTTAAAAATGGCTACCACAACACTGATTTTATTCCATTTTGCTTAGTCATTAACATTTAATGATTACCTTATGTGCTGAGCACAAGGATGGAATATATTAAAAAAAATAGGAGATGTATTTTCTGGCTTTAAGCTGTTCAACTCAATTCAACAAGCATATTGAGGATATACAAGAGAAATATACATTTTCTTTGGTGATGGTGGTTGAGGAGGGGAGAGAGACTTACAAAGGAAGTCAGCATCAATTCAGTGCAGTATAACAGCGAGCATCTGCTGGGTGAGAAAGCGCTGGGGCTTGGCAGCCAGTGAAGTCATGGTTTAAGCCCTGAATTTGCCACTTAGTAGCTGTGTGACCTTGAATGCATCACCCTGGCCTCAGTTTCCTCATTTGTAAGTTAGGGATAATAATACCCACTTCTCAGGGTGTGAGGATTAGGAATACTACATGTAAAATACATAATGGAGGGCCTGGTACTTGACAAAAATTCAATAAATAGTTAATATTATTGTTGATAATTACTCTGGCCATCAATATGATACCTCAGCTCTGGGAGGCTAGAGGATGAAGTGGCAGTTGAAGTGGGATTAATTAAGGTGAGTTTCCATGGGGAGCTGGACTTTGAAACATGTTTGAAAGAAAGGAAGTACAGAAAAGAAAGGAAAGGCAAATTGTAGGAGTGAAGGTGGCATGTGGGAGGTGGGATGAGGATGCGGTTATGCAACATGGGAACCAACAAGCCAGTCAGCTTGCTTGTCCTGGAGAGTACTTGGGACGTGATCAATGAGAAAAGCAATTAGTGCCATATTGTGGGAGGGGAGTGATTCAGGGCTATTTTAAGCTAGAGGTAAGGCCTAGAGCAAATTACTCTGTACTTTGTCACCCCAACATTATGGTACAGGTAAAGTTAAGTTAAAATGAATGTTAACGACAACTTTGCAAAGGAAAATTTATCACGCAAAAGGTCTTGACCCAGGGGACAGCTGGAAGTAGGAAAGGGCCACTCAGCTTTGTTGTTGTGATACCAGGGGACAAGCTGTAAACATGTACGGGGAGGATCTTTTGGTCTAACCAAGCATGAACAAGGAGGCTGTTCCTTTCCCCTGCCTACTGCCCTCCTGGGTCCTGTGGAACCATGGCCCCTCCTGAAAAGTCCAGGAGGCAGTGTGAGTGCCCAGACTTGCCCTGCCCTGGCAATGTTTCTGGTGATTAAAGTTAGTTAGAGACCTCAAAGTCTGCAGAGATGTGTCTGGGTTTCATTCGAAAGGAAGCAAGGATCTGCATGATGAGCGTGGGCATCTGAAGACGTCTCGGGTGGGACGACTGGATGTAAATGGAAGAATTGGGTCTGTTACATGTAGACCAACCAAAGTTCTACTCAGGAGCTCATGTTAAGCTTGAGTCCAATCTTTCTGAAGGTTAAGGTTTACAATGTAAGGGGTTACCCCAACATGTAAGGACAGTCACATGTGGTAATAATACATACAGCAAAGTTGGCCAGTAGTTTACCTGCATTATTAGTGTTAAGAAACAGAATTGTAATTTTTGCTGTAAAATTTGTCATCGTTGCCTTTGTGTTTATTGCAGAAGTCATCATCATCACCATCATTATTATTACTTGTATATTACAGGTCTGTTTCATTGACACAAACACACAGACCTTTTACAGGGACAGGTCTTTAATGCTTCAAAACCCTTTGGGATCTATTTTCCCTTCACTAGGTATTAACCTGGGATTCACAATGTGCCTGTTATAGCATTTAAAAACACTGAATAATTGGCACTTCTGTTCATACCAAAGGTCTATTAAATTTTAATTTAGATATACACTGTTAACCTTCTTCTATATAAATAAAATACCTTCCCTAAAGAGAAAAAGTAAATCTCATTGAGCTCCCTTGGTGAATACTTTGTATATCTTAAAAACAGAGATAGGGAGATCTTGCAAATGAGAGCACTAGAGGGGGACTCAGAGAGAGGTATTCATTCATTCATTTAATAAATATTTATTGTGAATCTATTATATGCTAGACATGGTGCTAGGTGCTGGCTATATAGCAATGAATAAGAAGGAATTATGATGTTTCTGTAGACCTTGGTTTTTCCACTCTCTGAAATAAGTATATTCATTTTTGATGCTTATATATCACTTTGAGATGATGATAATGCTCACTGACTTTTAAAAAGAATGCTAATTCAATTCAGATTCCACTCACAGTTTGAGGACCTGCTGAGGGCTCGAGTGACAGCTTTACATGTGATTATGCCGTTTGATTTAATAAGAACAGCACCTTATATCTGCTCAGCCTCTCAGAACATCCTCTGGGAAGGAGCGCAGGAATTTGCCATTTGTCAATGAAAAAACGAGGCTCAGAGAGGTCCAGCGAGTTGTCTAAAGTGTTACAACTGGTTAGTGGAAAGACTGGGGCTGGAACCCGTTACCCATCACGATGAAAATATTTTCACTGATATCTTTTTTTTTTCTCTATTCCAGGCTGATATATTTGTATTTAGGAGCTCTTAGAAATAGTTTTCAGAAGGTATGGCATGTTCTCTGTTATACATCAGGGTCTCCGTTTTTGTCTTTCTTCACAATTTGTGCTTTCTAACAAGTCTCATTTCCATGCGTAGCTACCTTACTTCTCCAGGAAGGGCCATCACTGGTCACCTGCAGCTGTTTTTCATCTAAATTCTTTTCTTAAAGATTGCATTTCCTTTCCTTTTTTTTTTTTTAAGTAATAACTGTCAATGCTCATAACAGAGATAGTTATTTCAAAAGTTCACAACTATCTAAAAACAAAGAAGTTTTTAATCTGGGAATTTCTACAGAAAACATCTTTACCACTCTATTGTTTAGTGACTTTAAAGAAAAAGAACTGGAGAATGATATATAAATGCATATGTATATGAGGCAAGTCAGACATGATGTTTGTAAGACTTAGATCATCATTTTTACCCACATGTGTTTTGTGTTTTTTGCCACCGTCCTTCACAGCATCTCTCCCACTTGGAATACGTACACTCTTTCTTACCCTCCTTCAAATCCTAATTATCATTCAGCTCAAATCCCACCTACTCTGTAAAAACCTTTCTTGATGGCTCCAAACAGACGGCAGTTAAACTGACATTACCTTTTTGATGTCTCTTTTTATTGTTCTGTGTAGTTGTCACTTAAGCTTTTTCTTGTAATTCATTTTTCAAGTCTGTCTCCCCAAATAGATTGTGAACTCCCTCAGGGCAGGCACTTCCACATCTTTTGCATTTTTGCAGCTTCCCTAGCACCTACCATAATGGCTTGTACATAATAGATGCTCAATAAACACTTGTTCTTTCTTTTAGAATTTCCCAGAGGTAAATAAGTAAGCCCAACAGATGTGGATCTTCTAGAAGTTCCAAAAGTCCATCAATCAACTGGTTGTCATGTGACTATCACTGTTTTAGATGTCACAAGGAGCCAAAAAAAAAAAAAAAAGTCAAGGTCCAGTGCTTTCTAGATGATTTAGAAATCTCACAGAGGCAATATTTATGCCTAAGAACCAGTAAGAGTACAAAACAATTGTGTGCGTGTTTATCAAATAAGACTGGATGAAGGATGTGAAATGAGCTTCCTCATGACAGGGAATATGTCTTGTTTATTATCTCTGTTCCTTCAGCATCTAGCACAGGGCCAGAGTCAGCCCTCAGAAGGTATTTGTTCAATAACATGTCGGTCTCTCCTCAATCTAAGGCCTTTGGTAGGTGCTTCATGCTCCTATTGGAACCGGCTAGATACTGCCTATCAAGGGCTGTGGCTCCGGGACCCATCCAGGTATGGAAATAGCTTGTGCTGCCCTTTGTTTAAGAGTTTGACTCCTCCACAGTAACCTGGGGCAGAGCCCTCCCTTCATCCTCACGTGGGAAGGCCAAATCTCCTACACAGCTACCTTGTAGCTCCATGTATTCTGCACGGAGTCTTGGGAAGCCTGGAATTTCCCCATTCCTAGGGTACTGAAATCTTGGACGTAAGTCCGCTGGCAGGAGAGGTTTTGTACTGTGCTCCTCTCGGCTCCAATTCCCAGAGATTGGCCCGTTTCCTTTTATTCCCAAATGATCCTGCGTTCTGCCTGATGTTCCCAATATTTAAACCCCACATTTCCAAAACTGTTCCTCCATTCTGCTACCCTAGAACCTCACTCTCATCTCCTGAAGGCTGGACAGGATTTTCCACACTCTTATCTGGAGTTGATTCACAACTGTGTCGTTGGTGTGCCACTGTCATTTTATTTCCTTTTCTTTGGTTCTCGTTCCCCTTTGCTCTTACCACACTAGCATGGTAAGTTATGGAGCCCAACTGGGGCCAGAGGGCAAGAACTGGGGATGGATGCAGCCACTTCGGTTTCCTGCCTGCCGTGTCTACTGCAAGACGTGTTTGCATGTGAGTGAGATCATGTACGTGCAGGTGCTTTGCAAACTATAACATACTATGCAAATTTATGACTACCATTATTCACACTTTTTTGATTACAAATATAATGCATGTTTGCTTTTAAAAACGCAAATGCAGAAAGCACAAAGAACAAAACAGAACTCACTCTCTGTGTTAGTTTCCTATTGCTGTGACAAATTGCCAGAAGCTTAGTGGCTCAAAGAGCGAGAAGTCAGAAGTCTCAGTGGGCTGACATCAAGTGTCAGCAGGGCCGCGTTCCTCCTAGAGGCTCTAGAGCAGAGGCTGCTTCCCTCCTCCTCCAGCTCCGAGAGGCTGCGCGCTCACTGGCTCACAGTCACTTGCTCCATTTTCAAAGCCAGCAGGACCCTTGTGACTACATTGGCAGCCTGGATAATCCAGGATGATCTTCCCATCCCAAGAGCCTTAAAAGAATCCTGTATACGTGTGACCACGTACGGTCTCATGCACAGGCTTCAGGGGTGAGGACACAGCCATCTTTGCCGGGGCCATTACTCCGCCTACCACACCCTCAATCTTCCATTGGAAAATCATGACTTATTACATCTTAGTGTATCTCTTTAGGTTCTCTTTGTTCTGCACGCACATTTTTTTTTCTTTTTATAAAATTGTTATCTTGTTGCATATATCGCTTTGTAATATGCGTTTTACCCTTCCATTATTCTAAGAACAATTTCCTGTTAAATATTCTTCAAAAACACGAGTTTGACTGTTCTCATGGTATTCAATTCCATCGCTCTATCATAATTTGCTTAACAATTCTCTGTTATTGGAATTTCAGCTATTTGAAATTTTTTACTATCCTTAATAATGTTGGGATTAATATACATGTACATAAATCTTGGTGGTTATTTCCTTGTGATAATTTCTAACAAGGGGACTCTTACTATTATTATTATTAAGCTTTGAATATAAAAATAAGTACTATGAAAACGTTACTGAAATAAATAATTTTTGAACTGAAAGGTTCCTCAGAAGTCAGATAAGCTAACCTACTCATTTCATAGCTGAGAAAACTGGAGACGACAGAAAGAAAGTGACAAGCTCATGGTAATACAGTAGCTTAGGAAAAAAGCTAGATTTGACTATTTGAAACTTTAGTATGATGAAGAACATTACAAATAAAGTTGAAACACAAATGACAGCATCTGGCATCCAAGCACAGGTGGGCGGGGGTGCGGCACAGATGTGGCAGGCGAGGAAGATGGCAGGATTCGTTGGGAGACTGGTTACACTGAACAAATAAATAAATTGATTGAGTAAATAAGTAAATATATTGAGGATGAAGACTCAGGTTTCTCTCTGTTGGAGAAGGTATTTATTTCTAAGTGTGGAAAAGGGGAAGTCTAGCAAGAATCTTGAAGTGTTTGATTGGAATTAGACATATTGGCAGGAATGCATGGTTCTGATAGATATAGAAACAGTTATAGATGCATGCATGTATATATATATGTATATATGTGTGTGTGTGTATTGTAAACATATAACACATGTATTTCCTAGCTCTGTCCACTGAGAGAGACCAGAAGCCATGACCCTCTGGTAGTAATGAGAACAGTAAGGGCTCAGATCTTAACACCATCCTCTACTAAAAGGACCCAAGGCTCTTAAGTTGATCCTGGTCTGGGGCAGGGAAAATGTAAGATGACTCTGGAACATCTCATTGTGCTGGAAAGCAAGACAATGCTCAAAGAATGATGGGGACATATCAAAAGTACACAAAAGCCACCCTGAAAGGTCTCCCATTAGCCAAATCTAGGACACTTTGAGCATCAAAATGATGAAAGTATCAAAATACAACTGACTGAAGAGAATAGAAACGCATGCGTTCAAACTGGTAGAAATATACACATGCATACGTATACAAAGGAAAGTGGGAGAAGGAAAAAGTCTTTCCTGCAGTGGATTGCCTACTGACAAATGTAGAAAGAATGATGGAGACAGAATATTACTATCACAGTGGTGGTTGACTCAGGAGAAAGTTGGCAATGGATGCTAAGTATTGTGGGTGGAAATTTGGTGAGGAGTAAGATATTGGTGTACTCTTGGAACAACTTCACACAAAATATTACTAATCAGTTACAAAGGAAAAAATAGTGATTTTGTGGTGGAGAGACATGACTGGAAAAAAGAGAGAAAAGACACAAATGACAATCTGGGAGAAGATATTTGCAACACGTGTAACAGTCAAAGGATAAGAGTTCCTTATATACGAAGAGTGTCTACAAATCAACATTTGTGTTACAGTCCAATTTAAAAGGGGCAAAAGATATGCTAAGGCAATTAAGACAAGTTTTATAAATGGCCAAAAAACATATGAAAAAATGTTCATTATCACTAACAATCAAGGAAATACTGAGGAAAACAACATAACATTATCCCCCCCGTTAGACTGGCAGAAATGAGGGGTTGGTAATATGCCAATCTCTTCATTGACACCACAAAGCAAGCCAATTAGAAAAGAAATTCAGGTGCTTTCCAAAGTGACATGATTTGCAAAATGGCTAGAGAATATGCCAGTGATTTTGCAAATCTGTTCTCTACAGAGAGCTAGCATACTTCCCTTGCCAGTGTGGAAATACCCTTTGGTGTGCTCACTGAGAACTGCCTCAATGTTCTACTGAAGACTGTGGCACAAATGGCCATACACTCAAGTGTTAGCAGGGTGGGGTAAGGAGAAGTCACAGTATGATAAAATCAGAGAATCTTGGGGTAGTATTTATTTATCCCATCCATCCAACTAATGTCTAAGCTTCTTCTCTAAAAGCCTTGGCACCACCATCCACCATCTGCTAGAATACCTCTATGGTTCATTCATTCATTCTTTCAACAAATATTTACTGAAACCTACTTTGTTCCAGGGTGGAATACCGCTGAGACTTGAGTGAGGAGTAAAAAGAGACATAGTACATCTCCTCAGGGAGCTTACAGTCTGTGGGGAGACAGCTTTAATCAGATAACCATGTATATAAGCTTAAAATTGTAACTAAGGTAGGTGGTATGAAGGAGAGGAAGATGTGAATGTGACCTTGCCAGGGAGGGCAGGGAAAGCTTCCGTAAGAAAGGGTGGCTTGAGCTGAAATATGAGGGATGGGAAGGGGGTTAACTAGGTAAAAAAGAAGAGATAAGAGCATTTCAGGCTGAGGGGCAGCATGTGTAAATGCCCTGTGGCAGGAGGTAGTAGGATGAATAAGGGAGAATTAGAGAGGCTGGTGTGGTGGGAGAAGACAGGAAAAGAGGGGGAGTTAGGGTGAGAAGAGGCTGGCAAGGCACCTGGGAGCAGCCAAGTGAAGGATGGGACCTTTATCCCAGAAGCCTGGAAAGGCGGTAAGCCCAGGGATGGGACCACCTCTGGGGCTGGAGAAGATCCCTTCACTGCTGCCTGCCATTCTGCCTATACCAAGCTCCAGTACAAGTCAACTGTCCCCACAGTGCCATCCTCCCTGCCACCCCAGGGACTGCAGATGTAGTCCCTCCTTCTCAAGGAAGGGTGTGGGGAGGGCAGCCTGCCCTGCTTCCCTACCCCAGGCTCTCTCACCGGAGGGCATCGCCTCTGTGCTCCCTCCCCACCAGGTGGATTCCTGAAGGCACTTCAGTTCGTCCTTTCTTCTCTCAGCGCCTGGGCCTGAGAAAGGAACTGAAACCCATGGAAGGCCCAGGAAGGCAAGAGGAAAACGATTATTAAACAAGCTGAAAACTGCCCAACACATAAACTCTCACCTGGAAACCATCATCCGGCTGAAATGGAGAATGGTAAAACTGAAAATAATGAATATAAAACAACTACAGTATTTTACAACGTTGGGTGGCCAGAGGCTGTCAGGAGAGGGAGAGCGGGAGGTCGCTGCCTTTAGACAGAGGTCTGGTCACCCACCGCTCACGGAGGAGCGACGGGCATTTTAGAAAACGACTTGTGAAGTAGTAGTGAATTCAAACATTATAATTGGTTGGGGGGAGGGAGGCAAAGCAAAAACGGTTAAAAATTATTTCTTGAGAATGTTATACATCAGAGCCACCTATGTACCCACGAAGAATCTCACAGATGAAATATTAAATAAATGAAAGCATGTTGTAGAGTAATAATGCACAGGATGTCATGATCTATAGAAAGTTAAAAACATGCAAAATGAAACTGTATATTATTTATGAGTACACCCATGTGTAGGAAAAGTGTAAAGATATGGAAGGGAGCCAAAGTCCCAAATGTAAGCCAGTGGTCACCCCCCGGAGGAGGAAGGACATTGCTCAGAGCATCGGCAAGGAGTCCACAGGACTGGAGGTGGTACTGGCACCACTTTATTTCTTAAGCTGGGTGTGGGCACATGATGTTTTTATATTATTATTCAGACCTTTTTATATTTATGGAATATTTCCCAATAAGTTTAAAAAAAATTGACAGCCCAAGTTGCTGGTGAACTGCTGATCAGAAAAGGAACAGAAACAAGGATGCTTAACTCCTTTCTAGGGATTGACTTTCTACCTAAGAACAGACTCTAGACAGGTTCGGGCCCCGCATGGCATAAACTAGTCTCACGATGAGACGCAGGCAGAGCACCAGTGGGCAGAATTGAGGCCCAGATGATAGAGCTCTGCAGGATGAGTTGCAGTTACTTAAACTCCAACCGTGCCCCATCG
Organism: Equus quagga; assembly: GCF_021613505.1. Taxonomy (NCBI): domain Eukaryota; kingdom Metazoa; phylum Chordata; class Mammalia; order Perissodactyla; family Equidae; genus Equus; species Equus quagga. Next base: position 60,748,309 of record NC_060268.1, on the reverse strand, counting down.
AGAAGATCCTGGTCCAGTTTCTCCAGACATAAAACCTGGTCTCACTCGATTGGCATGGACTGAGCACAGGCGGGATTTACAAGTCAGCTCACCAAAGGAGCAGGGAATCTGAGAAGCCCTCTCATATTCCCTGCGGCACAGGTGTGGACGGCGCGGAGTCTTTACACATTTTAGTATTTCACGTGGCATCGAGTCAACTTACCTGCTGTTCCATGGTCTTGGGGTGAATAAAAGTCACCAGGTCTATAGAAAGGTAGCCAACCACATTTCTCATTTTGCAAGCATTTCCAATTTGGAGGCACAAAGAACTGAGGACTTGGGGATCCACCGAGGCCTGAGGCACGGTGGTTCCAGAGGAGATGAAGGGGCCATCGGCATGAAACTGGTCCCCCGTTGACAGCAGCTGGATCTCTCCGTTGGGCTCTATCAGCATGTCCACCGTCAGGTTGGTGATGCTTTCTGCAGGTGGGTACGCTTCGACCACGCCTCCTGGTGGGAAACGCACGGAGGAGATGAAAGGACAGGCTCACACGGGCTGTGCCTAGTTAGAGCAGGAAGAAAGAGCCTGGGCTTTGGCAGACGGACTTGGGCTCAGATCCTGCCTCTGCCATGTCTTGTGAGACTTTGGGCAAATAGCTTCAATTCTCTGAACTTTCTTTTCCTCATCTGTAAAATGGGCACAATAAAACCTACCTCACCAGGATGTTGTGAATCTCAGAGATACTGTGTCTGGAGTATTTAGCCCCATGTTTGGCACGTACTAGGACTGGATGAATGTGAGTTGTGATTCTGATCATAACTAGGAAGACACTATAAAGATCATCAAGTCTGTGCCCGTTCATTACATAAACGACAAACCTAAGAATTACAGGAAGATCCCTCAGGGGGCATTAACTGCCCAGAGTCCACAGGTTGTACCTTGGCGACACTTTCTGTTCAACTTCACTGCTTTTTTTTTGTTGTTGTTTTTTTTTTTTTTTTTAAAGATAGGGGGTAAGCATCTTTTTTTTTTTTTTTAAAGATTTTATTTTTTCCTTTTTCTCCCCAAAGCCCCCCAGTACATAGTTGTGTATTCTTCGTTGTGGGTTCCTCTAGTTGTGGCATGTGGGACGCTGCCTCAGCGTGGTTTGACGAGCAGTGCCATGTCCGCGCCCAGGATTCGAACCGTCGAAACACTGGGCCGCCTGCAGCGGAGCGCGCGAACTTAACCACTCGGCCACGGGGCCAGCCCCTCAACTTCACTGCTTTTTGAAGTTTTGACAAGTTAGGGCTTTTATCAGGCAAAAGAGAACGCTGACCATTATGTCTGGCACAGGGCTCCTATATAAAGCCAATTATAAAACATTTTAAAAAATGTAGAGCTGCGAGATGCTGTGGTTCTTGAGGAATAGGTGTGATTCCTTCTTGGTGATAAGGAGAGCTTTATAATTTGTCATAGTTTATCTTTTGTTCTGAATAACAAAAATCACAGAGGCAAATCTGATGCTCCATCACAGAAACAATATTAGCCTGGGCTAATTTTGTGGGCTAGCTCAGTGGTGTCCACAAAAATTACACAGCTCTGATTTTCGGCTTTTAGGCCTCACATAAATCTTATTTTATAGAAAAAATTTTTAAAAATATTATTTGTAAAGAATTAGATAATGTAATTTAAAAGTAAAAACAACTAAGTGTTCCTTAAACAGGATGGCCTCTGGAGCCTGGTGTATTAAGATAAATTTTGGGGCTGGCCTCAGGCCCAGTGGTTAAGTTCGTGCACTCTGCTTCAGTGGCCCAGGGTTTCGCCGGTTTGGATCCTGGGCATGGACGTGGCACCGCTCATCAGGCCATGCTGAGGCAGCATCCCATGTAGCACAACCAGAGGCACTCCCAACTAGAATATACAACTATGTCCCGGGGGGCTTTGGGGAGAAGAAGAAGAAAAAAAAAAGATTGGCAACAGATGTTAGCGCAGATGCCAATCTTAAAAAAAAAAGAAATTGTAATGATTACTGATACCATTTCATCTAATTAAAAAAAAATATATATATATATATAAACTTGGCCTGTATTTCACAAATTTGCTGGGAGGTGACCTCTGCCCACAGGCTTTGAACAGCTTATATGTTTAAATCCTGAGATTTTAGCAATTCTCAAATGCAGCCATTGGTTGCTTTAAACAAAAGGTGTTTTCCTTAAATGTCTATACATTTGGTTGAAGCTGGCCTTAAAGGAAGCTGAATTTCAGAAGGAAAACTATTTGGTTGATTTGAGATGTGTTTTTCTTCAAATGAGGCCTGCTAATGTGTGCTGTAGCTAAATACCAGTTGTTGGGGATTTAGCAAGGTAAATGCAACAAAATGCACAAAAACAAGCAAAAAAACCCACTGAGTCTGTCTGATTCAGATAACTTTGTGGCTTTAGCCATCATGCATATTTTTAAAGATAGTGCTTTAGTGGTAACACATTGTCCTCTATGCCTACAAGATTATTTTTTCTTCAAAGTAGCTTATTTGTATTGTCTTCTCAGCATCATGACCACCATCTTTTCACTGTTAATTTTTTTCCTTTCAAAGAAATTAATTCCTCTTTTAAAAAATTATATTGGGGCTGGCCCCGTGGCCGAGTGGTTAAGTTCGTGCGCTCCGCTGCAGGCGGCCCAGTGTTTCGTTGGTTCGAGTCCTGGGCGCAGACATGGCACTGCTCATCAAACCACGCTGAGGCAGCGTCCCACATGCCACAACTAGAAGGACCCACAACGAAGAACATACAACTATGTACCAAGGGGCTTTGGGGAGAAAAAGGAAAAAAATAAAATCTTTAAAAGAAAAAAAATACATTTCTAAAAAATTGTATTACCCTTGATATAATCCTATGACAATGTAGAAGTCAAATCTGTAGCATATTTTGTGGCAATAGTGGAAGATGGCAGGAGATGGTGGCCTTAGAGTTAGGAAACCTGGGGTGGGGTGGCCTGGCAGTGAGTGAACATTTATGCAGAGCCTGCTGTATGCACTGGGCCTGGAGCTGGGCAAACATTTGAAAACACATGACTTAGTGGAACCAGAGTTTTGAGATGGGCTAAAATGATAAGATCTGTGTTCCCATCACCACGAATTTGTTGTATGAGTTTGTCTTGGTCACTTCCCAGCCTTGAGCCTGTTTCTTCGTGTATAAAACAGGCTCGACAAAGCTGATTCTGCCTCCTGTTCATAAGCCCTGTGTTTACAACGTTCCTGAAAGACAGGAAGAAAGGATAGAGAGGAAAGGAAGTTGAGGCAAAGCCTATGCTTGTGGCTGTGCAGCTGAGGGGAGACAGTGGCTGGGAAGACTCTTTCCACTCCACAAAGCTCACGTGAAAATAAATAAATTAGAGAAAGGTTTGCAGGCTGCCCTTAGAAGATCTGGAAACTTCCTAACATCCTGTCCTGGATGGACCTGGGGATCTTCATGGTCTTCTCCTCCTAACTTAAGAAAATCCCTCTTCTTGACCCTTTTTTGTTGCGGGCACCTTATTTTCTTCCATTTATACATGGGATGGACTCTTAGTTTTACTTTTCTGTCAGGGAGTGTGTGTGGAAATTTGTAGAATCATAGAAATTTAGATCTGAGAGGACATTGGTGATCACGCAGCATAACTCTGCCACTTCTCCCTCCTTGAGTGAAGAATCCCTTTCTAGCCTTCCTGTTAGACGGCTGGCCAGCCAACCTCTTGCTTAAATTATTCATTAACGGAGTCCTTGCTACACCCTCCCTTCCCACCCTGCCCGGGCCCATGTAATCCCACAACCAACAGATCTGTCAGCTTCATGCTAGAAAGGTTCACATCTGTATTTCATTGAATCCTCCCAACAACCTGGGAAGTAAGTGAGCAAACTGGGCCTCAGAGGGGTTAAGAACTTGCTCAAGGTCACAGATGAGACTCAGACCCAGGTCATCTGATTCCAAAGCCCGCACCTCAGGAGAAGTCCGTGCTGCAAAAAAAATGGACCGGCATCCTGAGCTATGCGTGTCATGCTTGGCATGCTCGGTTCCTATTTACTTAAGAGGCTGAATGCAAGATAAATATTTAGGCAAAGTTTAAAAAAGAAAACAAAGTCTGCCTGTAGGAGCACTTTTCTAAATCAACACAAGGGATGCTAGGCATTTAAATTGGCCCCAGGTTGACCCAAAACTAGAATTCAAGGTTGTGTCGACTAGTCCTCAGTAGAACCTTTCCAGTCTTATTTACCTTGACTGAGAAATGTTTGGAAGAATTTCCCCCACGTCGGGAACCGTTTCTCATTGACTGGCTGTGCGTGCTGTGCTAAAATGCCCGCCAGCTCCTCGGAGATCTTCACCAAAGCTGGCTCCTGCAGAAACAAATTAAATAGAACCACAAGCAATTTTACTACAGAAATGAAAACTGCTTGTGGAGTGATTAAAAACCAGGCCTCCAACAGGCAAAAAAAATGTGGTTACTGTTTACCCAGAGTCAGAAAACCATTTTGAAATTTTTCTCTATTTTTCCAGCCATTTCGGTTTTCATATTTCAAAGTGATTGGGCCCCTAAATATTCATGCTAATTGTTGTCTCTAAAAGGCAGGCTTCTGTCTGGGCATCAGGATACCCCAGGTTCAGACCCACTGCAGCCTGACAAGCTGGATGTCCGTGGGCAATGTGCCTTCCCACTCTGAGCCTCAGTTTCCCTTTATGTAGAATGTGGGGTTAACTACCTTGTCCCTGGGACCCTTCAGACTGAATGGTTTTTATTCTATGACCCTAATAGGGCTGACCCTGGGAGAAATCATGGAATTGGCAGGGTCCTTCTTTGGCTCCTCCATCTCTTTAAGCTGTGCTCTTTCCTCCTTGCTGGGGGGCCTCCACATCCTACAACTGTGGGATCAAATTCTTAAACCATGGACTGACACTGTAAAGGTGGGATTTTAGGTGGGGGCAGGTTGGGAGAGTGAGGTGGTTGGGGGGCCCAGCCTCAGTCACCTGACATTCCCCACAAGGTCACAGCCTCATCTGACTAGATGTGGGGCTGGCCCCACATCATCATAAAACAACCCCAAACTACAAAGCCTCCTGTCAAAATGAAAACAGTAGGAAATCCTCTGATGAATAAGAAGCCTGGCTTTTTGATATAAATAGCCTTGGTTTGCCAGGACAATTTTTTTTTTTTTTGGATAGTCTTAGACTAAAACTCATTTAATTTTTTTATTTCTGCCAGAAGTAGGGCAGGGCACTAGATACAAAACCACTGGATGGGCAGTGTTCATAGTCAAAATATGGGACACCGACAAGAAAAACTCAGGCTTGCTTTGGGCTGCCGGGGAACTTCTGAATCTATGAGTGAACACTCCATAATTCAGAGGAATCGGAAAGGATCAGCTTTGGCAGGTGGGGCTGGAAGGAATCTTAGAACTATTCTGTATCCTCATTTATTTCCAATTTCCATGACATTAAAACGTGATTGTCTTCTTCTCCCCTCCCCCACCCCATCCAGCTCCTTGGAGCATCTGTTCACATCTGAGAGCATTCTCTGGGCAGGTCCAAATAATCTGAATAATTTCCGAAATATCCAGAAAATACTGGTGGGAGAGTCTCATTAGTCAGCTTAGTAAGTGCTTGACATATAAAACAAAAATGCCATGAGGAAGAGGCAGTGCCCTGGCCTGCGAGCAGTTCAGGATGGCTCCCCACACCCCGCCAGGAGAGGTCCCTTAGGAAGGGCAGGGAGCAGCCTCGGGCAGCCAGCCTCTGCCTCAGGCCTTTCCCCCTTCGGATCCTGCCCAATGTACACATTTCCCCTGCTCTCTACCTTACATTCCCTCTTCTTCCCGAAGCCCCGCATCTAAATCATAAACAAGCACACAAAATGCACCTTTCCAACAACCTGGGCCCTTGTTTGTTCCATCTTTGCGTACTGTCCTGCAAACCCATCTTTCTTTTTGTTTTATACTTGTTTCAGTTAAAACCATTCTCCTCTATCTAAGAAGACCGATTGTCTGTGATTCATGAAGTGCCCCAGAGTGGGACGAGGAAGCACGGCTGCCGATTCCCGCCCCACTGGGAAAGCCGAGTGTCCAGGGAGGAAGCCTCGCAGGCCAGGCCCTCTCCCAGGATAGCAGAGACTTCCTCTTGCTCTGCCCTGATTGAAGGGCCTCTCCTGCCTGCTGCTGAATGGTGTTGCACCACCTGCCCAGTCATCTGCTATGTGGCCATTCACGTGAAGACATCAAAGAGAAATCATTCATTCATTCCTTCACTCATCCATATATCAAAAAATTACAGATAGCTTAGAGTATCCGAAATCATATTCAGACAGCAGAATGGTGGTTGTCAGGGGCTGGGGGAGGGGACGGGGAGCTGGCGGGTACAGAATTTCAGTTTTACAAGATAAAAAGAGTTATGCAGATGGATGGTGATGACGGTTGCAGAACATTATGGACATATTTAATACCACTGAACTGTACATTTGAAATGATTAAGATGATAAATTTTATGTTATGTGTATTTGACCACAATAAAAACAACTGGGAAAAAATTACAGAATGTGTGGCCTTTAAAGGAACTGAACTAGGGGAAAAAAGTGTTTGTGTGTTTTGGGGGGTAAAGACGGAGAAGAGGCAGTGAAAGAAGAGGTGGAAGCCTTGCCACCTCCATCCTGAAACTAGATCCGCATCACCTTGAGGATCGAGTTGAAACTCCTCAGCACGACGCACGCAGAAGGCCCTCTGTGACTGGCCTCTGATTCCTTCTCTCTTCTCCAGCTCCCAGCCTTGCCCCAAAGTGCCCTGGCTCAGTTTCTTTCCTCTGCCTTCCTTCCTGCTCTTCCTGCCCCGGCTGACTCCTCCCCACCCTTTCTGAGTTAGTTCTGGTCACACCTCCTCCAGGAAGCCTTCTCTGCTACCCCAGTTGAGTGTCCTTTCTTCATGCTCTCCAGCTCCCTGGGGGCTCCTTAATGGCGTGGTCAGTGGCTTTGAGGTCAGTCTCCCCAGCGCTCTGCACAGGGAACACTACATTTTTGGGGAATGAATCATGGTGGCGGTAAACACAGGAACCCAGCCCTGAGCAGCTAGAGTTACAGAATCAGAGAAAATGTGGAACTTCTCAACAGGCTCCCTCCTCGCTGCCCAGGAACTCACCTGGGGGGATGACCACTTAAGAAGCACCAATTCTTCTCGAGTGGATTTTCTGGGATTCCCTGCCTCTGAGGGGCACTGGGAAGATAAATGAGGTGCCATTTATGAAGTGTCACCTCAGAGGCAACATGCTACGTGAGGGCCAACAATTAACTTGTAAGGCCGCAGCTTGTGTGAGGCATCTGGACCCTGTGCCAGGCTGCCGCCACTGCCTCTGCTCACACAGCCAGCCATTGCGCCTTCATCCACAGCCTTTACGCTGTGCACAAACCACAGCAAGGGGGTGCGTTTCCTAGAGGAAAGTCTGCTCCACGGATCTGGAGGATGAATCACGTCCCATCATGAGAAGTACACAGCTGAAGGCACTGGTGGGGTGACGTTCAATTGAGGATGCTGGGACACACAGAGGTAGCTTGGGGCCATGATTAACTCTGAGAAAAAGAGATGGAGAGGAATAATGGAGGGAGTATTAACTGTTCAATTTCTTTCTTTACTTTGAAAGCATCTGATAGGAAACGCAAGGATTATACTAAGAATGGCCCTGGTACCAATGAAGAGAGAATTGTCTCCCCAACCACACACACAAAAAAATACAGCAGGACTTGCAGCTCATACATTCAAGAAAGGGCAGCAAACAGACATTCTGGGTACGAGCTTCATCTTATCCCCGCCCCCTAAGCAGCCCTCGACAGCACAGTGAGGGCTGTGAACTGGTGGGTGGCTCCGTCACAGCAGTGGTGTGACAAACCCACATCACCCTCTTCCTTACGAGCAACAAGGGCTCAACGGCCACCAAGGGCCTACCGACGTCAGACACGAGCTCTCAGTTTTGGGGGGAGTTTCTGTTCTCTGGTGATTACCATTTTGCATAGTTCAAACACAATTACCACAACGTGAAGGGCAGATGCTGATGAGGGAAGATCTGTAGCTATCCAGGCTTATTGTGTTCAGAATAAATTTGAACACACACATACGCGTGCGCGCGCGCGCACACACACACACACACACACACACACACACACCCATGCCAGGAAAACCCCTAATTCATGTGAATCATCAGAACAGCGTTTGTATAATACTTGCTCCTGTCCCAGCAGACTCTCGTTTCTTAGCTCATTTGGCCCTCACTGCAACAATCCACACTAGCCGATCATTTAGAGCTAACGACTCTGGGGCTGTGGAAAGGAAAGTATATACCTTGTGGATGATAAACAAATGTTAGAAAAATTCACTTTACTTTTTGAGAAAAATCAGAATTCCAGAGTTTTCATTCCATCATGATTGCCCTGGCTCTGGCAACGTGTATTAGCCGCTCTCCGTGGAGCTGCTGGCTCTGGAGCAATTCCCATCCGGGAGAAACTTCAGCCCATCTGCACCACCGCACAGCCTTGTCACCCTTTGTCCAGTATTCACATTTGCCCCTCAGGGTGCATTGACAGTAGTCATGACCTTGGAGAGTTCCAAGATGTCTGCAGAAGGCACAGGGCCTCCATCGGCCTGATCATTGCATCCTAGAGATTCTTGTCCATCAAGCGTGGGCCTTGCCTCTCAGCTCTTTTCCTATCAAGAGAGTGTAAATTTGAAGGAAGAGATATTTGACTGAAAGAAATTCAGGCTATCTCAGGGGAAGCCACTGGCATGTCCAATTTAATACTACCCTCAATGACTGAAGCGACTTCAAACTCCAGAGAGTTAACTTTCCCGAGTAAATTCTATGTGTGTGTGTGTGTGTGTGTGTGTGTGTGTGTGTGTGTGTTGAGGAGGATGGGCGAGGAAGAAGAAGGAATACAAATTGGAACGCTTTAAATGTCAATCCCACCAAAACTCATTTATCTAAAAGCTTCTTTGCTGGATCTGCAGTGATGAATTAAGTAAAATAACTTCTTGGCGAATCACCTCCAATCTCTCACCTCAGACATTGTTGTAAACCTCAGGTTTTCAAAAGAGAAACCAAGGGACCTCCCCTGATCGTTGTGCTTTCTAGAGCCTTCTGACATCCCTAAATGGAGGAATGGAGGGTGTCATAAGGTCAAAAGGCAGGACGATGACCTAAAACACTAAGCAAGACTGTCAGTGTTGAAGGGGCCATAGGGACCATGTAAGACAAATGCCCCATGGAACAGAGGAGGGAATGGGACCGTGGGACCGCAGGAGCCCTCTGCTGCCTCTGACTCCTGGGAGCATCCTCTCCACCACCCCTGCTGCCTCCTTCAGAGGGCAAAGGGTGGGGTACCCTGAAAGGTGCTCAGGATTTGAATTGGCTGGTGGCACAGAGGTGGAGAGAAAGGAGGGATCCCATATTAGAGGGTGAATGGAGCAGGGTTGCTCTGCTGTGCACAGGATACATTTTACCACCGTAGTCATTTTTAGGCAAAATAACCACTCTCACTTATTGAAAGCTTATCAAGTGGCAGGCCTGTGCCAGGGGTTTTTTCTATTTATTATCTCAAAGCCATTCTCTGAGGTAGTTGTTATCATTCCCATTTCATGTCACACAGCCATGAAGCAGCAACCTGGGATTCAAATCCAGTTGCTACCAGTATGCCATAGGGCGAGGGGATCTGCATCTGTAACTGCCATCAGTGGGCCTAAATGGTCAATCTGGGTCAGCTTACATCATCCACAAGTGCTGGTAAGTCTGTGCTGTCAAATTTATGAAAAAATGGTAGTGTGGACATCTCTTGTTGGCTGCCTAGCATCTTTGTCCCCTTGTTCAGGGTAACAATGTCCCAAAGTTCCTTTCAGGAACTGCCCTTACCCCGTTCTTAGCTAACGAGTTGATTGAGAGCAGCACGGAGGAGAGATGGAAAGTAACTGGGCCCTTGGTGACATTGAGCCACTGGATTAAGGTGTATCTGAAGCCAGAGCTAATCTTTGGATTTTCAGTTAGCTGAGATAGCAAATTCTCCTTATTTTTAAAGCCATTTTGAGTTGGATTTTCTGTTACTTGAAGCTTAAACATTTTAAACCGGTACAATTGGGTGGGCCAGACTGTGTACCCACAATCCAAGATGGACGTTTTAAGCGAGCAAATGCTCTGATTGCTCTGTACATTGGTTGCTGTCATTCTGCAATCAGTAGTCACGTTTTCACTCATTCCTTTCCATTAAGATCATTAGAAAGAGTCCCTCTTTAGAGTGCAAAAATATGCTGAGAGGAAGAAGGAAAAATGAAAATGTCTTCAGCAAGTCATAAACCACTTCCTACACCTACTTAAAGTTTAAGGACTGCTTTAATACTCCATGTTTAATTGTTAATTGAGAATTTAAAAATCAAAAATGCCAACTTTGCCTTCGATGAGATGGAAAATTATGCCGCTGTAGAAGGTAACATAATGTAAAACAGCCAACATTACCAAGGCACACAAATGTTTTTGGTATGTAAAATTGCTTTGTAAAATATTTGCTCCATCTGCTGAAAGCGGCAAAGACAATTTTCCCTTGATAGCTAATGGCCCATTTCGGCTGGGTGGTAAGTGATTCGCTGCGGTGGCGGCTCTCATTAAACAGAACGGTGAAAATGCGGTATATAATTCCATACTTATGTAGCATTATCCGCTCGCTGCTTCTCGAGGAGTCTGTCCCTCATTATCGAGGCCTCCACCTTGCACCAACATGCAGGCCTCGCAGTCAATTTGACTTGAGAAGCGTTTTGTCCAACTGAGGCACATATGTCGTGCCTCCATTCCAAAGCTCAGCACAACTGCTTCCCCCCGACCAGAAACGCTAGAAAGGTTCATTCCTTTTCAACTTTCCAGCACTTAAACGGCTGTTTCTTTTTCCCTCTCACCACAGGGGGCCATGGTTTTCTTTCTAGGCTCACCCTGTCGCACTGCATGCTGGGAGTTTCAATAGATAAAGATTAAGTGTTTCTCGAAATTCTTAATTGAACATACACAAAAGCAGGAAAAATTTTCCCCCAGAGGCCAAAATTGCCACCATAAAAGCCTGGCAAGCACTGTCCTTCGTTCCTGGTGTATGTGGTGGTCTGTGATGTCTCTTCTTAAAGGAGCTGTTTACCCTACACTGAATTACTTCAACATCTGCTAAAGGAACAATTAAAAATAAATAATCCAGCGTGGTTTAAAAAAAAGAAGAATATGTTCACATTTGGGGAATGATACTAAAAAGTAGTTACAGCAGCAAGTGGCTGATTTTTAAAAAAATATTTTTAACATTGGAACATGGTTCTAAAGGAAATTACATTAAATATAGAGCAACATCAAGTAAATGCATATGGCTGCTTTAAAGATTATGCAATATTTTCAAGCAGAAACCACGCAGTTCTAAAATCAACCATAAGTAGAAGTAGCCATAATTATTATTATTGGTAATAGGTTTCTTTCTTTCCCGTTAGAGAAATATCACTGGTTGAGAAAATTGCATATGCTAATAAAAACCCTTTAACTGAAAATTAAAAACAAAAGAAAACATACATGCTCTTTGAACTTGATTTTTAATTCGAGTAATGAGGGAGAGTTTGTGGAATGAAATAAGAGACTATCATGAGAATTTATACTTTAATTTTATGCAAACGAAATGGGCAAGCATCTACTTTTCTTAATCAGAGTGAAGAGCCGTACCGTCTTTGATATTTTCACATACATTTGTGTACAGTTGAGGTGGATATAATAGCATTCTATGTTTATTATTATTATTTTTGTGTAGACCATGCTCATTAAAATACCAGGGTCGTAAATCAGTGAATTCCAAAAGTGAGGCTGTTTGTTTGATCTCGCACAATTACACGAAAGTCCGCGCCTTCTCAAGGGCATCCCTCTCTCCCCGAGGGGGCGCGAGGACAGACGACCAGAAGCAAATGGCGCAGTCGCGGGCGGAGGAGAGTAAAACTCATTCTGAATCCATTCCAAATGCCCATGCCTGCTCTGTGGTTTTCAGCAAAGCAGATATTTCCAAAAGAACTCCAGCGGGGACTTCCTGGATGTGAAAACACTAACCAATTCTCGTTCCTCTCATCTTTTGCTTTATTCCTTCCTTCCACGCTGTTATTGCGAAAAACTGGCAGTTAAATTCAATTGATTCAAAATATTCCGGATCCATATGGCCGCCAACCCCGGAGCTGAGGCGGCGATAGCGCCTCACTGCTGTTCCCGAGCATTTGCCTCTCCCCCAGTCCCCAGATGGTGGGAGTAACATTTAAACCTCCTTTTCTCTGCCTTGTACAATAGACCTTGGCACCATTTCAACTGTTTACTCCGGTAATTAACAGCTCTGATACCACAACAATTACAACTCCTACACTCTCACCACAATAATGCTATGAATTAGTGAGAGCTAATGGCTGGAAGGTAGAGTGTTTCCAGACTGTGAGATCTGCGCATTTTTAGAATAAAATAAAAGGTACAAACAGCACGCTTGCAGTAGACAATGATTACCTAGTAATTAGTTTACACAAAGCTTCCTATTTAATGGCAAAACGCTGTAATTAACGTGTGACAGAAAATCAAAGGGTACTTTGTAAGCATATGAAAAATTCACACTGCAGGCCCATAGCTTTATGTACTGATTAGAACCATATTAAATCAATAGGACACACAAACCAACAGCTTGTATAGCTGATTATTATAGGTCCTCAGAAGGGGGACCAGGCTTTCATTTAACTTGGGGAGGCAATTTTCCTTCTCCTGTCATCTTCCTCAGGCACAGAGAAGTACCTCAAACCCAAGCCTGGCAGCTTCATGAAAATAACCATTGAACTGGAAGAAAACATTCTAAGTCATTTTCAGAGATAAGGAAAGATATGTAAATAATTAAGCCTTTCGGATGCTCCTGGTGCCGTGCTGCTACACTAATTAGAAAAGACACCAACTGGAACCAGAAAATGAAGCAACTGGGTCTCAATCTTGTGGTCAGAATAAATTCTACTTTATCAGGTCAATGCCTCTTTATTCAACATGTAGGAAGTTCAAATAATTGGAATTATTTTCTCTTTTCAAATGATAAGAAACCAAGACACTCTCAAGGTTTATTCTTTGAAAGGCATTATCTGGGTAAATCATTGGGTAGGCACAGTCGGGTCGATGTTCTGTATTTTCAACAGCCACAATCCTATGTAATGACAACTGACGTACAGAACAATATTCTGGAAGCCTACAAGACCCTAAAAGACCTTCTAAATCACCAAAAAAAGATTAAATTGTATGTAGTTGTTCAACGTTACCAGTATTTAATTGTAATGCAATTTTATGGTAATATTGACAAGAATAATAACAAATAGCATTTCTCAAAGGCTTATGTGCTAAGTACATGCTAGCCAATTCATAAAGGTTATCTCATTTAATTCTCACCACCTCCAGGTGGCAGGTACTAATGTTATCCCTATTTACCGATGAAGGCTTGGAGAGCTGCAGAGATTTGCCTATGGTTCCCCCTAGTGAGTGTGGGAGTCTGACCTCAGTGTCCCAGGCTATGGACCCCCCCAAGCCAGACTACCTCTTAGTTATCCTTGACTGTTCAGTTATTCAGACTAACCTATTCCCACACTCATTCCGCTTCAAAGGGAATTTACCATGTCAACCTGGAACAGGGGATTGAAAGAACCAAAACAAACAAAACGTTTGGTTGCTTATCCAAAAAAACAGGGTTTTAAATGCTCACCGTATTTTTAATGCTGCGTCTGATTATGAAGACGGACCACTCAAAGCTCTGAGAATTTGAGGCTCACTAAAATGAGCATGATAGTTGAGAAAGGCACTGAAATCTGTCACCTCCATCAACAGCCAAAGGGTGCTATCTAAAACTCACTCTCAACACCCATGCAAGTAAATAGGCACGTGAGGGCGGTTGGGTTGCAAAAGCTGAATCATGGGGACTCCTGGACAGGGCTCCTCCGGCAGCTCTGAGGGGTGTGCCGGCCGGCCCTCCACCTCCCCCAGCTCACTGCCTTTCCTGACAGCAGCTCCCCTGGCGGCCAGGAAGGGAAGAAATCTGAGACCAATGGCTGCTGCGTTCCAGGGATCTTTGTGTTTCCTACAAGTCTCTGTAGAAAGCAGAAAACCTGCCACAGGGGCAGGGCGTCACAACAGCGGGACCTGAGGGAGAACACTGCTCCGGGATTTTCAAACATGGGGTCTTTTCTAAGTGGATTCAGTTCAGTGTGGCAAGAGCGCTGGGCCAGGAGCAGTGGATGTGGGTTCCAAGCTAGGCACGATCGTTTCTTAGCCATGTGAGCTTGGGCCAGTCACTGAACTTCCCAACCATCAGTCTCTCCATCTGTAAACAGAGTAACAATACCTTCCTTATCAAAGCTGTGTGGAAGTGAATGAGTAAGAATGCCAGGGTTTTTTGGGATGGAATGAGATGATTCATGTAAAGTGCTTAGCACAATTCCTGGCACCCAGCAGGTTTTCTACAATGCTATTTATTATTGTTATTATGAAATACAGGGAAAATGTCAAGACCTTAACAGCGTATTTATCGATCTACAAAAGGCTTAATCTCATGTGTAGGCCAGTATTGTGGCAACTACTCAATACATAATCTAAGAAGTCAAGATTTTAAGATAAAAAAATAAACAAATGAATAATCATTTGTATGTAGTTTAATGACTAGGGAAAAATAATACTCTAGATTTTTTTCTTAATCTGGAAAACCTAGATTTTTCTCTTAATACCAAAATGTGTTTCTGACATAAAATAAAATTATAAATAAGGACATGAGAAAAGGATGTCTCTTGCTTGTAATCAAGTAATAACAATTATACATTTTGACATCTAAAATAAAAGTGAAAATAGTTTATAATATCCGATGCTGGTGAGGTGGTGGCAAAACTAGTGTGCTTATTCTCTGCTAGTAGCTTTGGAAATCAGTACGGTCTTCTTGGAAGGTAATGTGGCAATACCTAACAAGGGCCATCAGGCAATCTACTCCTGGGTCTTTCTCCTAGGGAATGATTCAACAGAAGCAAAAAGAGGTGTATACCAAAACCAAAAATAAAAACAAACTAATCTTTCCTTCCTCCTCCTTCTTCCCTCCCTCCCCACCACCACCAAAAAAAGGGAAAGCTGGAAATAATCTAAATTTCCAACTTAGGTGAAAGGTTTAATCTATTAGAGTAAATCAATATAAGGGAATATTATACAGCCATGAATCGTGACGACTACATGTGATCATGGAGAATGTTTAAGATCTGATGTTTAAACAGCATGTACACTATCATTGTAGCTGTAAGAAATAAATGCAGCACCTTTGGAAATTAATACCCAAAAATGAAAACAACTATGTTTGAGGGAAATGATTATGTACTTATTTGGTTAAATATTTCTTTAACCTTGTTACATTATCTTTTAACTTTTCCAAAAAATTATGTGGTTACAGGGTAATGGTTATTTGGGATCACCTAGTAACGGCCTACTAACTTCTACACAAGACACCAAGCTTGGCCATCCTACAGTGGCTCCTAGGACCCAGTTATAAGGCCATCCTAATGGGTGGAGGTCTTCACAGTGGAGATGTAGAGAGTTCTAAAGCACTGATGGGTTGATGGTTCTCTCTCATAATAGTGTATTTTTTCTCTGATTTAGTTCTACAAGGAAGCAAAATAATGACTGTGGCTTCTTCTACTTTTTCTAGGCTTGGGTGCCTTGAATTAGTTACATAGATGTATATATTTTCCTCCCTTGGAGATTCCCAGATTAATATCAAATGTTCAACAAAGTACACGGAAGTACAAGTAATGGGGAAACTGCTCTTGCAAAGGGCTAAAATTGCAATATTATATAGTGCCATTCAAGAGCTAATTCAATATCCTTTTTCTCCTAAGTGGTAAAATTGGGATGCCAAGACCTCCACATCTAACACTCTCCATCCAGGTAACAGAGGCCCAAAGAAGGACTGCACAGAGAAACCCAAAAGTAAGCTGGCTTAGCTCTGTACATGGAGAAACTGTTCTGCAAAGATCTTTTGCAAAGTGGCGTCACCAGTAGCATCACTGCCTCTAAACCCATCTCCCAGGAATGAGGGAGGGAAGACTTACCCTTTAAAAGAAGAAAGGGGAAAAAAGCCACAAGAAGGACTGGTACCACAGCAAATGTCTGCCTGAGTCTCCCTGCACGGTCTTAGGTGAGTGTCCAGGAAGGTATCTCCGCTACACTTGTGCCTTCCTTTGCGTTAGCCTTCATTCCTCTAAATGAAAAGAAGTACCCCCGACTGAGAGTGGGGAGTTTGGAGTGTGTACAAGTGTGTGGATTCATTAAACGCTAACAAGCACTGAGTACGTAAGTGAGTGGGTTTACTGGAACCTGAGGGGGTGGGGAAGCAGGTTTTGTTAGCTGGTAGGATCAGGAGAATAAGGTTGGTACCAACATACCATGAAAGAAATGAGTTGTGCTCTGTTTTCATTGTGGCCATCATGTAACATTCTGCTTTTCCTAAAATCACCTACATTCCATACTGATTTTTAAAATGTAACTATAGCTTTTCAGTATTTGTTGACTCCACGACTTTGTTTCCAATCTCAACTGCAACCAGTCAAATGACTCTGGTTCTAAATTAGATAGGTAGAAAAAAAGATAACCTATATATTAGATCCTTGAGTCTACACTGAGTCATGCCCACATCTAAAACCACTATCTGCATAAGACGCAAGAGACTCAAAAGAGTTCAAACTCCCATAAACAGCACTGTTTTTAATCTGTTGCCTACAACATACCAATGAGAAAAATCATGGTATCGTGTCATAAACTGCTATGCAAATGATGCTATTTGTAAGTATTAACATAATTTAGTGCTTACAGTCATATTCTCATTTCTAATAATTCTCCCAGAATGGAGTCTTTCTCTGGACTCTTAGCCTGCAGGATAGTCTTTCATCAAGAAGCTGAAATTTTTAATAACCTGCCAGCATATGTTTTGTATGTGCCAGGCTAGGCTTGATGACACAACATCTTCATTATTGAAAGAAACAGGTCTACAAACTGTAATAGGACGTTAAAACACGCCTGTGCTCATAAAGTAATGCTTTGATGTCTAAATGTGCACATTATGATGGTCTTCTGGAACAAAGGATCATTCCACCCCCGAACTCTCCACAGCTCCACGCCATGGAGACCGCGGTTCACTTCCACTCTGAATACGATTTCACTTTGAAGGCAAAGAATGTCAATAGTCTTCTACAAACAAAACAAAAGCTCTTCAGAACCGCTTTATTTTTTATTTTTATTTTGGCTTCTAACCACGCCATGACTAAGCACAGCTCTCAGAGTATAAAGAGATTTCTGAGTAATTGTATTTCCCCTGTTAAATTTTAAAAAATGATTTAAATAGATTATTAATTATTCAAAAGTTGCACATTTAATAACATTAACAACAATGCCAAATGTATTTGGTGACAATTTAAAATGGTACAGTTTAAAATAATTGAAATTAAATAATGTATGGTCAGCCTTCTAGGTGCAATTCAGCCAAAGGTCAATATTTTACATATTTTTTAAACTTAAAGTCAGACGTTTCCAATTTGTCATAGTCTAGGGATAGGAGAATTCTTTAAAAATTACTAGTTTGAAATATTGGGACCAGCAAATACTTTGCACACTAACATTTCAATTTCTTAAATAAAATGTCATAATTTTCATGGTTTAATCTCAACAGTTTTGCTTTAAAAAGAAAATTCTATACAATATAAAATAAAATCCAGTTCAAAGAGAACACAGGAGAAACCTCTATGGGCCTCAAAATTAAATACATTTTCCTTGTTTTATTTTTTTCTAGAAGAGTAATTCACTTTGTATCCTTTAAATAATATGTAAAAAGCTGGCCTGACAGGTACTGCATTTAGTCCCTTCACTGATGGAGGGGGAAGAAAAGCCCAGAATAGATCATGGGGAGAACAGCAACATTTGTCAAAGGGAACTCTCTCTTCTGACTGTTCTCTAGATTTATTCATCATTTCACTTTCACAAGAATAATGTGGTTCTCCCGTGTGCCCCTCCCTTTCTATCACTTGTGTCTTGATTCATGCACCTCTGTGGTGGGATGCTCAAAGCGGATGCAAATCACTCCGCTGCCAACCACTATGTGGTTGGGAGGGAAGGAATCAACTAAGGGAATTTGCGTCTGAATTTTCCTGATTTCTGCTATTTTCCTAAGTTATGATTTCACCAGTGGGACAGCCCAAACAGAGACTGGAGATTAAGAGAAGCCGGGCAAGTCTAGGCCCCTGGGTGCAAAGTGAGGCAGCTTTTAGAATGGTGGGTTTAATTTCTATATTTAACCGTATAAAATTACTTTAATTATTAAGCAAGTTTGGAACAGACTAAGAAGTTGTACAATTCATTCTTCCACCAACATACATGGAAAAATCTGTATACGTCCACTCACATGCTAAGACTTCTTACGTATTATTCAGCTTTTGCCTGGAGATTTTCTGGCGAGGATGTATAATTTTCTCAAGATCTCACAGGGACCAGCAGTTACATAAATTTCCTTGAATTGTCTTCAAAAACGTGTGACTCCTGACAGAACGCTATCCTACACTAGCTTCCAGGTGACAGCCGCTCACTAATAGAATTTCTCTCTCATAATAAAATACAGCGAGCTTGATAACAACAGTTGTTAGAAGCATATGATCAAGATCACTTAGAAGGAATGAGATTTGTAATGTTATTTGAATATGGTAAAAAAAAAAAAAACCAAAAAACCCTTTCTAATTATCATAATCCATTTGAAGACGTGAATGAAGACTTTTAGGGCCCAAAGAAGGGACATTTAAAATAACCTGATCAACCCCATTCGCTTTGCATGTAAAGACTAAAGCCGAAGGAGGTCAAAATGACTAGCCTAAGGTCTCACGGCTGGCAGGTCGCACAGCTGAGTCTAGAAGGACATGCTCTCATCTCCCGGCTGAGCCTGCTGTTCCATCTCCTAACTGTCAGACACCGTGGGCTTACGTCACCATTGAACACTCACTTGCGCCCATTTCTTGCTCCAGTCTTCACGGCCATATTTGCCCCTCTCCTTTAGGATCCACTTGTAGCACTTTAGGTGGGAAGGAATGTCACAGAATGCAGTCCCGTTTCCTCTGAGCTCATAGTCCATTTTAAAGAGCCAGCGCTGGATTTCCAGGTGATCGGTAATCAGCTGACTCAGCTGTTCTATCATCTGTGGGGCCCAAGACACAGCAATACTTACTACAGCTAGTTTCCTGGATTCCTTATTATTATAGTCACTTAGTTGTACTTTTCATGCATCTTTATTTCAAATGGTCTGTTCATTCAATTATCTTGCAGTTATTAAGGCAGATTAGAAGTTTTAAGTGCTATGTGTGTGATATGAAGAAATCACTAACCAATGGGACCAATGACATGTTTCAAAGTATAGTCCTCTTTATGAGAAATCCTCAAATTATCATTTTGCTGGCTTTTGAAGGCAAAAGAAAGCATCCTCGAATATCTGTAATTGAATCTTGGTATTGTTTTCTTTCTTTTTTGGAGAATTATGTGTTTACTTATTGATTCTTCAAATGATATTTTTTATAGTTTCAAGACTATAAAGAGTTACAGTCTTGAAAACTTTAACTGCTTGGAGCTTTGCTGAGCTTTTAAATGTTATAACCTATAAAATATCTCATTTTTTCCTCATTAATGTACATGAAATACATTTGTTCGGCTGGTCAACTGGCCAAGAGTGTTATGTGAACAAGACAGATAAAGGAGATAACACAGTCATGAAAGCAACTTTTCTAGAATACACAACTATCCTACATTTTATTTGAAACAGTATTTTCTCAAGAACTGGGCTCAAGCACATGGAAATGTAAGGGATAGAAGTTCAAGCTCTAATATCACAACGATATTAATAATAATATCTAACATTACTGAACTGTCAGTAGGAGCCAAGTCTTTGGCTAAGATCTTTACACGAGTTTTCTCATTTAATACTCACAAAAACCTGTGAGGTAGAGGCCACTGTTAGCTCCATTTTGTATGTAAGTAACTGAGACTCAGCTAATTTAAATAACCTGCCCACATCACACAGCACTGAGTGGCAGGGCAGGCTCTACCCAGGTGGCTCTGACTCCAGCACCTAGGCTCATGCCCTCTTCACTGTGCTTCCTGTCAGCCTGCAGAGAGGTGGGGGAGAAGGTGGAGGTGGAGAAGGGAGTCAGAAGAGAGCAAGAGAAGCAACTTTCCTTACAGTCAATAAGCCATTTGGGATACGTTTGAATCAGATAACAGTCTATAGCAAGATTGCTTAATTATAAATAATACTGTGCTAGGAGAGCCTTGGGGACAAATAATTCATTAGATCGCAAAATGATTTTTTATTTGGTCTTCTCTTTAGACTTTCCAGTTTATACTTCCCACAAAGAAACAAAGCAACACAAAACCTTCTCTCTCCTGAGACTACCCCATGCTGTTCTTGGTTATGGTTTTCTGTACTTAGGCCTCTGCAACACTCTTATTCTCTTCTCTTTTGATGAGTTTTTGCTCACCAAATGGATTTTTATTTTTTATTTTTTTAACTAAAGAATGTGAAAGGACTCAGGATTATAGTTCTGCTGAAGTCTGGAGCTAGCTGATTAGGATTATTTGGATTAAAGGCACAATATGTTCTCTTGAGTCCCGTCTTTCCAGCGAATCTTCCTGGGGATGTTACAGTCCACAGCAGTGTGGAAGTTATACCATGAGGCGCATACTTTGGATCCCTGGAAGCCCCATGCAACCATGGGGTATTCAATTAGGGTGAAAATGGAATTGTCTTAGCTCCCTAATTATCAAGTAGTGTCTGTGGATAATTTGGGTGTTTAAATGAAAAGTACTCTGGTCTACACACCACACGGCTATGAGCATAGCCTAGGAAAGTTTTTCAATGTGCCTTCCAAAGTTACGTCCCCTCTTTTTCTAACGTTGTGTTAGAAGGTAGATTCTATATTCAACCATATTTTGCTGTATTCATACTTTGCAGAAGTAGACATGGTCTTTGGCCTGTTAATATCCAATAAAACTCTTTTGCTAGTGAAGGAAAGGTGATCTGGCATAGCCTTTTTCATTGTGTATTTGGATATATTGTCTATTTGGAGGTTTCAACTACTAATCAGAATTCTTATCTGTTTCTTCCAAATCCTATTATTTGTTGCTTCTGAGAATCCTATAAATGGGCATCTGTTGATGGATCCCCTACAGTAATGAAAAGGATCAATAGTATTGTAAAGACTGCACCAGTGGAAAGAATTATGTGCTATCTTTAAGTGAAAATTGAATAGTACTTTAAAATAGCATCGCCATTTTTGATTATTTAACCAAAGCTGTCAATATTTCATATGCAGCACACTCCAGAAAGAGAACTTGCATGGTTACTTTATGGATCAAAACAGGAAATGCTCACTGTACTCATGCTAGATGTAAAAAATAAATAAATAAGTTACTTAATCATAAACCAAATGACTTTGTGCTACTTCCAAACATTTATCATTTTCTATTTGAGTCTCTCTGTTCAAAAGATGTAATAAATATTTTCATTGCCACTCATTTTATACTGGTGCAGAACAGAAATAGAAAAACGTCTACTACTAAAATCCAACTGATAGGAATATTTATTAATCCAAATTAAAATAATCACAGCTTTCTTTCACTGGCTTTATGTTTATGATGCACATTGGTAAAAAGCGTTATTGATTCCCCACCATTGGCAAATTCAAAACACTGATACGCTCAGATAGATTAGGAGGGTGGTCACTATCTGGAAGAATCTCAGCGGAGTCCTTCAGTTCTTGCTGACCTCAGACGTATGTTTTCATACAACTAGAGTAGAACTCAGTTATAACTTGGCTTATTGTGACAGAGATTGCACATGCCAGAGGCAAAATGGCACCCCTCAAATCCAATTTGTCTGCGAGGAGGAGGTTTTTATTCCTACTTCTGTATCCAGCATTAGAGGGATGTTTGCTCTATTTAATGTGTTTGTACCTTTAACCACAATCAACATAGAAAGTTCTAAAATATTTCATAGCAAAGATTGCCTGAGTCCTCACCGGTGAAGATGAAAGCGAGACTCAATATAAATATGGCACATACATTTTAAAGTTTTGAAGGTTATTTAGTGTAATGTACACATATGAAATTGGATTGTTTGAAAATGCATTTCACGTGCATTAAGTCCATCAGTCGAGTACTGGGAGGCAGGGTCAGGAAATCCACATTGTTATCTTTAGATTCCAGTGGAGGCTAATGACAATGAAAGGGACACACCAGATCAGGGGCGCCTCTCTCTTCTGCTGCTGTTAAAAATGCCTGTGCCTTTTCCAGGCTCTGCTACCTTTAAGAGCAACTTCCTTCGTGAGCCATGTATTGCCCTAGAACACTCTAGCAAGAATGAACATTTTAGGGCAATTTAATAAGCTAAAAATATCTTCAAACTAGTCTCTGAAAAGTATGATTTGCTGAAAGGCTTGATTTTGGGGCTCAGCAGCTGTGAGATACGAGCATCATGATCAGGCAACTGAGAGAGAAGGAGGATCCCTAAATATTGTCTCTCACAGACTGCCTCGTCGTGCACGGTGCTTCAGTTTCCCAGGGCAGGGGGGGGATCGGTTGTGATTGCCTCAGAGTAATGGTCAAGAGATGTACTGACACAGAAGTTAGGAACTGTTCACAACCATTTGTCTTTTTATTTTCTTTATTTTGAAAGAAGATAGCAATTAAATGGGAGAACACCTGCCAGAGTGAACTCAAAAATCATTTCTGGTGGCTGATATTATAGTTCTCCAAATAGTAAGAGGCCTAACTATCTGCTGGAAGGACGCATAGCCATAGACCTGGTCCGAGGCAAAAACCTAGAAGCAGATAGTTTTATGTCTGGAGCCATTTCCCTTCACCTTTCTGGGATTTTCCCCATACTCCCTTTATGGCCCCTTCCTGAGGAGCCAAAGGATTGTTTTTACAGAGCCAAGGATGTCTGCAGCCTCTGCTACAGGCCCTCTGCAACCTGACTAGGCAGAAGGGCTCACTCTCTGGAGCTTTCCAAACCTGCTCCTTTTAGCCAAAGCGCACTCTCATTTCACGGGGTCCTGCTACCTGACTGGCTGGCTAATATGAGGATCAGCTAATGCATGTTAAGGCCATACATATTGATAGCAGGTTAGTACATTAACAGGGCCTGCAATATCTTAATCCAAATGAGTACATATTTTGGGAATTCCAGCAATTTCTGCAAGGCTATTAGGAAGACACTTTGAAACATGAAGGCCTAAAGGAGAGCCCATCAAATCAACTCAAGCGTTTCACATGCTCTTCATCCGGGAGGGCTGGCTCCAGAAGACCTAAAGTTCCCACAAGAGCAGAGGGTGCGAAGTATTTGAACAGAGCCTCACCTGTCCACCCCACATACCTGTTGGTGACTAAAGATGTCATATATTCCAGGAGGGACTGGCACATTGGCGCTTTCAAAGATCCGTTTACTTCCGGACTTGGTACTATAAAGATGAGCCAGCTCAGGTTCCGGGCCCAGGATGGGTATGTTTAACATATCCGCCACAGCTAAATCATCTCTGTGGAGGAACCCACCGACGATGTAGGCGTCTTTTCCCTGGATGAGATTTTTTATTCTTTTCATTGCCTTGGGACTGTACATTAGGAGAGTGGCCAGGCACATACGATGCTTCTGGGGGAAAATCATATTATTCTTGTTAAAAGGTGTTCTTTTTCTAGTCCATACACCTAATTTATAACGTTGCACACAATAAATGCATTATTAATAGCAGGCTGGGTTATGACCTATCCCGTTGTTTAGCAGTTTAAATTGATAAAAGCTGTTGGGGTGAGGCTCCATAATCGCTCACATCTTTAGTGCGTTGGAAATAGGCTCACTGGGAATAGAACTAATTACTACACATCTGTATTTATTTGATCCACGTGGAATTATCCTTCTGTCAGAAGGAAAAGAGGCTGGGGCCTTTGGATAATACTGATTCATCTCTGCAACACTTCTGGGATGGTTTAACACTGGTGTCTGGAAAATCAATACAAAAAATGAAGAAAAAAGCCCCACAGTATTCTTCTCGAGACGGGACTCCCAACCTGGTAACTCTTGAAATGATTCGATAGGAAAAAGGCCCTTGACTCGATACTCTTTCCAAAGTTCTACCACAAACTCCGTTTCAGAGAATAAGTGCTTTTATAATGATTAGCATGGTTTTAGCCAACACTCCGGAGAGGATTCACGAATGGAAAATATTTGAAAATTTCAGCAGGACTCAAATTCATTTTCCAATGGAAAACTTTATTTCACTTTTGACTATTTAGACCCAGCATAGCAATACATGTGACTGACTCATTCGATTAAGTAAATAATTCTGGCGGGTCTAACACGGGCAGAGGACGGAGCCAGATGGTCAGCACACACCAAAACTAACACAATCACATCTCTGCGTTCAAAGAGCAGGGACACAAATGAGTACGGTTAATGCAGAACTAATTCAAGGCTGAGAAGGGCCATAAGGAGCCACAGAGGGCCTCGGAGGCCTGGAGGAGGGAGGCAGAGGCCACATGCTGGTGGGGAGAGCTGAAAAAGCAGGTTGCTCATTCTCCTCGGGGCTCCGTTTCCTCATCTGTGGAATGTGTATAATAATAGTGCCCATCTCAGAGGGATGCTGTGAGGATTAAACGAGATGATGCACGTAAAGCACTTACAATAGTGCCTGGACATACTAAACACTTAATGAATGTTAGCTGGTGTCATTATTATTATGACAGACATTGGGGTTGAGGTGCATTTTGAAGGATGGGTAGGATTTTATCAGGTGAGGATGGGCATGGGAAAGACCGTAGCCAAGGATGGAATGTGAAAACCCAAGACTGTGCTCTCTTCCTCCAGAGAAGAGGGCAGCATGGCACACGAGAAAGTCCTGGGGTCTAGGAATCAAACAGTTCTGGCTATGAATCGAGCTCTATCGCTTTAAGCTCCCTGAACTTAGACAAACGACTTAGACTCCCTGAGCCTAAGTTGCTCCATCTGTTAAATGGGAATAAAAATGCCAATTTGCTGGGTTGCTCTAAGGATAAGAAAAGACCATGAATGTAAAACAGCTTTATAATGCATGCCATTGAGTTGATATTGAATAAATAGTAGTAGTTATTGTTACAGAGAAAGCTCTCTTTTTAAAATAAAGTCATTAAAACATCATGCAAATAATTCAATGCAAGGTGCCAGAAAGATTTTGTAGACTAGCATCTACTCCCCCAAGTCCAGTCAAAATTATCTACTCAACATGGCATTAAAATGCGGAGAAACGTCACGCAACTGTTTCCCAGGAATATCAGCTGCACCAGTTTGCAAACTTGGCTGGTCTAACTGGTGAGTGTGGGAGAGAGAGACTGAGGGGAGCCGCCGGATTTCAGTCCTGCCTAATTTTGTAACCTGCAAGTTGATTTAGAAAGCTCACCCTTTCGGAGCCTCAGTTCCGCATATTCAAATGAGCTGTTGGACTAAAGTCTCTAGGGTCCTTCCAGCTCTGAGATGTCTTTCCATGTAACACCGGGGCTTTTCTGGACTTACTGCTTAGTGGGCACCGAATTTCTGCTTGAGGCGTTGAAAACGTTTTGAAAATGGGTAATACGATGGTTGCACAACAATGTGGATGTACTAATGCCATTGAACTGTACATTTAAAATGGTGACGTGGTAAATTTTATGTTATGTATCTTTTACCCCCCACCCCCACCCCAAGACAACAGAGCTCCTGTGAGAAGAGGATTTCTATGATTTCCATATTGGACTCTTCCTCCAGAGTAAGTGTTCTATTCTAAGCTCCTTAGATCTCTGCAGTATGCCTTTTCCATGATAATTTAAGTCCATTTTCAAAACCCACTTCTAAGAATGCAGTTTTAAGAAACCCAATGTTCCATTAGACAATGGCTGGTGACAACACGTGGTGGTGGTGAGTTTTCATTTCATATCTGATTGATCACTGTCTTTCCCCTTTGCTTGTTTCACTCCTTTCCTTTCCCTACAAATTATTCAAATGAAGAAATGTAAGAAAATTAAATGTCAGGGAGAACTGGAGACTTGAGTCACAATGTATGGGGCGGGCTTTTCAGGATACCTAGAAGAATGTTTCAAAGGTGGCGATCCTTTCATGTTAGGTTCACAAGGTTAAAGCATTGTGACGCGTCTTCTCTCACGGGATCCACACAACACTGTACCAGTTAACAGCCCCTTGTGTGGAGAGGAGGAAAGTGACGCTCAGGGGATTTGCCCAAAGTCACTCAGCTAGTAAAGAGCAGAGGCAGGATTCAACCCCAGTTTTAGCGCGGGTGTCACTCCCCAGCTGCCACAATTTCTCCCATTTCACAGATCGGGTAGTGAAGGTCTGGTCGGTTTATGAGGTGTAATGAAGGGATGGCAGATGCAGCAATAAACCCTAATGTTAAAGTTCTGTGCACATTTCCGGCAGCGTGATTTCCGTCTTCTCTCAGTTTGCTTATCTTTATTGGCAAGTACCCCATCTGACTCCGTTACAGTTGTCTGTGGGCATGCCTTCTTCTTCGGGCAGTATGGTAGCGTAGCATTGTGTTCAACATGAGTTTAATAAAGATTTGAATGTGAGTGAGGGATGGCAGAGGACACATCACTGACCTCGGGTCTTGTATGACCATTTAGAGAAAATCAGTATCATCAGATCCAGGCAGTGGATTAACACGGATGACAAAAATCTAAAATTCTCCTAATTCCATAACATTATAGCTACATTTAATTTATCACCACTGATTTTTTTTTTTTGACCTGAGAGAAAAGATAGTTGTTCAAGATGTCTTCATAAACATTAAAATGTTCAAAATGAGACATGATGACTTTATAACAGCACTTTTTACCATTACAGATTCAAACATTGTATAGTAACTTGGAGAGATGTACAAACAGATTTCTGGCATGCTTTAAAAAAATCTCCTCAAAGCCATCCATTTGAATGAAAAGCGGCACTGATACAATCTCAAACCCATTAAAAAGAAAGCAAGCCATAGCCAAACGTGAGCAGGAACTGATTTGAAAGTAAGAGTTTAATTTTTGTATTTTAACAAATTGATTGCCTATGAGTGATTAATTGCTCAAATAATTTAAACTTAAACACATAGGAGAAATATTGAGGACTTAAAATATTTCCTACTTGTTTCTACTCACAAAGATGCGAACCGACACTAGGAAGGCAGTCCAGTGCCTCCGGTGGTGCTAACTGCCTGTCTCCTGCTTGGAAGTCAAAGAGGGGACCAGTGAGGGTGCACTTCTCAGGCAACAGGATTACTGAAACACTCCAACCCATCACCTCATTTTATAGATGAAGAACAGAGGACCAGAGAGGTACAGGGGCTTGCCCAAGGCCACAAGGTCATCTGGGAACAAAGCAGTCCCTCCAGTTCATGATGGTGTTCTGCAGTCAGACAGATTTGGGTTCATACTCTTGGCTAACTTTTGCTTCATAACTTTGGACTAGAAAACAAGTCTTGGTTTCCTCAGCCATAGAAGGAGACAGATCATTTCTGTCTTCTTGCGCTGTTCTGAGGATCAAAGGAGAAAATGGATGCTAAGCATTTGACAAATGTTAGTTTACTCCCGTTCCTTCTCCCAAATGAGTGCCCCTTCCCCATTCCACGCCTCTTCAATGTCTGTGGCATTTCAGATGTGCAGAAACTCCTTCTTGGCAGCTCTCAGGCATTAGCTCCAGTTTATGGCTGGAGAAAATCAGGAAATTAACTGCACACTAATGATAGTTCTTTTTTCCCTTGCTTCCCAGTGTCCACAGTAACTCTGCCCTTAGGGCCAGAGGATAGCTAGGAGGCACCAAGGCAACGCTGGCGTTGGTGGAGGACATTGGGAGGTTCCCAAGAATATAAGTAAGAATATGATGACTTGTCCCCTGTCCTTTCTCTTGCTTACCCTGTCCCTGACCTTGCCTTCATCTTCCACAGCCAACTGATGCCAATGAAACAGAGCTGGGCAGAGAGTTTTTTGGGAACATTGAGATAACCAGTTATGAAAAAATAAAATCTTCATGGTGGTAGAAGAGAGTAAAAACTGATAACAATTCACTGAGTATACCAGCAAAGTAGAAATGCAATAGCAGCCCCCTCCAGCCCTGGCAGGCCTTTTTTTGGGCCAAATCATGGCACATCTGAAGGGTTAGTGGGCAGTAACTCAGCACAGAGATATTTCCTACATAAAGCACGCAATCAGTTTCTCTGGCAATAGAGAGTTGACTTCGGTGCATCCCATTTGTGAATGGAGAGAGCTCTCTTTATCAGCAAATTCAGACTCTTAATTATACAAAAAAAAGTTTCCTCAAAATTGCGTAGTCCATTAGATATTAAAATGTTGGTTGTTTAACACGGGAAGTTTAAATTCTCATTAAAATATAAAGAAATTCATTTCAAGCCATTATTTGCACTGCCTTATTCTAGAACGCTGCCCTCGTGGTTCCATGAATTTCCCAAAAGCTCTTGTCTAGGGACAGGTTTCCACTCAGAATTCCTTCTATTCATTAAAAATCAGTGCAAGTTAAAAAAATGTTTTCTTTAACTTGTTCATTCTGGACCATGTGATATGGTAAATCAGGCCAAATTCCCCTGAGGAAAAAAACCCATGGGGTAACAAGGAATGCCACTGTGGAAACAAGAAAACAGGGGCCCTGGGTTAGATTCTGTCCCTAACTAGCTTTGTGACCGTGGGCAGGCCCAGCCTTTCTCTGCCTTGGTGTCCTCCACACAAAATTAAGAAAAAGGAACCGTAGATGATGTAAATTCACCTACTTGATGGTACCACCCAACATTGCAATTAGGCTTCAGCCACAGAGACACTGGGCGGGGGTAGCTCAACTAAGTCTGAAAGTTAAACTGGAATATTTATTTCCTACAGCCCAACTAGTAGTCTAATCAGTAAAGCTGTTAAACTTGCAATAATATTTCACTGATGTGTACCAGAGCGTTGCAAGTTATAAAATTTCCAATTTAATTTTACTGCATCCCTGAAGCCGTAGTAATTAGAAGACAAACTCACAGTGAAGATGTTTACAGCTTCAGGGGTGATAATTTTGAACCTGTCCTGCAGGTCACTTCTGTCCTTCAGGTTCCCAGATTTGACAGCTGCCTGTAGACTCAGGATTTTATTGTAATACTGCAGTAGCTCATCACTCATTTGATGGGAGCAGATGTAGATGACGCTCACGTTGGCATCTGAAAGCAACAAGCACAATGTTAATTACTGGTATAAAGGTAAATGACATTATGAGCTCTGACATCAGATTGATGTCACACAGTTTAAAATAAAGACCATATCCAAAAGCCACGGTGAATTTAGTTTAGTTTCGTTTTGTACAAATGTTAGCAATTTAACCGGCTTCTTTTGCACTTTAGCATTTCTCTAAAGAAAAGATAAATAACACTACCACCAAAAAAAATAGACACAACAATTTCTTCAGAAGGAGGGCTGTGAGGTACCGTGGAAGTGTACTTTCAAGTAATACGTAGGGATTTAGCCCCAGAACTCCCATTAACATCAATGGGAATTGCATGCTGCTTTAAAAATTTATCCCATTAACTTTAGTAAATTATAAAACAGAGCTATTAACTTTAGAAAGCTGATGAAATTACAATTTCTTATTCTGCCTGGTCTTGGCAGGGCCAATTGAGGGAATGTCCTGTCCAAATAAATGGTCTGATTATGACCACGGAAATGATTATTTCAGGAAACCAACGTTTTCCCTGCTCCATTCCCAAAGAGGAGGAGATTACTTAAATAGCACATTTAGTGATTCTTGGCTTAAAAAAAACACTGCGTTAATTTAGCTGTTCTCCTTTTTTTTTTTTTTTGGTGAGGAAGATTCTCCCTGAGCTAACATTCATTGTCAATCTTTCTCTTTTTTTTGCTTGAGGAAGATTAGTCCTGAGCTAACATCAGTGCCAGTCTTCCTCTATTTTGTGTGTGGGACGCCTCCACAGCATGGCTGACAAGTGGAGTAGGTCTGCACCCAGGATCTGAACCTGTGAACCTGGGCTGCCGAAGTGGAGCATGCAGAACTTTAACCACTCCACCCCAGGGCTGGCCCTACTGTTCTTCTTCTTAAGACAGCCTTCTTATTAGGAACATAGAAAGAAATCCTAATTAAATATCCCATCCAAATGGAATAGCGAGACAAGATTACCCACTCCAGGCTGCAGGATGTTCAGGGAGTATGGAGAGGAGATCAGCAGCCAATCGAGTCATCCATTCATTCATAAAATGACTGCTCGGTAGGGGCAAAGCCCTTGGCTAGACATGGAGGGAAACACAGGAATCAAAGCAACTGAAATGCTACCTGTGAGAAACAACCACTTTTTTATTGTTGTTAGTGCCACCGAGTCGATCCGACTCCTAGTGCCCCTGTGCACAGCAGAGCAGAACCCTGCCCGGTCTTTTCACGCCATCTTCTCATCTTCTGGCACTGCTATTCATAGGGTTTTCATGCCAATTTTTTTGGAAGTGAGAGGCCAGGTCCTTCTTCCTAGTCTATCTTAGTCTGGAAGCTCCGCTGAATCCTGTCCACCAGGGGACAGGTGACCCTGCTGGTATTTGAAATACAGATGGCATAGCTTACAGCAGCACAGCAACATGCAGCCACCACAGCATGGCAACCAACAGCCAGGTAGCAACCATTTCGCATGCGCACACAGCCGTAAAACATGGCGTGGTGTAATGGGTACAAAGAAGCATGCAGACAGGTGCTTAGGGAAGTCCAGAGGAGGGAGGGCTGTAAAATGTCTCCTTGGTCAGGCAGGGCCAAGAGAGGATCTTAAGACTCCTCTGTTCAGTTTGGCAGAGTATACGGAGTGTAGACTGATCAAATTCTAGCTCAGCTGCCTAGGGACCCTGGGCACGTTATATAACCTTTCTAAGCATCGGTTTCTTCATCTGTAAAATGGGGAACAAAATCACCTGGGGCATGGAGCTTGAGGAGTATTAAATGAAAGAATATATATAAAGCCCCGGTGCAGGATCTGGCTCCCAGTAGCTGCTCAACAAATAGTCCAGATGCACGAATCTACCCCACGGCCCATCCTGACGGGGCCAGCCCACAGCGAGTCCCCAGCCCGCCTTCCACACTAGTGCTCCTTTAGTCAGTGCCTCAAGAGTTAACACGATGAAATTATGTCCTCTTTGTTCCATCCTGTTGTTTTGAATCTATTAATCCTGTTTCTCCAAACTTCCCACAGGTGAGGCGTGTGTTTTTTCTTCTATTCCCCCAAGCCGTGGTACAGTGTAGCGTGTGCGGGAGCCACTCAATAAATCCCTGTGGGCTGACCAAAGGGACTGCGGAGAATGGAGGGATTCAGGAGACGGAAAGTCTTACACAGTAAGTGAGATCCTCGGCATGCAGGAGAAATCTCCCTTTCCAGAGACAAAGCATCTTGTAGCTAGAAGCAATGTGTTCTGAACTGGCCCAGTGCTGGCTCTAGAGCAAGTGATCTAGAGATGTAAATATTTAAGTGGCTCCTATTTAATTTGGAACCCAAATTGCCACATAAACCTCAAAATAAATTAATGGGGAGACAGTAGTTAGATAGCTTGTACCCAATTGCTGAATGATCCAATTAGTCATTCCAAGTCTTGTTGTCAAGAAGAGACTAGAGCTTTACCAAACCAGTGTTTTTTTAAAGTATAAAAAAGTAGGACACAAAAACAAACAACAAAAATAAGTTAAAGACTCCATAGCAGGAGAAAAATAAATCTTTCTTGGGAAGAAATGTCTCAGTTACAAATGATAAATCATGTTGCTAATTTCACCTTTTCTGTTCATTTCTGGCCAAAAAAAAGTATCCAATATTAATGTGGTTTGATAATGAATCCACAAATTTCAAAGTTAATTGACAGGTAATTTTGGAAAGGAATTAATATGAAGATGAAGGCTGCTTTGATTGCTACTCAATAGTCAATATCAGTCACTCTCTTGCTTAACTCATCTAGGAATTGAAAACACTAGCCATTGCTGTCCCCACTTGACACCCTGAGTTCACAGCCAATATCGAAATGACAAGTCTTCCCAGTGTGATCGGATTATCTTTTTTTCCCTGAATAAGCAGAAAAATCAACACCCTTTACTAGGAATTAATAGAATAATAAAAAGAGACTCATTCATTTTTCTACAAAATTATTACTAATTTTTCTAGTTTCTTCCTACTTTAACAAGCAAATACTTTTTCTACATTCTAACCACTATTTCTGAACTTTCATTACTCCTCTTGAAAAGGTTTGAGGATTGCATTGCTATATCATGAGGATAGTGTACAAAGAAAAGACATTTGGTTCATAATCTCTCAGAAATGTCCATATTAGCAAAATTTTCCATTGCAGGTGGGCATAGACTGAATTATTCAATTATTTAAAATAGAAGCCTAATACTTTCGAGTCCTTCCCCATAATGAGAATATTTTGTACAGAAATTCTTTGCTGATGGTTTGTACTATATATAGAAGGGTATAAAAAAAGCTGAGGAAAAAAATTAATTCAAATAAATTAGAGCAAAGTCTGCCCTCTGCCGCACTTCAGTGGTTTCCACCCGGTCAGGTTTTTAGTTGAAATAGCTCAACACTAACAAATCAATCTCAAGTCATTTAAAAGAATTTTTTTTGTAATGCTGAAAAACAATATGAATGCCTAGATAATAGATTAAAGCAATTACACTATTATTATTGTAGGACACTGTAAATTTCTTGTGCTGATGTATTTTTGTTACCAAATGGCATTTATAAAATAATAATGATGCTGAAATATATATGATCATGTAAAGTATGTCATTCCAGGGAGCCAGCTAAGTTGGTCATTGATAATTTAAAATTCTTCCTCGTTTTGCTTAAATAAGGGACAAAGCAATTATATTTTAACAAAACAAAGAAGATCTTATTTGGTAACTAATTAAAAACTAATTTTTGTTTAACCTTGAATTTTTGGCCCGTACCTCCCACACGGGTTCCCTCTTACTGCTGAGCCTTTGCAACCTCTATTCTCTAAGCCCAACCTGAAGCTTAGCGTCAAACAGGAGCCAAAGCCCTCTCTCCTCAGCCCAGAGGGCGTCTGATCTAGAACTGACCAAACCAGTATCAGAACTTGACCTTTACAAAGGTGTATCTTTCACGTAAGGTCTGTATTTCTAAGAATTCCCTCCACTAGGCACTTCTTGTTTTCTAATAACTAGATGATATATACTCAAATAAAAGCTTCTTTTAAAAATCTATCTTCATTTCCCTCTTATTCTTATAATGAAAACACAATGCTTTTCATTTCTGATACCACCTTCTACTCATTCCGCAGATATCATAATAGACAATATTGACACAAATATAAAATTTTGACTTCACTCACTGCAAAATTCAGTAAAAGAAGAAGATTTGGGGCTATGGGAAAGAAATTCTTATCCAAACCTGCTGCAAAGAGAATTTAGAAAACTATCCAAGTAAATGGGTTAAAAATGTCATTTTTTAATTCAAGTTGACTTCACTGTAAATTGGCCCTTTAAAACAAAACGTTCAGTTGACCCACAGGCAGATTAGAAATCTAAGCTTTTTCCATATAGAGGAAAAAAAGTAAGCAAAAAATAAACATTTTATCAACATTCACTGACAAACATTCCAAAGAGCCATTTGTGTAAAAACATTTACGGTACCTAAGATGTCACACAGCCTCCCCAGCTGCATGTTCTGCTGTGTGTTGAAGTCGGCAATATTTTGTCGCACAGGCCGGGAATATCCTAAAAGGCAAAGAAGGTGTCAAAACCCAGAAAGAGCAAGTCAGTATGGCAAAATGGCACACTAGGATTTCAAAGTGTCACAGTCCACACTCCAGGAAAGGATCTTCTCTGAAGCATCTTGCAGAAACAATCTAACTCCTAAGAATGTGATCCCTGCTTCTCAGGGGATTAAGCATTATTCTGGAAGATGTGCTAAGCAGCGTATTCTGCAACAGAGAGGTTCATATTTTTCAATACCAGCAAAGCTGCTGGGAATTAGGATTACAAAAGCATGGGGAAAATTTCTGACATTTAACAGGAATGTTCAAAGCAGCATGTAAGAAAGTCATGCTCAAGTTTGAAAAAAACTATTTTAGCTTTTAACTTATGCTTCCTATGTGGCCTTTTGAAGATGTGTCCCAGAATCATTCTAAACTAACACACAGATTTCAGAGAAACCCTTGCTGTCAGAAATACGTATTTAAGTAATAAAATACTAAAGAAATATGCTTCTGCTCACACAGTCAAAAGAACTTTTAACCTTTAAAGGGCAATGAAGGTTAATGCCGTTACGGCGTCAGCTCTAACAGAAGTCCTGCAGTTTGCCTTCATGTCCGTTGGAAACAGAGCAGGAGGAAAATGCATGTGGATGACAACTGACCAAAAATCTTCCACAAAAGAAACAACAGCGACACTTTCTGCTGCTATTTCAAGGGTTAGAGAAAATAAGTGGGTTAAAACAGGAGTTTAAAAGGCATGCATATTCACAAGCAGGTATGATTGCTTAGATGAAATTCAGCAACTGTAGGAACAATTTTTTTTTTAAGTAAAATTGCTTTCCACATTTTGAAGAGATGCTTCAATGCCTCCTTGTGGTTAGTGAGCCCAAACACATGTTTCAAGTTAAACCGCTATGGATAAAGTGGTTTTAAATACTGCGACTTTGAGATGTGACACAGATTTCCTTTTCAGCACAAGGAAAACTACAGTAATTCAGGCAACAGGGCTTCAGATCAAATGAACTCTGATAATTGGTTCTTTGCTTTGATGTCAGTGTTTAAACATTAGACAATGTCTGGAAATTAAATGAGTTTATAATTCATCTAAAAGTCTCTCTTTTGTTTTACGCAGTTGAACTTAAGAACGAAAAAGGCAGAAGGACAAATGGGTTGTTTGAATTATTTTTGAAAAATTATTAATTTCTAAAATAATTTGGGGGAATTATTCCACATATGAAAGTTAGTATAGACAGCTATAAACAATGCCGTCTTGATGTGTGGTTGCAATACTGTAACTCTTGGGACTTTGCATATGTATAATTCTATCTAATATTCAGATAAATGTTTAGAAAGATATATTGTGAATAACGTATTTCCAGACTGTGAGAAGGCAGGAAAAATGCTTATAGAATAAAGTATGATTAAGAAAAGTGCCTGAGAGCATTCTGTGAGTGCATTTCCTTTCAAAGGTAAAAAGATAAAAGGCAGGATGAGCTGTCTCATTAAGATCATGTCCAATTTAAGACATAAAGGATGTCTGATCACTTTGTTGCTGCATATGCAGCATGTGAGTGAATAAGTCTGTGTTTCAATCAAGTGCTTGAGGTCAGTTTTCCAACAAATTACTTGGTACCTCTGTTACCACTGATCAAGGATGCATATAAAGTGTCTATGCCGAATTATGATAGGACTGGTTACCCAGTTAACCCTAAAAATACACCCATTTTAAAGAAGTGTATGTTAACAATCTCAGAACATTGTTACAGAAGATCACATGAAATAACAGATATGAAACTTTTGTAAACTGTAAACTGTTATATTTTAATGTTACGAAGTATGTGCACTTCCAAAGCTTATAACAATAGCAACGACAAATTCTCTGTTGCAACAAATGCAACAGATCATTCTACGTGGGCCAGACACAATGCAATGCACATCACCCTCAGCAGAGCAGAAGTTGGGAGTTAATTTTTTAAAAAGTCAGATTTGTTCTCATGTTTTGTACATCCACAAAGTACCTGTGTTGACACCTGGGTGAAAAGATCTCCTCAACGCTGGCAGCATGTACTAAATTCAATAGTGACTTAACCACAAAACTACCAGCAAGGATGCTGTGGCTTTGGGGCGTTCAGCAGACATGCTCAGTGGCGTGACACATCACACTGTGGAATGAAATCTACAAAGACATGGATATTTCAAAGGTCAGACTAGAAACACTGGCGGAGTTTTGAGAGAACATCTACTTCCATCCTGTCATGTTGTAGGTGGGAAAATTCAAAGTGAGTGCCTTGTCTCTCGTCCAAGATCACACAAACCTACAAATTATTATATAGTTCAGATACTACATATTTAGCTGTTATGACAAATGTGGTTACATAAAATAAGAGAGAGGACAAGACTTTCCAAGTGTGAACAGAGAACTCCAGAAGGGACCAAGAGCTTTGCTTCTTTTCTCACTTTTATTTTCAATTATTGTGATAGGCAGAATAGCGGCCCTCCAAAGATATCCATGTCCTGGTCCCTGGAACCTGCGAATATGTTAGGTTACACAGCATAGGGGAAACAAAGTTGCAGATGGAATTAAGGTTACTAAACAGATAACCTTAAAATAGGGATATTTCATCTAGATTATCTAGGTGGACCCAACGTCATCACAAGGTCCTTAAAAGTGGAGGAGGGAGGCGGGAGAGAAGAGAGTTGGAGAAGACGTGACTACAGAAGAAAGGATGTGACTGGAGAAGAAAGGCACAGACAGATGCAAGTTGCTGGCTTTAAAGAGGGAGGAGGAGGGCCAGGGGCTTTCCTTGTTCGTTCTTTTGTGAGTGGCTTCTAGAAGCCGGAAAGGGCAAGGAAACATGCTCTCCCCTCGGACCTCCAGAAAGGAATGCAGCCCTGTGGCACCTTGACTTTAGCTCCTTTAGGACTTCTGAACGACAGAACTGTAAGGCAACAAACTTGGATTGTTTTAAGCCACTAAGCTTTTGGTAACTTGTTACAGAGTGAGAGAAAACTAATAAGATTGTCTACCTTCTCTTACTCCCGGTAAAGTCCCATCCCTGGCAGATAACTCTCTCAGTCTAATTGAAAGACGAGGAGGGGGCGCCAGGGATCTCACAGCAAGCACTCAACGTGTTATTGTTACTCTTATTATTGTTATTTCTTTCCTGACTTCAGCTGAGCCAGACTTAAGTTCTCAAAAGGAGCTTCATTTGAATGAGGGGCATTATTATTATTACACGCACACGATTATTTGAGCTATCAAAGTACAGTTTTTCTAGGGTAGGGAGCCCACAGCCCCTCATCACTGTCAGGTGTGCCTGACCGCTCTTCTAAGGCTCTCAGTCTCCCCTCCCTGTCATTCTCTGCACCCTTTCTCCCCTGCATTCTCTCATTTTGTCATTACATGTTTCTTTGCTTGCTTGCTTCCTTGTTTGTTGTACGTCTCCTCTCCCCCGCATCACTCCGGCTCCTGGAATCAGACTGGAAGCTCCATTGGAGCAGGAACAGTGTGATATCCCCATCGAATGAGTGAATGAAATGTGGTCTGAAGACCCTACTCCAAGAATCTGTCTTTTAAATTCCTAGCCCTTTCCCCTATGTGTTCTCATCATTCCCTCCCTCCTTTCAACTCATAGAATTGGGTTCTCTGATCTGGAGAGCTTCTGGGGAATTCAAAGAATGGTAAGAGGGATTTGTAGCTTTTTCTAGGTCTTCATCAGCAACAGGATAAAACAGCACTGGCATAAATGGGTACTTTCCCTTCCCTGTCACTACAGAGAGGAAGAACACAGTCTCTTTCCTTGCGGCCATCCCTGTCACCTGCAAAATACTCCTAGTTTGATAGAGCATTCTATATTTTTTCAAAATATTATTGCCTCCATTTCACATCAGAGAAGGGTACCTGAGAGCTGCCTCTCTGAAGTAATCCAACGACTTTTGGTCCTCTGTTGAACCACAGATGCTCATCAATGGTTACTGGCTATCATTTCTCCATAGCTACCTTCACCTCCTTTCCCATCTCTATCCCCGCTCCCACACAAACTCCTATCAGATGACACCAATTGCCTCTTTACGCACACTAAACTAGCTCTTCTAGGATTGGCTTTTCCTTCACAGCAACCATAGAAACCCAAGAACACGGGCAAGGCCATGCTCAGCGACTAAGCGTCCTTGGGACTGTGCACCTCTGTGACAGACCCTGCTGTTACAGTGGCATCACATATTCTTGAACACCTTGCTTATTACTCTGATTGATTCCTTGTTTCTTTTGTCTCCAAATCCTATTTCTTACAATGGCATCCGAGGCAGAGAAAGGGTTAACAATAGACTTCCAGTTACCAAGTAGTTGTCATTCATTTGATCACGTGGTCTGAGATGGTAGTCAACCACACCTCAGTTCCATGGACTGGAACGGTAGTTCTCAACCTTTTTCCCATTTTGAAATACATGAGGGGTGATGTTCAAATGTATCATGCACTCCTAGGGGCATACACAGGGTTATTATAACAGTGGCAGTAACTCCACCCCTTTCTCCTCCAATCAAGAAAGCACGCTGGATGCAAGCTGAGCAAGAGTGGCATCATTAGACAGATAACCTTCAATTGCTCCAAATCATAAAAAAGTGTTAACCATTAGCCAACTGTAGGACTCTACTAGTGAAAATGCAGGGGAACATGTGACCTACCGCACAACTGATTGCACATCAGCATGTTGCAGTAATCTAGAGAAATGTGATCTAGACATTATGGTTATACCCAGGTTTTAATTACTTGTGCAAGTGTGAAAGCACAAGTTCCTGAGATAAGAGAGAAGATATAGCAGAAGGGAGGCCTACCCAGCTTGTGTAGGTAGGCTGTCCAATGCCAGGTTGATGAGAGTTTGTGGGGAAGCTGCTGAGGGGGATTAGGGAATTTTGTGATGAGAACACAGAAAACACAGGAGGTTCTCAAATATTTGTTGAGTTTTGAAAATATTCTCAAAGCAAACTGGCCAAATGGATTCTGTGTGGTTCTGAAAGCTTTCTCTTCAAAAGGGTTAGGACTTTCTCTTGTTCAAATTCTCTGTCAGTGGCTGGCACAGCATTGCATGCAACTAAAGCGAGTGATTATCAGAGTGTGGTCTGCAGGCCCTGGGAGGTCCCAAGACCCTTTCAGGGGGGCTGGAAGGTCAAAACTATTTTCAAAATAATACTAAATGACATTTGCATTTTCCAATCCTACTCTCTCACAAAATATAAAAGTTTACAGATGTGATTTCAGATTCCACATTGCAACTAACACTTAAGAATTATCATTGTTGAGTTTTGGTATAAAATCAAAGAAGAATATATACAATTATCTGAAAAGGCTATATAAAATTTATAAAATGTTCTTCTCTTTTCAAAATACTTATCTATGTAAGGCCAGGGTTTTCTCCTGTGCTTCAAACAAAACAACATATTTCAACAGATTGAATTCAGAAATAGATATCCAACTACCTTCTATTAAGAGATTTGCAAACTTGTCAACCAATGCCACTCTTTTCACTAAATTTTTTCACTTTTGAAAATAAAGTTTTTTAAAAAAATAAAGCTATGTTATTTAGGTTAACCTTGGTAATAGGTTTATTATTATTTTGAAATAAATATTTTAAAAAGTTTCTCAGTGTTAGTTTCTAGTGTGGTAAACATTGATGGATATAACCACTTAAACCAACACTCTTTAGGGCCCTCAAAAATCATTACAAGTGTAGGTCTGAGAACTGCTGAACAAGCGTTTTAATTTTTTTTTTTTTTACAAGAATGAAGGAGATGACAAAGATTATAGTTATAGCTTAGCATATACAAGACTCTTTTTATGAAAGGCCCATGACTGGCATCACTTGAAATGCCGTTTCTGCATTTCAAGGTTCAATATCACTTGGCTCAAAACCCAACTGGGGAATTTAATATTACAAGGTCCTGGGGCCAACTCTGATGTAACCAGTGAATGAGCGTTGATTTGGATTATTGGATGAATACAAATATGTTTTAATTTTAACTTGGATTATCAAGAAATGTGAACAGTTAAGTATACTTTGTTCCTGATCCCAAAGATCTGGCTGTGTTTGGGAATGCTGTCTGGGAGATCTTGGCAGTACATCTGTCTCAAGCATCTGGTGTGGCAACACCACCGCTAAACTATGGATTCCATACTACTTGCCAAAATACATGTGGAAGACCATGAAGATTTGATCGAAAGTCCTCAGGTCCCAGCCCTGAGGTGGAAGGAACAGAGTCTATCTTGTCTTTGAGTTGTCAGCTCAGAAACGAGAACGTAGACAGGTGCCAAGCTGCTTGGAGGCACAGTGAGAATGGGATTTCAGATGTTACACTCTGGGCCGTGGTCCTCTACCCTGCCCCTGTTCACGAACGGAGGTGAGCGCAAGTTCTGATCCTCTGGCGGAAGAGCATGGTGTTAGGGAGCAACTGTCTAATGGGCACGGGGGCTTTCTCAGCTCAGTGCATGGTCAGTTGTGCACAAAAGTAAGTTTTCCTATCCTTTCTTTTAGGCTTTTGTGGCAGTACAGACCAGCGGGAAACACTGTTTTTCATGAACCTCACAATAACAGGATCCACCATTTTATGGAATGGAGTATCTTGGAGACCACTAATCATGTTAGCTTCAAGGATAATTTGCTGAAATAATGCACAGAGAGGAAAAAAAATGAAGCTGAACTATACACATTTCTCGTAGCCGTTAAATCAATTTGGCAATAAAATAAAGCTTACAGAGAGAAAAGAGAAAAGCCCACCTCAATATATCCCCTATTTGTATTTTAAAGGAGGAAGAGAAGTGAGGGGGAAGCTCATCACTAGGGGTTAATCGGCTGGCAGCGGCCTCATCTACCTGCTCACAGCATCAGAGCCCCATACTTGGCGCATTTCATTTAATGTCAATATACTTAAAAATGCCACTGAGCGGGCTTGTCCCCGTGGCTGAGTGGTTCAACTTCTGCACACTCTGCTTCAGTGGCCTGGGTTCACAGGTTCGGATCCAGGGCACGGACCTATTCCACTCACCAGCCATGCTTTGGAGGCGTCCCACACACAAAATAGAGGAAGATTGGCACAGGGCTAGTCTTCCTCAAGCAAAAATAAATACATAAATAAACCAGGAAGATTGGCAATGGATGTTAGCTCAGGGCGAATCTTCCTCAACAACAACAAAATGCCACTGAGTTTGTGTGGCACCAAATGATGCCCTGTAATAATGAAGCACAGGGTTTAATTTAAAAGTGGAGGAAATAACTTAGCCAAAGAAACTAGAAGCAGAATTAGTTGTAGGTTTTATTTAGACCTCTGATTTTTCTAGAGGATTTAGGTTTCTTTGTTGCAGTTCTTTCTTATTTGACTGATAGATTTTGCCTAAAATAGACTCTAGTATTCTATTTTTGCTATGAACCACAGCAGAGTATTTTGTTATATTTAATTAATAAAAATGATAAAATATGCAATATCCCATTAAGAGCTCAGCCTATACAATCTGGAAAGGATGGCTTTCTTCTTATCATCTTATAAAATGACAAGGCCAATCCGTTTCTTTGGACAATTAATCAACAGCATCCAACCTCTCCTGTTGGTTAAAAATAGCTGCTGAAACTTCTTCTCACCTCTGGAAATACTTCCCCAAATGTGTAGCAGTCAATCGTGTTTCAGAACTCCTCCTTTCAAAACAGTGACTCTGCAACCTGTGATCATCTTAATGTTCACATTACCAAGCCATAGATTTTTAAACACATGATAAATATTTTGTGGTCAAAAATGTTACTGAAAGGCCATCCTTTCTGTGCTGGTGGGTTTGGAGAATGTGATTATTCCTGTGGGTACAAAATTGCAAAAGCAAATAACCAAATGCCTACAACTGCAATATAGTCATCAGATACTAACCTTTCATTTTTAGGGTTCAAACAAGTTAGTGCAGCCCCAGTTGGCTAGCTGCACGGTGTAATTCTTTCTGGGACTAATTCTACACTGGAATTGATCGCAAATTTCCTCCAGAAAGAGAAAAAGAGGAGAAGGCTGCAACTTGTATTAGATGCCTTCCTGAGCCTCACACTCCTACCAACCATTCTGATTAGTGAATTGCTCTCAACTCTGGAAACAAAATTATTATCTTGAATAGACTGGGGTCGGGGGCTGTATTTAGAAAAAAAATTTGCTCCACTTTCACTGACTTCTATTTTCATGAATTGTGTAGGTAAGTCCCTGCAGGGGGTACAAAGTAGCGGTGTAGCCAACGTTGCTGAAGTCTTCTTCAAGTATTCCCAGGGAAAGCGGGTCACAGGAAAAGGTACATCATCATCATTTTTTTTTTAAAGTATGGTTTGACAGGGGCTGGCCCCGTGGCCGAGTGGTTAAGTTCGCGCGCTCCGCTGCAGGCGGCCCAGTGTTTCATCGGTTCGAATCCTGGGCGCGGACATGGCACTGCTCGTCAGACCACGCTGAGGCAGCGTCCCACATGCCACAACTAGAGGAACCCACAACGAAGAATACACAACTATGTACCGGGGGGCTTTGGGGAGAAAAAGGAAAAAATAAAATCTTTAAAAAAAAAAAAAAAAAAGTATGGTTTGACAATTATGTCTGTGGAATAGGTATGCGATGACAGTTTAACATTATTTAAACTTAATTTAATGTCCACAAGTCATCTCATAAAACTTAAAGCATAGATTTATTTGAAACAAATACTATTTAATCAAAGCCCAAGTAGTATTCTCTAGCGAAATGCATAACTGCGAGTTTTAAAGGTTCAGTTGAGAAAAATAGCTGAGCCTCTTCTTATCTCTTAGAAAATACACGATTAGCAATTTTTCTTTAAAGTGGGTTATGTTGTGAACAAACAAAAATTACTGCAATAGGGAAGACTTTCAGATTTATTACGTATTTATTTAAACTGATTTTACGTAATCTAGAAGAAAACTAGTTTTAAAATAATGCTTTCTAATTCTAGCTTCTGACTGGTTATTTTTCTACTTAATTTATATTCCGCAAGCCCTTTGGGAACCTCCAGACACTTTCATTTAGATTTATTTTTTATTGCCCAGTTTCTATTCATGACCATGACCTTCATGATTTTTCCTCTTCGGAGGTTCCTTTCTATCAGACTTCTCCACAGGGCTGATTGCACGGGGGCTTCGAAGGGTCAGAGGTGGGGGAACAGGAGGGAAGAAGTTTGTGGAAATTGTGTTTATAATACTTTTGTGCTTGTCAGCATTGCCAAGTGGGGATCCTGTTTCTATTTCTAGTTTTGAATAAAATAAAGAACGCAAACAAAATTTCCCACATAATATCGGGTCAGGCCCACAATTAGCTGTAAAAGCAAAGCCTCTCGCACCTTATTCTAAAGCCTCAGGTCCATTCATTGGGTCTGAAATTAGCCTCTCTGGTTGTAATCAATTACAAGTGCAATTTCTGCGTGTGAACTAATTTTGTGTGCAAAAAGAGTGCCACCCAAACAAAAGCTTAAGTCAGAATGAAGTTCAGATGTGCCTTCCCTCACTTACATCCTAAGAGAGAACTAATTTCATCTGTGAGCCATAAAAACCCCCAAAACTAAAAGGCTCTGTGCAACTGAGGTATTTTCTCAACTTTTCTACAACTTTTTTCTATTTTCTCAAATTTTCTAGAGTAAGCACTCTAGAATCTAGGAAAGTTTGCATTAATTTATTGCTACTAATATTTTACTAATTTAAAATATAATCTTAATTATATTTATATAATAATTTCAATTTTTCTTTTGCTTTTCATATTACGGTTTAAATGTGTTATGTCCTACACTACCCATAAGTACACAAGCACGTATACTCACATAGGAACACAAATAAGTTGCCATCCAGAATTCTATTATGATAGGTTCCTTAATGCATTGCTCTACTTAAAAGGCCTTAACAAAGAGCTAATAGGTAACATGAAGATTCAATGAGTCTTGCTGTTTGTCAAAACGCTACCAAGTCAGCTTGGGGAATTTGGCCTCACCAAGAAAACTTAACACGTTAGGTTGATAAAATGCAAAACAAAACAAAATAAGCAAGCAAACAAATCCTAAATATTTTGACAGCAGCTCATGTTTGAAAAGAACATCCAATGCAAATTTCTGAAATTCCCAATGTGGCTTTGGCATACCTATTTTACCACTGCGTTGCAGACAACAGCTTTTAAGCTCCCCAATTCATAAATGTAATTAAATAATTACATTCGTGCTAATTAACATGAAACTGCAGATTATTTAAGCGCAAAAAACACTATTCAACTTCTTAATTATTCTTGTTCACACAGCATTTCCTTTTGCTCAGGCGCCCTAGGTGCAAATAAAGCACCCCATCTGCTCGTAATTAGAACTAAATAATTTCAGAGAATGTAGCTTATCATTTTGACTGCACATTTGATTAAAAACAGTGTACAAGCAATATCCTGGCTTATTGGCGTAACAGCCACAACACATGCAAGCCTGTGTTCTTCCATCATTAAAGAAGATCGAAAACATTATCTGTTATTTCAGGGGGAAAAAATACAACTTTTTAGTTCATTTCATACAGATGAAAGCGAATTACAGCAAATCACCTCTCCACTGAATAGCGGCCCCCACATAATGACTTTATTTGCTTAATCCCCAAATTAAACGCCGTTTCGAGCGAGGGCCCTGTGTTATTACTCTCATCATGTCGAGAACATTTTCCTGCCGAGACCAATTTGAATAAAACAAGGGGCCTTCCTTGAACTCAATCAAGGAGCCATAATGTGGTGGGTAATAGAGGTTGCTGATAGATTTGCAGGCAAAAGTGTTATACCTAATGATGGGATATGGATAATAGTCCTCCTGGAGGTCCTGATGCGATTCCAGTTGGCTGCCAGATGCTAAAAATCAAGAAGAGCATTGATCAGTGACAGGAAGCTGCAGTGGCTTCATCTAGTCAAACTTCAGCTGTTTTTCCACTGTACAGTTAAGCCAGGCATAAATTATATTAATTGATTTAATTACATACTTAAAACAT
This sequence comes from Equus quagga, assembly GCF_021613505.1. Taxonomy (NCBI): domain Eukaryota; kingdom Metazoa; phylum Chordata; class Mammalia; order Perissodactyla; family Equidae; genus Equus; species Equus quagga. The sequence continues at coordinate 60,703,489 of NC_060268.1, read as the reverse complement.
CTTCCCCAATTAATTTAATTAGGTGGCTACATGATGCTACTGGCAGCGGAAGATTAGAGGCGGCTCACTTAATTAACAGAATATGAATGAAAAAAAGAGAAAGCAAACATAAATGAAATTGTGAGCACTAATTAAAAGGCTGTCTGCAAACTTAAATACTTTCTGACAAAGTGGTGACAGCAATGTAGACAAGAGAGGATTTTTTTTCCCCTAGCAAATTAAAGTGCCAGAAGGTATATATAGGGAGAAAAGGTAAAGCAGTTAAAACATTGATTTTCTGATGGAACTACCATAGTCAAAGTGAAGGGACTTTTTTTTCTATAGAAAAATTGCAGCAGATTTTGTGGGCGCAAAAGCTGGATTGCTGATTAGGGCTAAAATATGACATAAAAAAGTGTAGGGTTTGCGCATCATGTGTTGAGATGAGTGGAGGCTGAGAGGGAGGGTAGCTGGAGAGAGGAAGGGAAGATAAAGAGACAACTTATTGCGATCGCTCAAGCAGGAAATGTTTAGAAAAAGAGGTCTGCCTTAACAGCTGGCAGCCTTGTGTACCTTGGCTCGGATGCGGAAATTCTCCAGGTGTCTTTCCCGAGACTCCTTCAGGATCTTCTTCACTCGGGACTTATGGCAGTGTAGGAGCCAGGCAATGGCGATCACCCCTGACGCCCACTTCCGCTGGCGATAAGTGAGGAAGAATTTTCTTGCTTTGTAGCATTTCCACGTGGCTTGGATCTTGGCAACAGCCTTTACCTTTCCGTCTTGGCCCTTGTACCTTTGCCCCGGAAGGTTTAACAACTTTTGGACGTGAGCTGGGTCCTCTAACACTGAGAGAAGGTCACTTCTGCTGAGTCTATTCTTCAGCTCAAAGTCAGGAAGGAGAGCTACCAAACTATCGCCTTTTATCTTGACTTCCGGGATTGCATAGTCCCTGAGAAACTGCTCGATGTGCTCCAAGAGAGAAAAAATACTTCCCCAAGAGAAACTAAAATATTCCTTGAATGCTAAGAAGTCCGGGGCTGTCTTGTCTATGACGCCGTTATAAATGAAAAAGTCATAATCCCACGGTGACTTCAGAGCCCTAGAAGATATTGTGGCTTTCATGGCCTGCGGAAGGAAGGTGTCGTCAGAGATGAAATATAATTGTGATCCGCTTTAAAGGAGTGGTCAAGAAACACACTATCACATTATCATTTATTACTCAATGGTGGGAAGATATGGATCGTAGTTTTGATTTAATGCATACATGTCAAAATACGAAAGTTTGGCCACTATATATCCTAAAACTCATTAGCAGAAGAATACGTTAGAGGTCAGCTGCCCCCATAATCTCTGTGATTTACTTTTTGCACCTGCATGGGCGGAATCATGTCACTGCTCGCTCATAAGTTACCCACCAATCCTGAAAAACAGGGTGAAGGCTTTCTGTGCAGTCTTTATGGTAACTTCAAGTCGTCTCATCACCACTGTCCTGTCTATTCAGACTTTCTAACAGGTCATCACTTCCTAGCATTTTAGAGTTTTCTGCCCCCTTCTCTTAATATCTAGGAGTGAGTTTCACAAGGAGCACTGTGTTGTGTGCTACCATCCTTGCCACTTTCTGGGTTTCTCTTGACATATGTTCTTTTATTCTTAAATCTGGTGTCTTCTTAGGGACATATCTGGAGCTGTCCCCAGTAGACAAAAATCTGAAATCTCACAACAAATACCAAGGAAGCAACCACTTTTCATTTTGTTCCTATCTGTACTGAGTGAATTTTTAAATCATGAAAATATACTACTTTTATTTTTAAGTGTCAAGAGGGGTTCTGTAAGAATGGGATGATGGGCAGTTTTTTCCTTCTTTATACTTTTCTGTTTGAAAAAAACTGAATAAACGCTATTTTAAAAATAAAGTCAGAAGAGGTTTGGATGACAACAGCAATCGATGTGACACACACCCCTTTATAAAAAAAAAAGAGAAAAAAGAAAAGGAAATTTTGTTGTGTCTATGCCCACTGTGAAGCCACTACATTTCATTATTGAAACCTGTTGCACTAGAAAAATAGGCACTCTGCCCCATGGTCAAAAAAAAGACCCAGTTAATTTATCAATAACTATGATGTCACAGCCCTGTGTTGAATATTACTATGTTAGATTGTTCATGCTTTGTCTTTACTAAGCAAATATTAACTGATATTAATTAACAAATTCAAGGCAGAAAGCTATCTAAGAGAAAAGCAAGCCAAGAGATATACAGTAAAAGCACAATAAGCTAGCGCAAGAAATTAAAAAAAAAACCCTTCAAATTCTTTCCTTTCGTAGGTTTCAGGTAGTGGAATAATTAATTCGACTGGCATTGCAAGTAAAAATGCTGAAAAGCAAGAAGTAAGTCCAAAAGGGGGAATTTCCTTGAACGTCAGAAGCAGACCTTAAACAGCAGCAGGCTTTGTATACTTTTAAGAATTATTATAGGCATAAGAATGATAGAAAAGGCTTCTCGCCAAGACTTTAGTCCTTTCTGATCTAATCAAAGCGCCAAGAGAGAATACAAACTGGTAGATGGAAAAAAATTCCTACTTCTTGGACGGGCAAAAGAGAGTTAGAGAAGTAATGCCTCCTTTAGCAGACATCGGTGTGGGCAGGAGGAGCTGCACGTCCTGGGAGAAGACAAGTGGCACATGTTCCAACAGAAATGGCCTGTGGCTACATCTTCCTTCAAGACTGGGCTCTGATGGTGGGAAGTTTAGAATTCAGAGAAGAACGACAGTACTTCATCAGTGAGAAACAGACACGCAAAATAATCGCAGATGGCCGTGTATGGAGCTGGCTGGCCCTGCCAGTCACATGCTTGATCCTGTCAACAAGAGCCTGAGACTCGTCTAAGAAGCACAGCCACGGATGGAAGACTTGCCAGAAAATCGAGTTTCCTTGGTAATGTTAAACTACTTTTGAAATTCCTTATCTTTACAGAAAGTCATGTGGAATTGGGACCATCTATGAAAATAGAACAACCTTAGGAGACCTTTAGAAAGGAGAGGGCTCTTAAGTCTCTCTGGGACAGTGTCTTTCCATGGGTAGGTCTAGGGCATTTGCAAACACCAGCAAATGGATTTAAGACCTTTGGAAAGAATAGCCGTGGGGTGGGAGTGGGGTTGCAGAATTTAAACAGTGGTTGTTTTAGAACAAAGGGATTGTACCTCCCTACCTTCTTGGATGATATTCCAGTAAAGATCTGCTCTCAAAGGAAACACACTCTTGGACATCAAATAGACCACTCAGGCACGGGGAAGCTATGGGTTTGGAGTCAGCTAAAGCATAACTGTAGTACATCTGTCACGGGGAATGCCACTCTTGGGAGCACTTTACACTTGGAGCAAGAAAAGACATGTCTCTCAAGAGAAAGGCTTCCCAAATTAAAGCAGTGCATCAGCACTGTGAGATCCATTGAGCAGGTAAAGACAAAGCTGCTTCACAGCCTGCCGGGAAGAAGAGCCCTGATTAAAGGTCACGCCATGCTTCCGGTTCTGGTTCCTTCTGTTATTCCTCCTTTACTCTTTACCTCCATGAACTTATCTACTACAATTATTTGTTGCCTGCCTGCCTGCCTTCCCTCCTTCCCTTCTTCTCTCTTTCTTCTCTCCTTCCTTCTCTTCTTTTTTGTCAAGATGTGTTGTCCTTCCAGCATGACGTTACTGACTCAGTAGCCACGCTGTTTCCTTCCAGCAGGGATGGCTCTCTGTTGTGCCGTCCACATGCTCACCTGGTCCTTCTTGGGACCCTGGCCACACTAACTGGCCCACACACAGCCCATATCTGTGGCCGTGGCCTAATTATTAGCATCCTGCTTTAACTAACCGAGTCAACTAGCTGGGAAATGCTCTTCTGCATTTGCAAAGTGTAATGACTAATTAGGTAACTTTGAGAGTTTCAGGAGCAGTTATTTAGGGGAAACTCAAAATCTAAAGCAAAAAACAGGAAGGCAGGATGATGATTACATAGGTCAGTAAGTGACAGATGTGAACCAAAAAAGACAGACCCAGCATCACCTTCTGGAATTCAGAAATAATTGCCACAAAGAAAAATGCCAGAAAAAAAGGCATGTATTTCTGAGCTGAATGTTTTTATAAAAAGTGTTGTTTTCAAACCTGTGGATGGCATGTGGATGTAGGATTAAACTGAAGCCAAAGATCTCTAAATTGGATACAACCGAGATCTCCTGGTGGTAAATGGTCAAGTATTTGGGATAATCCAACATGGATATCATCTTTAGAGAATGATTTGCCTAGAAGGATAAACTAAATTACTTTTAAATCTTTAAGCCAATGTTCAGTTTCTCAAACACCCAAACATATCTATTAGTTATTAAACCAGGCAATTTCATTGTGTGAAAAAGAATGATGTCTTCCTGCCATTACGGCTCTAAGCGAGAGCTTGGTTCAGAGTAGGAGTGGAGTGACCCTCAGAGATGGAGTCTCCATTATTCCCTGCAGACCAGGTGGGCCATTTGTCTGGCCTGTTCTTTAAAATTTGTTGAGGGTCCACCATGTGTTAAGTTTTGTACAGAACAGACATCAAGACCTCAGCTTGCTAGAATTGTTTGAAGGCTACATACAATATTCAGAGCGAGTAGCCGACCTCATCAGGGTTTTCAGAGATCCAGCATAACCACAGTCCTAAAGTTTAGAGCAGGAGAGGTCTTGAAGGTCACTGGCCTTGCCTTTTACTCAATAGGCTCTGATGGGTCCAGGGAAAGCCTTGGCCCTGAAATCTGACTAATCTGAGATCAAGTCCAAGCTGAGCCACTATCTGCTACATACTCTTGGGCAAATTACCATCTGTTAGAGACTGAATGTTTGTGTCCCCACAAAGTTTTTATGTTGAAGCCCTAGTCCCCGTGATGATATTTGGAGGACGGGCCTCTGAGACGTAACTAGATCATGAGGGTGGATGGAGCCTTCATAATGAGCTTGGTGCCCTTATAAGAAGAGACAAAAGAGAGATGATCTTTCTCTCCATCCTCTGAAGATACATCAAGAAGTCTGCCATTTACAAACGAGGAACAGGGCTCTCACCAGAACTCAACCATACTGGCACTCTGACCTTGGACTTCTCGCCTCCAGAACTGTGAGAAATAAATGTTTGTTATTTGACAGCAAATAAACAAATGTTTGTTATCACCTGGTATATGGTATTTTGTTATGGCACCCTGAGCTGACTAAGACAACATCCTCTCTGAATCTAAATGTTTCTCATTTGTAAAAATGAAAGGTCCCTGTAGGGTTGCTGTGAAGATCACAATATGTGTAAAGAATCTTTCACAGTGCCTCACCTCCAGTTCATGTGGTTATTACCATAGATGAGGAAAGTGAGGCTCAGAGAGGTTAAGTGACTTGCCCAAGATCACATAGCTAGTTACTGTTCCATATTCCATACCACCAATGCCCATAGCCCTAACTGCCCAGAACTTCCCATATGGCCCCTTATCAAGCTGTGCTCTTCTTGATCAGACTTCCTTTTACCAGCTCCTATATCGGAGCCAACCTGGCCTTGGCCTACTGTTCCTTTCTTATGTGGAAAGCCATCTGTTGAACTAACCCCTATGAACATGATGATCAACCATGGCCTGGTGGAAAAGTGATGGATTTGAAGTGAGAAGATTTGGGTTCTATTCTGTCATCACCTTCCTCTGTGGTCTCGGAAGGTCATTTCTCCCGTGAAGTTTCAGTTTCCATTAGGGGATCACTCAGGGTGCTTCTAATTTTGACACTCTGTGTCTCTGACTTAAAGTGACCCCCTTCCAGGAGTATCTGCTGTTTCATAAACTCCTGGAGCTAGTCAAACCATCTCATCAAAGGGCAACATCTCTGATAGCATCACTCCACGTACCATGAAAAAGACCCAGGAATTTTTTTTCCTTTTCTATTTTTTAGATAGGAAGCTCTTTCTAGCAACTTACAAACCACAACAGAGGAATATCTGCCTGTGCTAACTATGTGTAAAGGTGGCCATGAGGAGAGAATCCCAAAGAGTGACATTCCAGTATTTCAGGGTCTGCAGGCCTACAGGACAGTTCTCAGTTCGTAGGACCTAGAAACTGCGTAAACCTTAAGTGTCAACTAAAAGTGAGAGTCAGAGCCCTTAACCTTTATAAAGAGAACAGAAAGCAAAATGACAACTCAGTGAGTGGAGACAGATAAAAGAAGAGAATTGAGAGGAAAGGCTGCTCAGATCAGCAGCAGTTTTCTAGCGATAATTTCTGCAGTTGCTTTAAAGGCATCTTTATTCACATGTCTTCCTGAACTCTGAACCACTTCCTGAGGAGAAGAAATCCCCACCCCGAGATGCGTCCTCATGGAACGAAAACACTCAGTGCATCCAATTCTGGTTGAAGATAAAACAGAACAAAATCAGGAAGATTTTAAAAAATAGACGGAGTATGTTTTCAGTCAAATGTGAAATTTCCTTTTCTAAAGAGACATTTCATTTTACTGCTACGTTGAATTCATCTTTCCTGCTACCTTTATGACATTCTCCGAGAGGATGTGACACAGTTGAGGACCACTTGGGACAATTATGATTGATGGGTGGAATTTGCTGGGGATATTTACAGGGAGCCTGTCGGGATGGGGATCAGAAGCAGCCTGGGTTCCCAGTTTCCCGAGAGAAGACCCACCATCGTTTTTTCTATAAGTGAAGGAAAAAGAGCAAGCCTCAAAAAGAACTTCCATTATCACCAAAGTAAAGCTTGACATTACAATTTTCCTGAGGAAAAATGTGCGTACAGCAAGTCCGTTGATCATAGATCACTAAAAAACACTTGCAGAATTCTTAAAATACCTCGCTTTGTCACACTCTCTACACCCACACATGTATTTTGCTTTATTTTAATTCATTGCACCTATTACTACCTGACATTATGTTAAATATCTGTTTATTTTCTGCCTCCTTTACTAGAATATAAATCCCAGAGGGCAAAGACGTGGTTTGTTCTGTTTACTGCTGTAGTCCCAGTGCCCAGTATACTGCCTGGCACACGGTAAAAGTTCGGTAAAGATTAGTTGAATGAATGAATGAGTGAATAGTAAAATTTAAGCTCACAATTACTTGGGCTGGGTTTATAGCACAAAGCTGTTCTATGATCATACAAGTTATGGGCAAACTCATAGGTTGAGTTTTGGAGCACTATAGAAAATTTGGCTACTTGGACCTGAAAATGTCCATAGCCTTTGACCAAGGAGTTCTACTGCTAAGATTGAGCCTAACTACAGAAATTTATGTACAAATAGGAAAGATGTTTGTGGCAATTTTATTTAACACAGAAAAACTGGAAATTACTTATTGATTGATTTTTGGTGAGGAAGACTGGCTCTGAGCTAACATATGTGCCAATCCTCCTCTATTGTATATGTGGGATGCTGCCACAGCATGACTTGATGAGCAATGTGTAGGTCTGTGCCCAGGATCTGAACCGGTGAACCCCGGGCCACCGAAGTGGAGCATGCGACCTTAACCACTATGCTACCAGGCCGGCCCTAATTTAATTATTTACTAATAATTACAATACTTATTAATAATTTGACATTTATCATTTAATGTCAAACAATAGGATAATGGCTAAGAAAAATATGGCATATCATCAAGACAGACTAGTATGTAGCTGTTAAGATGTTTTATAAAGTTTTAAATCATATATGTAAAGGCCTATGATAAATTGTTAGATGAAAAGAGCAGAGCCACTTTTGAGTAGACAGTATGATACCAACAAAGGGGCGTGCCAAAGGGCAAATAATGCCAAAGGGTTGTGGTACTATGGAAAAAAGTTTTCTTGCATACTTAGGCATGCTTTGTTCTCCTTTCTGAATTTTCCAAATTTTCTATGAGTTATCAAGTCATAATTTGATAAATGAAAGAGATACAGTCAAAAAAATGAAGATTATTTTGTGCCTTACTGATAACCTTTGTTTCTGGCGCATATAGGTAAAATTGTTAATCATATGCAATAAAAATGTACAGTTAGACAATGCTATGAAGAGGAGTAAAAGAATAATTTTGTAAAGATGTTTTTCTCAATAACTTCTCACAAGAGAAAGTGTTTTGCAAATAAAACTGTATAATTTTGACTCATTTCGAAAGTTTCATGCCCAAAACGCCTGTGTGAGGGTGGCAATTTCTAACGAATTAGAGAAGATGGAAAATGGTTTTAAAAGATTCCACAGTTTTTCTTCTGTTTTCAGATTTTTTTCACCTCTTCCTTTAAGATGGTAAATTAATGAAGTTTCAAGAGGGAAAGTGAGTCTAAAAGAGAAAGAAATAGCCTTGGACTTCCTTTTGAACCTCATCTGCAGGTTGCAGACAGACTAATTCTGGACTGATTTGCTAATTCTAGCCAAAGTATGCCCTCCCCCTCTTTGACCCTTTCGGGCAAGTCAAGAAAGCGGACTGGACTGTGCTGGGAGCACAAACCACGGGGGCTCTGTCACTCTCCAGGAAGTAAGCTTGTTCCCCTACTAGATGTGACATGTGAAAGCCAGCACTGCTGCTGACATCACCTAGTGGTTGTCATAGGATATATTTTTAAGCTGGAACACTTATAATTTGATGGTAAAGACACAAAGCAGTTAACACAGCTGCTGTGGGTGGGAGGGGCCTGGAGCCCCACCTGTTGGGAACATCTGCTGCTCTTCCTTCCCCGGGGTGTTGGGTGACGTTGTAGGGGATACAGAGCGTCCTTAAAGACACTGATCTGGTCTGCTCTCCTCCTTGTACAGACCACGGGAAACGAGACCACACAGGGCTGCGATGACGTTCAAGGTCACCCATGCTGCTTGATTAAAATAGTTCAGCGGACTTACCCGTAAAATAATCAGTTTTCTAACAAGAAGATTAAGAGTCTACGTTGGGAAAATACTAAAGAAAGTAATAATATAACAAAATGACTAAGAGAAGCAAGACTCCAAATTTGACGTTAAAATGTTATCACCTAAACCTATTCTTTCTATACCAAAGGATATTTTACAATAGCAGTATGGCTTAGGAAACAGGATTTTCTTTTATTTTGTCTTTTTTAATTTGGAAAAAGTCTCAAAAATACAGAAAAGTATAGAGAATAATATAAAAAACTACCATGGACACATGTTAATCTTTTGTCTTCTTTATTTCATATATATATATGTCATATATGTATTTATATGTCTGCCTGTGGCTCATAACATAAGAAAGCAAGCTACAGAAAGCCAGCATCTTTAAGCCAGGAGAAGCCCCATGAGGATGAATTATATTGTGCTGTGAGGTCCTAATGTTCGATGATACAGAATATATACAATATATATGATATATATATATCTAAAGGAAAGAAGACAAAAATATATATTCAAGTTTTTAATATTTTTAAAATATAGTACATTTTGTATTTATAATGTAATATAAAATTTAAATATATTTAAATTATTTGTATATTTATGTATGTATTTAAATAAAAGAAACACATTAGGTACAATTGAAGTCCCCTCTATATTTCTTTTTAGCCCATTCCTCTCCTCCCCTACTTGCAGAAGAAACACCCTCATAAATTTAACCTGGACTCTCACATCCAATAAACATATTTGTTTGTTTGCTTGTTTTACCCATAAAAAAAGATTTTTTATGATCAAAATATTAATCAAAATTAAGTGGATCCTAACATAGTTGTTAACATGCTTGCCTTGAGGTAATAAGATTTTTTTGCCAAGAGAGTCAATTCTAGCAACTTCAAACCTTTGAACTAGATTCCTGAAAATAAAGACCTCAGAATTCTTGAAATAACTACTACAAAGTCTACTGTTGTTTATGATTTTATTCCTTGGATCCTTATGCAGAACCTGATTGACTCAAATTTATCATTCAATCAAACTTAATCTGGTTACCTGATCTAGAAGACAGAAAGGCTGTTAAAGTCAGAGCTAATAAAAGCAGACATGACAGCAAAGTGACTACTGTCCTGATAACGAAGGAAACAAAAAAAGACAGCAGAAACTGGCTCTATGCCTATATGACATTGGCTAGAGAAAACGTTAAATTACTTTAGGAAGGCAGAGAGGCACAATATCTTTTAGAAAGATTTCCATCAAAAATTGTTGAGATTTAAAAAAATTTCGAATGCTTTGAGGCTCTGGCAGTCACACAGCCCGGTTTTGTACGCTGGCTCTGTCACTAACTGGATGACCTCCCCCTCTCTGTCTCCAGGTTTTCCCAGTAAAATGGGAGTAATCCTAGTCCCTGCTGCATTGAGGTGTGAGAATGAAGTGAGCTATTCCATGGAAAGCGTGAGGAACAGCGCCGGCACCGAGTAAGCACACAGTACATGTTAGCTTCTAGTAGCAGCAAGGACTAGTAGTCATATTTGGAAAACTAGCCCATGTTCAAGAGTTCATAAGCTGGTATGTGGAGACACCACCAACTCTGGAGCTCGCTCTGTCATCTGGATCCTCCGCACCCCTTTGCCAGCTGCGTGGGCCTGGGGACAATGCCAGCACAGAGCTTCTGGGGCTGCTGTGAGCGTTCAGTGGTATGGAGGGTGATCAGTGCTGTGCCCTGAGAACATGCTCAGTCAACATTAGCTGTTAGAAATATTCCAGATAAAGAACGCCTCAGTATTCTTAAAGCACACCCTATTTTTAAAGCGCAGAAGCAAGCTCACGGGTTCCTCACCCCAAGCAGTCAGGGGAGCTGGAGGGTCTAAGTGCACTGACGAGTTTATCCAGGAGCAGCACGTCTAGGTTCGCAAGGACCGGATGCCGTCATCGCCGAGACACAGCCCTGTCTGTCACAGCTCTGCAGGAGTATGCGGAGCCCAAAAGGTGCGCTTTTTTCCTTGAAAAGGGGTGGCTGAGCTCCCTCTGAACTTCTTACTGATGAGATCACTGAGAAAGGGAGGCCTAGAAGATGCTCTTAAAAATAGACCATTGAAATATGATAACAAGCCCTTCGTAGTTCCAAAGCTCTTTCACACACTGACTCCTCAGAGAGGAAAGGGAGGTGCAGAGAATTTAAGGGGCGTGCTCAGAGCTCCTCTATTTGTAAGAGGAGAATCCAGCTCCCTCCCGCTTCCAGTTCAGAACTTTGATTACCTGTGTGGCCCCCTGGAATGGTCCTTGCTGGCATGTACTTGCCGTGGTGGGGACTATTTCATTTTTCCAACTTTTTTGTTGCTTTGTTTTAGTCAGCTTAGCTCTAAATCCCATACCCTCACCTAGTACATCACATATGCAGTGTGCGTGTGCGCATGAGTACGAATGCACACTCACCCATGCACGCACGCGAGCACGTGCTGGAGGACAACTGAATCCTTTTTTGCGTTTTCTTTCTTTTTAAGTATACTTTTAAAACACGAAAAATTAGATTGAGGTTGAAGACGGTCGTGATTCAGTCAAATTTTGAGTATGCTAAATCACTTTTTTGGACTGAAGCCTGAGAAGTAATTCAGTCCCAACAGAGGGGGGAAGAAAAAGGGTTTTCACTTTAAATGAACCATGGTTTTTTTCTGAAAACAGGATCTAATTTCTTTTGTAAAAGAAGAGCAAAAGAACTTTTGTTGCCGTGTCCAGCTGTCAAAGCCGCCTCCCATACTTTTGCCCTGCAGCAAAAGGAAGGGACATCAGGTGACAGACCCCAAATTTCAACTAGTCACACAAATTACAGACCTTCTTATCATGATGTCCTCTTGACCTTTTGCCTTTCCCCTACAATAAAGAAGGAGACACAGTTTAAATCAAAATGACTCTCATGGGCAATTTTGCAAAACAAATAGAAGGCACAGAGTCTCCCGCCCCCTCCCTCCCCAGCTTCCCCCGCTGGGCCAGCCTGTTCCCTCTTTCCGTGCAGACACGAAAGCCCTTCCCACCCCAGACAATGATGCTCTACTTGCCAAGGGCCCTGTTCGCTTTGAAGAAAGGGCTTGACAAAGTAAATATTTACAAAAACAACTATAATCAGATGCCAAGTCCCACTTCTAGAGGACATGCAGAGAAGTATTTACAAGAAAGGGCTTCTCTGTGTGGCACCACTCTGAGGGGTGGGGACTGATCCTAAATCTGTTCCAGCTCTATCAGGAGGCCAGGCAGGAGGCAGTCTGTCTCTCAGACTTTTAACGTCCACGCTAGGACACTGTCCACAGAGTATATGAATAATGACATTTACCATTGAAGAGTCAATTCAGAAATGTACCAATTCGAGACCACAGGAAAGAGTCTTTAAATACTACTGCTTCTAGCAGTAGGGGAAGCTTTGTGAAGTCAACAGAGGGAAATTAAAGGCAGGGTTAATTAGCATTCAGAAAACGTCATTATTAAAAAAAAATTCTTTTTGAGGCAGACCCCTTACTGGCTAAAACTTAGTCATATTTGCATTACCTGTAGATCTGTTCTCTATAAAACTGTGGGAACAGGGTGGGAATCAAAACAGGTGCCCCCGCCTGTTCCCATTATGCACATTAGCCCATGGCCTGCGCACAGCCTGTGAAACAGCTGAAGTTGAAACCGTAATGGTGCGGGCCAAACACTAGCCCGAAGGCTCGTCTATCTTGGGATTTGGCCATTTACATTGATTTTTTTTTTTTAACCACGTTTTTCATGAAACACAAATATTTGCCATGGCAACTGGGGTGTCACATGACATGCTGCTCCATAAACAGCTTGGAAATCTCTTAAGGGGAAACAGCCCCCCAGTGCTGCAAAGGCAGTGAAAACATCTCGAGGGGGATTTGGGCGTTAAAAGATGAAGGTCTGGGAGGAGCAGGTAACAGTTGACTGTAGACACGGTAGGAGTAATCTCTTCTGTGCCACTCTTCAGTTTCTCTTTCTTTTTTTTTAATGGGAGCAGCTGTAAACATGACCACGTAGGGTAAACCCTGAAAAAGACACTGCCAGCTGTCTCCTTTCTGTGGTGAAAAGTTTCAATTATCACAAGTCAGTCTGCGGCTCATAAACATAAGAAAGCAGCTACAAACGTCCAGCCTTCTTAAACCAGGAGAATCTCGTGAGGCTGAATATGTTGTACTGTGACGTCCTAATGTGGAAGAATATAGAATTCCTTCCCCCTTCCTCATTAAGGTAGTCTGTGCAAAATTGGATGCCTTGCTTTTTTTATCCTCTGCATAAAGACAAGTGAAATACAGTAAAACCTCACGATAACATACCCCATGCGACACAAATTTGGATATAAAGCAATACCTACTGCTAAGACTCTGGGACTCCTGACCAGCTAATGGTCTAGGTTGACCCAGTCATTTAGTTAATCTTGCAATAATGTGACATGATTGAATTCTTTTAGCCTCCACTGATAATGTCATGGTAGAATTTACTTGTATAACAATCCCCTCTTTTAAAATCAAATGCGTCCCAGCAGCAGCTGAAACAGTATTAATTTCTATGGGAAAGGTACAACTCTACAAGACATGTGTATTTCCAAAACTCTCAGAGAATATTGTAAATGAGCACAATTTTCTTTTCTTAGTTAGAAATATGAATACCTTCGATCTTTGTTTCTTGGGAGAGATCTTCACTTCTGCTGGAGTCTGCTGTGATTTCCGAGATGTAGCGAAAGGGGCTGTGGATGGAGGTGGTGCAATGTTACCTCTTCCAGAAGGAGAGGCTGAGTCATTGGGTTGATGCTATTGGGTTCGCACCTTGACAGTCAAATGGCTCTGTCACCCATTGACTGTTCACTACCAGTCTTCGCGCATCAATTCAACGAAACATTTGTAATCATTGACTTCAAAAGGAAAACAAAAGCATGGGAGGGCAACGTTTCCATCAGAATATAAGGTCAGCTCGCCTTACACAAACTGCCTAGATGAAAAGGCAAATTTTAAAAGCTAGTGAATTAGAGAGTAACCTTTGTCTTATAAAATGTTTTGCTATAAGATTTCTTTAAATAACATTATTCCCAAAATCACTTAAAAGGTAAATTAACGTAACTACATATGATGGACTATTCTGTTGTGTAGTCACTGAAAAAGATGATTCTAAAGAATTTAAATGGCTTGGGGGAAATAATACAAGTGAAAAACAGTAAATATTATTTTTGAAATTAATTAAATCCATAAGCAACAAATTTTGGGGACCACATCTACTCCATAGGGAGTTAAGCCTACATGGTAGATAATACTTGGGAGAGAAATTACCTCTTTCCTGTTGCCTGGCAGCAGCCCAACTGCCCTTTACAAACAGCCGGAGTCTGACATTCTCAGGGGAGAAAGATCCTTACACTACTGATTCCAAGAAAGAGAACAAGTAATTTATTTAAATAGTTCATTGAGTCAAAGAAGTGAGGCGTCTTTCCACTCACTTCCTTAGTCCACCCTTTTGTGTCAGTTCTATAACAACAGTCTCAGAAAGAATTGACAGATGTGGATCAAATACAGCCCATCAGGGTACAATTTAGAATTCGCCTTGAGGACTCAGTTCTCTCACGCTGCCTTGAGTGGGCTGCAAGGAATGTCTTCAGCCATCTCTTGAAAAGTAGCAGGAATTCCAGAGTCTTATCACTAAAACTCCCCTCCACAAAACGGATGTGTTTGTTGCATCTGACCAATCCAGTTTTACTACTTTTCTGGGTTTTGCTGGTTTCCAGGGAGCCTCCCTGACCGAGCCAGCCCCCCACCTCCCCAGCCCTGGGCTGTGGGCTAGAGTGGACGAAGACTCCATTTACAGCCTATACATTTGTGCCTCGACCTTTGTGCTCTCCTGCCCCACTGTCCGCCTGGACTTGGCTCTCCCACTTGTGAAGCCAGTCCACACCCTGCCCCCAGGCTGACTGAACCCACAGATTCACTGTAAAGCCGGTTACTCCCATTGTCTTCAGGCTCCGTACACTTTTTGTTTAACTTTCAGGCTCCGGCAGACAAGCGAGATTTACGGTTAAACTCCCAAAGTGAAACAAAATAGCAGCTGAGAAGTTTTCAAGTGGGCCTAATATTAAAAGGATTTTAGTAAAATTTTAATGAAATTTGGTAGGATAAAGATCTAAAAGGTTTGTAATTTCACATGGATTATCCACAGTTAATGGTATCTCTGAAAATTTTTTTTTTAAGTTTTTCTTAGTTACCTGCAGAAATTCTATCTCTAAATTATAACTTCACGCAGCCTCGAATTTTACAGGACACAGGCATTTGAAGAACGCGTCTGTGTCTGAAGGCACCACCTATTTTGTGACTCAATTTTCCTTCTGTAAAAATCTGTATGATACATTTTGCCAGTGTTAACGTCAGCTGAAAACCGTTGTCTTTCTGGGGAAACTTGTAGGCTTCTGCGGAAGTTACTGACACGTGCCTCTCAAGCAGCCATCACCCTCTCTTCCTGGCTAATTTTAGAAGCTCAGTTTCTTCAGGGTAACAACGTGCCCACGTCCTAGTATCACAAGATTTAGCAAAAAATCTTAAAAAGAACACACAGTTAAATTTTAATTTTAGATGAACAACAAATATCATTTTAGTATAAATATGCCCTGAATATTAACTATATTTAATACTCGAGGAAGAACAGACTTTCATGAATGGATTAGTCCAAGCATAACGTGTCATACTAAGTATATCGTATGTGTGTCCCAAATCCTAACCCTAACGCTAATCTTATCCCTGGACATTCACTTTCCCAGCCTTTCTTATAGTTAACAGTGGCCATATGACCAATGAGATGTAAGGTGACGTCCATCCAGGGGCTTCGGGGAAGAGACTGGCACCACTATTTCCCCTTCTTCCTGCCTGGACTGTGTAAGTTAAGGCCCAACTCTACGGGAGCAGTCTTAGAGCCATGAGGTGGCAAGCATGAGGATGAAATCAAACATGCTAAGGAAGGCAAAGCAGAAAGAGAGCCACGCAGCCCTGTTCATCAGCACCACCAGCCCTAGACTCCCTCCTTCCTGAGTTCTTATGTGTGAGACAAATGAACTCCTCAGTGTTTAAGCCACTGGTAGTTAGGGTTTCTGATGTTTGTAGTCACATGCATTTCTGGCTGGTACCCATTCCTCCCTCCTTGTTCTCTCCATTCCATTCTTTGTCTTATTGCATGTGCTGGGGCCTCAAGGACAATGTTCAACAGTTGGCCAGTGGTGGCAGTAGTGGTCATCCTTGAACTGTCTCTGCTTTATTTTTTTTTTTTGAGGAAGATTAGCCCTGAGCTAACATCTGCCGCCAATCCTCCTCTTTTTGCCGAGGAAGACTGGCCCCTGAGCTAACATCTGTGCCCATCTTCCTCCATTTTATATGTGGGACGCCTGCCACAGCATGGCTTGATAAGCAGTGCGCAGCTCTACGCCTGGATCCGAACCAGCGAACCCCTGGCCACAGAAGCAGAGTGCACGAACTTAACCCCTACACCAGTGGGCAGGCCCTGAACTGTCTCTGCTTTTAATGGAGAAATAGGATGCTTCTAAAGTTTCCCTACTAAGAGTATTGCTTACTCTGGGGTTTTGGTTGAAAACAATAATCAGCTTCACAAAATTCTCTTCTACTTCTACTCTGTCAGGAGACTTTTTCCCTGTCATCAATGTTGAACTATATTGAATGATGATAATGATGATGCTGCTGATCTATTTATTTATTTATTTATTTTTGTAAGGAAGATTGGCCCTGAGCTAACATCTGTTGTCAATCTTCCTCTTTTTCTGCTTGAGGAAGATTGTCCCTGAGCTAACGCCTGTGCCAATCTTCCTCTATTTTGTATGTGGGATGCTGTCACAGCATGGCTTGACAAGCTGTGCTGGGTCCACACCCGGGATCTGGACCTTCGAACCCCAGGCTGCTGAAGCAGAGCACGCAAAGTTAACCACTACACCACTGGGCCAGCCCCACGAATGATTATTTTTTATGTTGGTGTATATTGTAACGATGTTGCCCCTTCATTCCTGATATGGGTAATTTGTGCCTTCTCTCTTTTTATCTTGGTTAGTCTGGCTAGAACATTACCAATTTTGCTGATATTTTCCAAGAAATAGAATTCAGTTTCACTAAGTTTCTCTATTTTTTTCTACTTTTCAATTACTTTGACTTTTACTTTTTTTCCTATCATTTCTTTCCTTCTGCTTGATTTTGGTAAAATTTGCCTTTCTTTTTCTAGTTTCTTAAGGGGGGAGCTTAGCTCTTCCTACTTTTCTAACATAGGCATACTTTGTTTTATTGCACTTTGCTTTATTGTGCTTTGCAGATACTGCGTTTTTTACAAATTGAAAGTTTATGGCAACCCTGTGTCAAATAAGTCTGTTGGCGCTGTTTTTCCAATAGCATTTGTATACTTTGTGTCTCCATGTCACATTTTGGTAATTCTCACAATATTTCAAACTTTTTCATTATTATTATATTTGTTATGGTGATCTATGACTACTGATCTTTGATGTTACTATTGTGGTTGTTTTGGGGCACCATGAACCGTGCCCATGGCAAACTTAATTGATGAATGCTGTGTGTGTCCTGACTGCTCCATCAACCAGCCATTTCCTCGTCTCTCTCCCCCTCCTCGGGCCTCCCTATTCCCTGAGACACAACAATATTGAAATTAGGCCAATTAATAACCCTACAATGGCCTCTAAGTGTTCAAGTGAAAGGAAGAGTCGCACATCTCTCACTTTAAATCACAAGCTAGAAATGATTAAGCCTGGTGAGGAAGGCATGTCAAAAGCTGAGATAGGCCAAAAGCTAGGCCTCTCGTGTCAAACAATTAGCCAAGTTGTGAATGCAAAGGAAAAGTTCTTGAAGAAAATTAAAAGTGCTACTCCAGTGAACACATGAGTGACAGGAAAGCAAAACAGCTTTATTGCTGATATGGAGAAAGTTTTAGTGGTCTGGATAGAAGAGCAAACCAGCCACAACATTCCCATAAACCAAAGCCTAGTCCAGAGCAAGGCCCTAACTCTGTTCAACTCTATGAAGCCTGAGAGAGGTGAGGACGCTGCAGAAGAAAAGTCTGAAGCTAGTAGAGGTTGGTTCATGAGGTTTAAGGAAAGAAGCCATCTCCATAACATAAAAGTACAGGGTGAAGCAGCAAGTGCTGATGTAGAAGCTGCAGCAAGTTCTCCAGAAGATCCAGCTGAGATCATTAATGAAGGGGCTACACTGAACAACAGATTTTCAGTGTAGATATAACAGCCGTATAGTGGAAGAAGATGCTATCTAGGACTTTCATAGCTAGAGAAGAGAAGTCAATGCCTGGCTTCAAAGTTTCAAAGGACAGGCTGACTCTCTTGTTGGAGGCTAATGCAGCTGGTGACTTTAAGTTGAAGCCAGTCCTGATTTACCATTCCCAAAATCCTAGGGCCCTTAAGAATTATGCTAAATCTCCTCTGCCTGTGCTCTATAAATGGAACAACAAAGCCTGGATGACAACACATCTGTTTACAGCATGGTTTGCTGAATATTTTAAGCCCACTGTTGAGACCTACTGCTCAAAAAGAAAAAAATTCTTTTCAAAATACTACTGCCCATTGACAAGGCACCTGGTCACCCAAGAGCTCTGATGGAGACGCACAATGAGATTAATATTAATGTTGTTTTCATGCCCGCTAACACAACATCCATTGTGCAGCCCATGGATCAAGGTGTAATTTCAAGTCTTATTATTTAGGAACCACATTTCCTAAGGCTCTAGCTGCCATAGATAGGGATTCCTCTGATGGACCTGGGCAAAGTAAATTGAAAACCTTCTGGAAAGGATTCACCATTCTAGATTCCATTAAGAACATTTGTGATTCATAGGAAGAGGTCAAAATATCAACATTAACAGGAGTTTGGAAGAAGCTGATTAGTTGATTCCAACCCTCATGCATGACTTTGAGGAGCTCAAGGCTTCAGTGGAGGAAATAACTGCAAACGTGGTGGAAATAGCAAGAGAACTAGAATTAGAAGTAGAGCCTGAAGATGGGACTGAACCGCTGCGATCTCATGATAAAACTTGAATGGATGAAGAGCTGCTTCTTATGGATGAGGAAATAGTGTTCTCTTGAGATGGCATCTACTCCTGGTGAAGATGCTCTGAAGATTGTTGAAATATAGTATAAACTTGGCTGATAAAGCAGAAAGGTTTGAGAGGATTGACTCCAATTTTGAAAGATGTTCTATGTGGATAAAATGCTATCAAATAGCATTGCATGCTACAGAAAAATCATTTGTGAAAGGAAGAGTCAATCGATGTGGCACCCCAGCCTTCAGCAACCACCACCCTAATCAGTCAGCAGCCATCAACATCAAGGCAAGCCCCTCCACCAGAAAAAAAACAGAGATTATGATTCACTGAAGGCTCAGATGATGGTTAGCATTTTTTAGCAATAAAGTGTTTTAAAATTAAGATATGTACATTTTTAAGACATAATCTATTGCATACTTAATAATAATAAATTTTCCTGTAGATTCTACTTTAGCTGCATCCTACAAATATTTATACCTTGTGTTGTTATTTTCATTCGATTCAAAATATTTTTAAATATCCATATGACTTCCTCTTTGACCTATGGGTTACTTAGACGTGTGTTCTTTAATTTGCACATATTTGGGAGATTTCCCAGATATTTTTCTCTAATTGGTTTCTAGTTTAATTCTGTTATGGCCAGAGAGTATATTTTGTATAATTCCAATTCTTTTAAGTTTGTTAAGATTTGTTTTAAGGTCCAGAATATGATCTATTGTGGTGAATGTTCCAAGTGCATTTGAAATGAATTAGTGTTCTGCTGTTGTGCTTTTATGTTCTATAAATGTGTTAAAATTGGTTGATAGTGTTGTTCAAGTCTTCTATATTGTTACTGATTTTTTTTGTTTGTTTTCTAGTTCTATCAATTATTGAGAGAAGAGTGTTGGAATATCCAATTAAAGTTGTTGATTTGACTATTTTTTAAATTTCATTAATTTTTGCTTCATGGATTTCCAATCTCTGTTATGAGGTACACAATTTAGGATTGTTATATATTCTTCCTGAATTGGCTCTTTTATCACTGACATTTCTCTTTATCCTTGCTAATGTATCTTGTTTGTCTGATATTAATACAGTCAATCCAGCTTTGATTATTTTTTGCATGGTATATGATTGCCCATTGTTCTTTTTATTAATCTTTAATTTACATTTAATTGATGCCTTTTCTCATCATTTATTTTGGACTTCTTGTAAAAAACAAATTTTTAAATTTAGAATAATTTTAGACTCACAGAAAACTTGCTATATATCCTCATTCAATTTCCCCTAATGTTAACATATTTCCTTACTATGCATTTGTTAAAACTAAGAAACCAGCATTGGTATATTACTATTAACCAAATTCCAGTCTTCATTCAGATTTCATTAGTTTTTACACTGTCCTTTTAGTGTTCCAGGATCTGACCAGGATACCACATTGTATTTAATCATCATGTCTCCTTAGTCTCCTCCAGTTTGTGACAGTTTCTCAGTCTTTCTTTATTTTTCATGACCTTAATAGTTTTGAGGAATACTGGTCAGGTATTTTGTAGAATATCCTCAATTTGGGTTTGTCTATGTTTTTCTCATAGTTACACTGAGTTGAGGGTTTTTAGGAAGAATAACACAGAGGTGAAGTTCCCTCCTCATCACATCATATCAGGGGACATCACTGGTGACATTAACCTTGGTCATTGGGTTAAGGTAGGGTCTGCTAGGTTTCTCCACTGTAAATTTTCTATTTTTCCTTTTCCATATGCTTATTTGGATATGAGCAAGTAAGTCAAGGGAGGGAGAATTAAGCTCCACCTCTGGAGGGAGAAGTAACTACTTATATTATTTGGAATACTTCTGTAAGGAAAATTTGTTTCTTCTCTTTCTCCTTCTATTTTAACCTCTCTACATCTCTATATTTAAAATGAGTTTCTCATAGACCACATATAGTTGAGTCTTGCTTATTTATCCAATCTGACAATCTGTGTCTTTTAATTGGTGAATTTAGACCATTCACATTTAATGTACATACAGTCCTCACTTTTTACTGTTCCAATATGCACAAAATTGTTACCATAGTTTAGTTAAATAATGTCAGTCCTCCAACAATATGGTTCAAATTTCAGTTACTATAACATGTTAACTATGAGGAATGACATAAAGCACAAACTTTGCTGCTAAATCTTTGTTCCACAAATCCCTATGTAATAGCAAATAAAATCCAGCATATATAACCAAGACAATATATTCCAACTAATTGGAGTTATTCCTCAAATGCAGAGGGAATAAATAGGAGTGTCAGAGGAACCAGCTAAAGCAGATTTAAGCACCAGAGTCTCATAACATAATATGCAAAATGTCAAAGTTCCTATTGAAAATCACTTACCATACCAAGAACTGAGGAGATCTCAAAATGAATGAAAAAAGACAATGAATAGATACCAACATTAAGATGATAGAGATCTTAGAATTATCTGACAAATATTTCAAAGCAGACATCATAAAAATGCTTCCACAAGCAATTAGAAAAACACTTGAAACAAATGAAAAAATATAAAATCTCACCAAAGAAATAGAAAGCCTCCTCAAGAAAATAAAACATTTAAAGAGGAACCAAATTAAAATTTTAGAATTGAAAAATACAATTATCTAAATATAAATTTCAGGGGATGGCTCAAGAACAGAATAAAGGGGAGAGAGGAACCAGTGAACTAGAAGATAGAAAAATAGAAATTACCCAATCTGAAGAACAGGGAGAAAATAGATTGGGAAAAAAGTGAACAGAGCCTTAAGGACTGTGGGACTAGAGCCAGCACTTGTATCATTGTAGTCCCAGAAAGAGAGGGGATAGAAGACAAAGCTGAAAAAAGTACTCAAAGAAAGAATGTCTGAAAACTTCCCAAATTTGGCAAAAGACAAACCTGCAGATTCAAGAAACTGAGCCAAACTCAAACAGGAAAAAACCAAAGCAATCCACACCAAGACATAGTTAAACTTCTGAAAACTAAAGACAGAGAAAAACATCTTGGAAGCAGCAAGAGAAAAACAATACCTTACCTACAAGGGAGAAACAATTCAAATGACAGTGGATGTCTCATCAGAAACCATGGAGGCCAAAAGGAAGTGGCTCAACTTTTTTTTAAGTACTGAAAGAAAAGAAAACTGTCAACCCAGAATCCTCTACCTAGTGAAAATATCCTTTAGGGATAAAGAGGAAATCAAGGCATTCTAAGATGAAGAAAAACGAAGATAATTTGTCACTAGTATACCAATCCTAAAAGAATGGCTAAAGAAAATTCTCTAAATAGGAAGGAAATGATGAAAGAAGGAATCTTGGAACAACAGGAAGGAAGAAACAACACAGTAAGCAAAAATATGGATAAAAACAATAGACTTTCCTTTTCCTCTTGAGTTTTCTAAATTATATTTCATGGTTGAAACAAAAATTATAACACCATCTGATGTGGTTCTAAATGTATATAGAGGAAGTAAACATGCAACTATCATAAGACCCAGCAATTACACTCCTGGTCATTTATCATAAAAAAACAAAAACGTATGTTCATACAAAAACCTGTACACAAAGGTTTATAGCAGCTTTATTCATAGTAGCCAAAAACTGGAAACAACTCACCTGTCCTTTGACAGGTGAATGGTGTGACAACTGTGGTACATTCATACCATGAAATACTAGTCATCAATAAAAAGCAATAAATTACTGATATAAGCAACAACCTGCATGAATCTTCAGAGAATTATGCTGAGTGAAAAAAGCCAATCACAAAAGGTTACACACTATATGACTCCATTTATCTAACACACTTGAAATGATAAAATTATAGAAATGAAGAGCAGATTATTGGTTGCCAGGGAACAAGGGGGTGTGGGGTGGGAGGGAAGTGGGTGTGGCTATAAAATGACAACAGGAGGAACCCTTGTGGTGAAGGAAATGTTCTGTATCTTGGCTGTAGCAGTACCCCAGTTGTGATATTGTACTATGGTTTTACAATATGTTATTACTGGAAAAAACTGAGCTAAGAGTGTAAAGGATCTCTCCATGCTATTTCTTACAACTGCATGTGAATCTACAATTATCTCAAAATCAAGTTTAACTTAAAAAGACTCCAGCAGGAGAATGAAATGCCAAGCCATATAGTAGGAAAAATTATTTGCAATACATGCAACTGATAAAAGATTAGTATCCAGAATACACACATAATTCCTATAAATAACTAAGAAAAATAAAGACAACTCATTTTTTAAAAAACAGCTCAGGGTCTTAAATCACTTTACAAAAGAAGATACTCAAATGACCAATACAGATATCAAAAAAAAACCGCTCAACTTTATTGGTCACCAGGGAAATAGAAATTAAACCCACAAAGAGATACCACAATAGACTCTTCAGGATGGCTAAAATTGAAAAAAAAAAAAACAAAGCCTGAAATATCATGTTGACAAAGATATATATTATCTGAAATTCTCCTGTACTGCTAGTAGGAAAATAAATCAGTATAACCACCTTGGAAAACTGTTTGGCAATATCTACTAAATCTGAGCATATGTATATACTATGACTCAGCAATTCTACTTTTTGATATGTATCCAACAGAAATGCATACATATGTGCTTTAAAAGACATTTACAAGAATGTTCATAGTTCTTAATAACTCTACAGTATAAACTGTTGAAATTCCCATTAACAGTAGAATGGATACAAAATTGATGTACATTTATACATATTCTTTCATACATTCATACATATTTATACTTGATGCCTGTCTTTCCCTCATGCCTACCCATCAGCCAGTCCTCATGGCTCCACCTCCAAAATATAACCTGAATTTGTTCACTTCTCTTCATATCCACTGATACTATCCTCCCCAAATCCATCATTTCTGCATCCTAGCTAGCCAGAGAGGGGAAAGGAAAGGGGAAATGGTCCTTTCCTCTTAAGGGCACAGTCCAGACATTTCTCTTTCCACTTCCGCTTATATCCTCATTGTCCAGAACCTGTTTGCGTGGCACATCTAGCTGAAAGGAAGCCTGGGAAATGTTGTCTTTAGCCAAGATGACACGTGCCCACCCATGACTCTATTACTGTGGAGGTGGGAAAGAACGAATACTGAGGACAACTCATAGTCTCTGTTCTAGCCTACATCAGGTCACCACTCTCTACCTCTCCAGCCTCATCTCCTCCCTTTCTCTCTCTTGCTCTTGGACCTCCAATCACACTAGAGTTCTTGTTCATTCCCCCCTTAGTCCTCAGGGCTTTGTGCCTGTGCCGTCCTATATCTGAAATGCTCTTTCATAGATCTTTACATGACTGGCCCTTTTTCATCATCTGGATCTCATCTCAAGCCTCATACCTCTTCTGACAGACACTCCCTGACCCTTCCCTCACAAGCAAAGTAACCAATTCCTTATCACTCTCTAACCCATGTTGTTTTATTTTATTTCTAGCACTTCGCACTAGCTTAAATTCTCATTTGCTTACCTGCTTATTATCTGTATCTCCCACTAGAATGTAAACACCATGAGAGCAGAAATGTTGTCTGTCTTAGTCTCTGTTGCATCCCCAGCGCCTAAATGCTACCTCGGATAAAGCAAGCATTCAACAAATAGTTGTTGAACAGATGACTTAGTTTAGCCAAAACCCCTCATTTTATAACTGGGAAAGCTGAGGCCCAGAGAAATTAAATGGCTTGCCGGAGGTTCTGCAACTAGTCAGTAGATTTCAGGTTGGCGCTTTTGTTGAACACCCTATTCCATCCTGTTTCTTCTTTGGTCTTCTTCTATCATCTCACCTCTGACTATTCCTCTGAACTCCTGTGTCACTAGACTTTAACATCCATTTGGTTTTTATTCTATGCTACTTGTATTATTATTTATCTTTCTTATGTCTGTCTTGTTTTCCAAACCAAGCTGTAAGCTCCTTGAAAACACTAACCTTCTAACACAAAGAGCACACAGGCCCTCAACAGGTATTTTACAAAGAGACTAAACATACTTTACACAGTAAAATGAAACTCAGAATCATTACAACTTTCATCTTGTCCTATTATTGGAAATCAAAGTTGGATGCTAGAAGACTAGATTTTGGTGGGAGGCAACTTGGGTGTATCCCCAAATAAGCATACAGGCAAGACTGTCTCACCGGCAGCTGGAATCCTATGTGCTTCACCAAAATTATGCAGAGGAGCCGCTCTTGGTAAAACGGGTGGATTCTGAAAGGTAATCCTTGCTGTTGGTGGAATCAATCCTCGCTCTATCATACTTAAAACCCCTAAAAAGGAAGGTTAGAAGAACATGAATTTAACTCCAAGCATTTCCACAAAGTCCGAGCTCTATAGATTTCACAAGTGTGACTTATTCTATCCATTATCGTATTTGTGAGAGGACATCTAATGTCATGATCCTTTGCATGAAAGAAGAGCTATAGTACCTGTACATTTAAGCCTCATATTCTAACCCAAGAAAAAATGGCATTTCTAATAGTGGTATTATGAAATAAACTTGTACTATGATAATTGTATTTTAAGGTAGAAATATAATTTCAAGGTAAACTAAAACTTCTTCATGCTTACAACATTTTCAATTATTGATAATATTGTTATTCTTTAAAAAATTCGGAGAAATCAGATCACAGTTGTAATAACTAAGGAAATGTTTTGTTCTGAAAGAAAGAAAACCTGTGTGTTTAAAATTATGCCTCTGTTGTAACGTCATCTTTTATAAAAGAAAGAGTTATTTTTCGGTATTGCTCCTATCACCAGAAGATATGAATGCCCAAGTAGGTTACTTTAGTGTAACTGGGCAAAGTGGTTGGTATTAATGCAACTGATTTACAATGCCCAGAACTCATACTGTGTCAGCATAGCTGGTGCCAAAGCTTTTTAAGGACAAGAGGCATTGTAAAAAAAAATAAACAAATGAATAAATTAATGAGTAAATGAATAATTGAACAAAGCTTGCTGTCAGGGGCAAAATTTTCATTAAGGTGGATCTATTGTATTGAAGCCAGAAGCCCAGAAACTTGAGGAGTGCTTGACAGAAACTCGTGATAGGGCTGCAGCTTCTTGCTGCTCTCACGTCATAGAAAGAGAAGTAAAGAATTCTGGGTCTCAAGGAAATCCTAGATACAAACCGCGTGCCAACCTGGACTAAGCCAAAGAAGTTGTCATACACTCTAAGAGGGACAAATATCGTTTCCCTCGGCTTTACGGCCTCTATGA
Source organism: Equus quagga (assembly GCF_021613505.1). Lineage (NCBI taxonomy): Eukaryota > Metazoa > Chordata > Mammalia > Perissodactyla > Equidae > Equus > Equus quagga. The sequence goes on along the minus strand of NC_060268.1, from coordinate 60,677,373 downwards.
CTATATTATGTTGTTATTAAGGATGTGGAAGTCTAGTGTTCTAGGAATTCAGAAGAATGATCACTGAGGGATCCGAGAGCTGAAGAAGACTTCACTGGTAAAACAATGATTCCAAAGAGAAATCTTCAGTTTACTCACTGCGGAATCATTTGGGGGGAGAATTTCTTATTAAAAATGGAGATTCCTGGGCTCCATCCCAGACCTGTCCAAATTTCTGAGGCCGGGCCTGGGAATCTGCATTTTTGAAGCCTCCAGGAAATAGTTGTGCTCCTTGAAGTTTGAGAACCACTGGAGCTTGGGCCCAGTAATCTACACTTTAAATGAGCATCCAAGTCAATCTTGTGTACTCTTAAAACTTAAGAACTACCAATCCAGAGTGTAACTCGTCAAGCCCTTTTTGAAATTAGTACTTCATTAAAAAATTTTTATAACACCAAATTTAACTACTTTAAAATATTAAGACTAATTCTTTGTCCTCACAAATATTTTCCACCTAGAGATATCAAATCCCATTTCCAAGAGCTATGTCTGCTTTGCAGGTATGAAAAACAGTGCTCCCTCTAACTCAGTATACTTTAATTACCAGAGTTAGTTTCACTCTCTGAGAATCCCAAAGAATATAAGCCTGATTTTAACCCTTGCTTTAGCACTGGTTGAAGCAATTCATTTAATTTTAGACAAACACACATGTTCACATTTACCATTGGAAGGAAAAATCTAAGACTTCAGAATAAGCCAAAGAGATTACCGGATATCTTTTCATTGAAGTGCTGGAACCTCTGGAGATTATCTGATCCTATAATCACCTTTGGTTTTGATTAGTTTATTTTACAGTTCTGTAGAGATTAAAGTTAATTTATGGAAAACTGAAAGCAATGCAAATAATTTTTGTTTATGCACATGCAAATAAATTCTGTCACATGGAGGGGCAATTCTTCCCACCCCTGCCAAAAGCCAGTTTTGCATCCATTTGCAAATCTATTTCAGTATTCTTGATTTATAAATGTCTCTGATGTTTGGATTCTCCTTTGAATCAACTGTAACATCTTACTGGTTCCCTTACTTAATGAGTTAAACAAAATCTTTGACATGCATTCATTTTATATTTATATGATATTTATGATTTTACTTTAAGGAATATATATCCTTTAAGAATTTTAGAGATTCCACCAAAGCGAGCCAAAGATTCATCTGAAATTGCTGGAAAAGGTGCACCTCACAGGGAACCAAGCACAGATACGTATTTTCTTGGCTCCCACAGCTAAGTTCAAAGTGGTGATAGAACTTTGTTGACACTGTTTTTCTAATTTTAGTATTACTCTCTATTAATTTTGTGTCTTGTTTTTATTTTTGGTTTGTTTATGGTTGAGAAATTATTTCTTGTTGGTAGCTACGATGAGTGGGGATTTGGTGATCTCTGTAAATGGATTAACGTCTTATAGAGAGCTATTTCCTGTTGAGTGAGAGACAATAAAGAATATAGTTACAAAAAACATAATCATCTATGAAGGAGAAAGACAGATAGTGAGGAAGTGACTTTTACAGGCAGAGATAAAGGCGCTTGTGAAGGCCTGATAGGAAAATGCGATGGCCGGATAAGGAAGAGAGAAGGTCCGCGCGGCTGGAGCGCAGAGATAGCAGAGTGGGATGAGAACGGGGTGAAGGCCAGGTCAGCCATGCCTTCTCTATGGAGTTTAGGGTTTATTTTAAGATCAGAGAGCAACCTTCCCGAGGTCACACAGAGCCTGAGTCGAAAATGTGGTCTGTGTACTGTGAGACACACATTCTTAACCATTAAAAAAAAACAAAGAAAGTAAGCTGTCTTTTTTGAATTTAGCAAGATAATTCAAGAAAAAGTTGGGAAGTTTGCCATACATTTTTCAAAATGATTCTCTCTTTTGCATGTTGTTAATCTTTCAACTCATGTAGGACTTGTGTAGACCTGGAATGAGGCTTAAATGACATTTAAGAGCATCAGGAACATGTGAAAAACCTAGACACTGCATCTGCATTTCTGCAGCTTGTGCTTTCCTGACGCTCATATTACCTTGCACAGTACCAGACATATGGCAAGTACGTAATAAATATATGTTGATTAATTACAAATATTATGGTAGGCCATGTGTTCTCTGGTAGATAATTGAGGGATGAAAATGTAATTTTTTTCTGGACCAAGTTGCCATAGTTCTAGATTTATCTTTGCTTTGCAGCAATTTTTTTATTGTGTTTACTGCTAAAGCAAGGGTGGATCAATTGATTCATTCATTCACCCTAATCTGATCCAGGAAGAATACAAGATGATACTAAAACAAGAAATAGAAACTCTGCTGGAGTTTTTTGGTGTTCCCAAGGAGTAGATATTATGCAAACTAACTAAAAGCCTATGTCACAAAGATTTCTGAACAAGAATGGTTCCTAACTAGGCAAGTAATAGTTACAGTTGCCGGAAGCTTAACAAATTCAGACTTAGGCCGATGCTGAGTTCTCTTGAGTTTTGCTGCACCTCCACCTCCAGTCGAACAGTCAGAAGATAAAGGAGCTCCAAGATGGAGCTCTTTAAATCTCCAGGTGCCAGAAGAACCCTTGGGAACCACAGGTCCAAAAGACTCCAGACAGCAGATAGAAAGTGAGAGAGGAATAATTAAAGACCATCTCACTTGGCTATATTTGAGATATGAAAGGGGACCCGCTTAGGCATTCTTTAACACTTCAGCCAATTAAATTAAGTAGCAGGGAGAGGTAAAGAGGGTTACACTGAGGACACTCAGTCCTTAGTCATCCATTCACTTACTCTTTCATTTGCTTATTCATTCAACCAATAGTTAGTATCTACCAAATATTAGATATGGCTCTAGGCACTGGGGATACGGAGATAAAAGTGATATGATCTTTTGCTTAAAAACTAGAAATCCACTGGTTTCACAAAGACTGGAATTTAGACCAAGACTTGTATGGTTTAAATGCTAATTACATTAACACTAGCTTCCGATTTCTGCATAATAGTATATTGAAATAAATTTTCTAAATGCTACCAGAATAGCCTCAAAAGCTATCTGTTCAGAAGCTTGAAAAATTCTAATAATGTCACTTAAATGCAATAATAATTTTAATACATAACACCAATGTCTAAATAAATATTAAATCCATAGAATGATGGATTTTAGAGGTGGAAGGGACTCCAGTGATCATCGAGTCCAACCTTCTGATTTACAGAGGAGGACACCCAGGCCAGAGGGAGGACCTGACTTGTCTGAGGTCAACCAGGACAACTAGTGGCTGAGCCCGAATTCAAACCTAGACCTCCGATTCCACCTCAGCACTCTTTCCCTTCCACATACACACATTCCTGCACACATAAAGTGGCCATTGAATCACTCACCTTTACTGGCGTCCTCTTGTAAGACCGGTACGGGGATGAAATAGGGACTTGTGCGATGAGAAGCTGGCAGAACCGTGAGGTTGGAAGTGGTGGACCCTTTTATTAACTTCTGAACCTTCACCTAGATGATCCAAAATTTGTTTTCAGCAGACATTTTTGCTTTCAAAATGAACACAGTTTTCTTCTTGTAAACAATAAATAAGATTATGAATAGTTTCATTAAGTTTTAATAAAGGAGTAATATCAGCTCCAATTTTATTGCTCATGAGTTCCCGGTGCTATTGTCTACTGTCAGGAGTTTGTGTAATTTAAAATAGTTAATTAAATCCAATTAACATGTTGTGATTTCCATATGCAAAGTCAAGATAGTAGTTAATAAAGGAACTATTAAGATTTTGTTCAATTTTAATGACTTCAATATAAAAGCGCTAAATCTTGACAGAGGAGGTTTTGAATACAGCAAAGTTTTGTACAGGCAAATTCCCCAGGAGATGCATATTAGTGTTTTGAGGGTAAAAAAAAGAACTGGGAGAATTTAAAGATAAATATATCAGTCAACATTAACAGTTAAAGATGAACTCGTGCAGATTTCAGAAATGGTTAAAGACATCATGACTGGATCAGTTACAGGAGATAATTACTTTTCCTAAAGTCACAAAATGCTTTTATTATAGTTATGAAATATGGATTGTTTCTATTAAATGGTTTCTAGATTTTAAAGATGATATGTGTTGCATATAAATCACACTTGCTTTTGGACCCAAGGACGCTATTTTTACCTTTATTACAGGAGGTTATGAATTACCTGGGTCCTCTCAGCAGGGGAGATGCAACTGTTTGGTATTTATAGACCGATTTAAATTTTCAAGTCATTTTCCAAACATTAATTAATTTGCATAACTTCCAAGGGAACCAGGTTAACAGTTCGCTATTTAGCTAATAAAGAATCAAGACAGAAAGGTCACACAGTCTACTAGACGTACGCCGATCATTTCAGGATTTAAGACAACCTTAAGACTAATCTGATTTTACATTAGTGAAGTTTGCCGTCAGACTCAGTTGTACTGCACCTTATTGCTCATCAAGGTCATGGTGACCTTAGGGAAAAAGAAAGGGAAGTTTCATCAAGACTGAGGGGAGAAAATCACTGTACAAAATAAATCTGTACCAGGTGAGAAATGTCTGCGTGGACAGAGTTGTTAAGATCCCCTGCCAGGAGGTGGTGCTTAAGGGAAACTATGAGCAGCAACCACCCCGTGAACACTGAGCCCTTTGATGATGTTTGGTGAGGACAGTTTAAAAGGACTGTAAATAGTCGTTGGAAAGAGTAGGAAAGAGTAGACAGGAGTAACAGGAAAGAGTGGGCCGTCAGCGCAGTCTGTTTCCTTCCAGGAGAGTTGGAAGAGGAACGGGGGGGCTGCCAAGGCCTTGCCTTGACGAGGGTGAGGAGCCCACATGCACACGGTGTTATCATGGAACATCCGTCTTGCCGAACCGCCTTGGTCTCTTTTCCTCATCCTCAGCTCTCCTCTCCCCACCTCACCTCCAGGCCTGAGTAGCTCCCAGAGGCTCCTCTACTCAGGGAGGCTGAGATAATCGCCCCGGGTACTGTCCTCCAGACACGGCATCAACATAGCCGGGGATGTGCAGTGTCAAAAATGGCAGGGTCTCCACCGCTCTGACAGACCTCAGGGTCAGGGAGGCAAAGGTAAACCGGAGGAAGAGAGAGATTCAACTGAAAGAAAATTGTGGAGCATTGTGAAGATGTAAAATATAGGTTTGGCAGTTTCAGGACACACGGCATCGTTTATCTGGATTTTCTAAATGACTTTGATAAAGCACATCTGACAACCTGCTCGTGAAAGCTAAAGCCGCGGGACCCATCATAAAACACAGTGTAAAGTAAGCCACAAAGGAGAAGGTGGAAGGCGGGTGATACTCGGATTCTGTCAGGCAGTCTGCACGTTCAAGTTGCTGGCTTCTTTAAATTGTGTCAATCTCAACAATGTAAAAGCCAGACCCCAGGGCTGTGCTGAAAAGGCAGCGAGGGGTGTGTGTGTGTGTGCGCGCGTGTAGGAGGGGAGGGTTACACTTGGGAGTGTGTTGCTTGGTTGGAAGGAGAAGGAATGTAACAACCTTCAGCATTTACTGAGCACTTACTATATAACCCTAACTGTAATGCGATAAGCATTAAATTTCACGAGCAATGGAAAAGCTAAGGGGTCTGGGAGTGCAGAAGAGGGACTAATTATCTGCGCCTGCTGGTATCGCAGACGGCTTTGCAATGGCTCTCAGCCCTGGCTGTATATTAGAATCACTCAAGGAGCTTTTAAAAATACTGCTGCCTGGGCCCCAACCCTGGGCAATTAAATCAGAATAGCTGGGCTGGAGCCTGGGCCTCCATACTTTTATAAAGCTCCCCCCAGTGATTCTGACGTGCAGCCAAGGCTGAGGATGCGATTATAGGTAGAAAGAACGGCAGCAACAAAGCAAAATAGCATACAAATGCGTGAAGATGTCATCGAAGGTGAGGAGCCCTATGTGGCTGGAGTATGGTGTGGGCGTGAGGAGGAGGGCAGGGTCAGGGATGAGACTGGACCAGAAGGTGGAGATTAACGCAAGTGAAAGAAACCAGCTTTATGAATGTGCTGGTTGCCTAAGAGAAGTCGAATATCACCTGCTCTGGCTTCTCCTTTGTGTCGTGCCTTATATTTTATGCTGGAGCCATGCCTTGTAGTCTGTATAATATGATATGGAATATAATACTATAAAAGAATCATATTATAAATAGAACAATGTCCCTTATATCTGGTATTTCATTACTATTTCCAAAACTCTATCACTCTATGTCTAAACCTTCTGTAATAGCTTAAAATTTTCTCAAAATTTAAAAAATATAGAAAAGCTTAAAGAAGAAAAGAGCAATCATATTCCTGTCAGCCAGAATTAATCATTGTTACTATCTTGGTATATTTGCTTCCAGTGTTTTCACATAGAAAACCCATTCTATTTTATTATTCTGGTAAAAATGATATATGCTCATTATAAAGATTCCAAATAATGCAGAAAAACACAAAGATGAAAGTTTAAGAAACCTTGCCAAATATCATTAGGTGATCCATTATCCTCGACATCTCTAGGATGATTGATAGATCGTTTTATAAAAATAGGATTTATATTACATTATTAAACTTAATTTGACATGAATTTAATAGGAGGAGAAAGGGCTGAATTAAACGCAAATTATTAAACCTCAAAGAAATATTTCTTTACTACAAGATTCTTGTGAGTTAAAAAGATTCCACTGCAAGGATTGACAAATTTTTTCTTAAAGGGCCAGATAGTACATATTTTAGGCTGTTCAGATCTGTTGTTATATATATATATTTTTTTTTAAAAAAGCAGCATAAATAATATGTAAACAAATTGGTGACGCTGTGTTCCAATGAAACTTTGTTTACAAAAACAAGTGGTCGGTCCTCAGGTAGTAGTTTGTGGACCCTTCTCTGAATTAAAGGTGATTATGAAAAAACAATAAGTTTTTTTATCATGTTTTTATTTTGGATAGCATATCCCAGCTTCAAAAGATGAGCACATTAGAACTCTCTTGCTACTCCCCTCTCCTCTCTCTCACCTCCCAATTTTTGATCATATTATTTTACATTGTCCAGATTTATGCTCTTCACACTCTGTTCTCCAGGCATAACTGCTCTGATCATGTCGTGTTAGTTCTACGTGTAGATGGACCCAATGCTCGCCAGCAGCTCTTTATGTCACGGCTTCTCTATACTTGACATCTTTATTTTGACTGACTTCTTGATTGACTGGCTTTGGTTATCGAGCAGTTCCTTCCGACAAGTGTTCATGGGCATTTTACTTCCCTGAGCCTTTATACTTGAACTATGTCTGGGGTCATCCCTTCTTTTCTCAAAACCTTGTAGATGCTGCACCATTGTCTTCTACAAGGAATACTGTGAACTCTGAGGCCAGCCCCACTGTTTGCCCCTGGTAGGTGATTTTTCCTTCTGCCTGGATGTCTGAAGCATTCTTTGTCTTTGAAGTTCAGATGTTTAACTAGGAAATACCTTTAAATCAAATTTTCCAAATCAAATTTTCCTGAGAGTCAATGTTTTCTTTCCATCTGCAGATTCAGCTCTTTCTTAACTTCTGGAAAATTTTCCTCTATCCTATCACTGGATACATCTTCTCTTTCATTTGCTGGGTTCTCTGTTTTGGGAACACTAAATGTTATTCAATGTTGGCTCATCTTTATCTTTCGTACTGTGGTACCTAACTATTCATTCTCTCCTGGTACCTTTTAGAATAGAACAACCTGAGTTTTAGCTAAGCTCGTGGCTATCCAGTTACAGACTATATTTCCCAGTGTCCCCTGTGGCTAAATGTGGACGTGTGACCAAATTCAGGCCAATAAGATGTGAGCAGAAGTGATATGTGTAACGTCTGGGTCATCTCCTTAGAGTGCTTGCCCTGGACCCTTCTCATCCTTCCTCTGGGCTGAACCATGGGTGTGGAGAGGAGCCACCTTCAACCCTGGGAATGAGAAGGTCTGGAACCACAGCAAGAGGAGATGATGGAGCACCAAGATACAAGGAACCATGGCTTGGACGACTTCCCGGGGCACAGCTGTCCTGCCAGCCTTGAACTCCTTGCCTGTGGACTGTTTTGTGAGTGAGAAATAAACTAATTTATTTAAGGCTTTATATTTTTGGATTTCCTTGTTACAGCAGATTAGCCTGTAGCAAATTAATATGCATATCTCTTAGCTTCTAATTAATTTCCTTTATCGTTCCCCTCTGCATTTAGTGTGCTTACAGTCTTTTCTCCATGTCAATATTTCAATATTCAGCAGTGTCTGTTCTGTTCTTTCTATTTAGGGTTTATTTATTAGTTCCATAAAGTATTTTTGTATTCAATTTGTTTCCTTATGTCTGCAACCTCCCTTTTAATCTCATTCTGCTAGTTTATCATCTCACGGTTGAACTCCAATTTATGCTCCTCTCAAGCTGCGCTATAATGTGAAGAAATTGTGAGAAAATTCCTTCTGTTCTTTGAGTTATGCTTGTTTTCTGGGTGACTCTTTGTCTTTTGCAGCCCATGGTTCTCCCTCCCTCCCTGCCCGCCTTTCTTTTGTTGGTTGTGGGTGAAATACTGACACTCATATAACAAATCAGCACAGTCGCCGTGTCATTTCTCTTCCCCTTGCACACACTTGGGCAGCTCTGCCCAGACATTCTGCTTGCTCTGATGTAGTACGTCCTCGCCCATTGTCTGGCACCAGTGTGTTTTTCCCTCCCAGCAACACGTGAGAACTGGGTATTCTGGGTTTTCTCCACCTGTCTGTGACCTGCGGGCTGGGGTGGGGCAGCCTTCGTTTTAGGTCCTACGCGGTCTTTGTTAAACTATTTAGGCCCTCCTCACTCCCCCGAGAGTCTATGAACATCCTGTATCAGGGTTTGCCCTGCCTGGTTGAGGATGAAGCCATCCCTCTCTACCCCCACCCCAGCGGCTTTGGAACATTTCTGTGGCGTCCTGAAGACTTCACTTCTCTCAGGAAGAATCAGACACATCACTTTCCAATTTACCTGTTTCTTCCAAGTCCCCTTGTCAGAAGGGAAATAAGGATCCCTCCTTGATGGTTTTCTCTCCAGATTTTGTAGCATTCCTGAGAATCCCAACATTTTGATAATTTACCAGTAGTATTTCTGAAGGGATTAGGATCAAAGCTATGCTGTACCCCTCTACTCTGATCCAGAATCTTCTGCTTGGTGAATTTAAAAAATTATGTGCAACCTGCATGACTTTTTTTCTGCAACTCTACCCCAATCCTCCTCCCCATATTATGAATAGGGAAACTAAAGATTGGGAGGGAAAAATAACTAGGGCACTCATCTAAACTGCCTTTTAGTCCAGACGCAGAACCACAAACGCACGTCACCACTTCACGGCCCAGGTGCTTTTTACTGTATTTTCCTGCGTCCTGAGTTCTTGAACCTTTAGAGCCAAACACAGCTCAGGTCGTCGGCTCTACTCCTGTGTCCTGAGAGTGAAGTCCTCCCGCTGTCTCCTGTCTCCCTCCTTTCCCTGTGCCACGCAGCTTAGATACAGCAGGAGTCTCACTTTCTCTCAGACTCAGGATTACCAGCATTCTTGAAGCTAGAAGAAAAACTCCCTGGAGAGGCATCTGTAGCATAAAAGCAAAAATCCAGCGCGTGGAGCGCTGAATTTGAGTCCTAGCTCTGTCCTTTAATTAGCAATATACAGCGAGTAAGTCATGTAACTTCTCTGAGTCTCAGTTACATCTTCTGTAAAATAGAGATATTCTTATCTCCAGGGCAGCTGAATTTTACGTACAGGGTCTATTCCCGGAGGTGTTTCCTAATTCTGAACTCACATAATTCAAGACAGCCACACAAAGAATGGCAGGTATGGAAAGGACTGCTGGCTGATCTTCAGTGTGCTACCCAGCCAGAAACGATATTTCCCAGCTTCCCTTGTAGCTTTATATGTCTTTTCTGGCCAGTGGTAAAGAATCGTAGTGATTTGACTCACTGGAATACAGACGTGACGGTGGTAGTGTGGCAGCCATCTTAAATCAAAGGTGGAAAACTGCCTGTTCCGGAGGACAGAGCAACAAAATGGAAAGTGCATGGGTGCTGGCGCTGTAGAGCTGCTGTATCAGTCACCAGCTGCTTATGCTCAAACTACGAGGCGAGAGAACATCACTGTCCTGTTTAATCTACTGTTATTTGTTACGTTTGCTGAACGCTTATCCTAAATAACACAGGGTATTTTTATTTACTCAAGTAGTGCCTCTCTGCAGAAACTTCAGTGTAAATATATCTTACTACTCAGACTGTACCAGCTTTGAAAAAAACCGAAATTTTGTTTTATTTTTTAAATTTGGAGGTCTGAATTATTTCGAACTTTGTGTATAAAGCAATAATTTATTATTGTTATTTTACATCATAGTATTTCAGATTTATATAATCCAATTTCAGATAAAATTCAGTATCACTGATCTTCCGTAAGGCTGTCGTGAGGAAATAATGAATTAATATATGGAAATACATAACAAACTTTTTTTTTCACAACAGAAATTGGGGGGTTTTTTGACCACAAATATTTTATTGCAGTATAACATTCATTTTTGAAAAGCCACTAGTCATAAGGTCATCAGTTGGTACGTTTCTCATGAAGCTGACACGCTGGGTAACCAGCATCCGGAGCAAGAAAGAGCATTCCGAGCAGCTCAGAGGCCCCCCTTGTGCTCCCTTGCAGCGGCTGCCATAACTCAGAGGTCGCCACTGTCCTGAATTCCAGTACCAGCTATTATTTTTCTGTTTTCAAACTTTACATAAATGGATTATTATAGTATGTATTCTTTTCTATCTGGCTTTTTTCTTTTTTTCTAAACTTTTTTTTTTTTCAAAGATTGGCACCTGAGCTAACAGCTGTTGCCAATCTTCTTTTTTTTTCCTGCCTTTTCTCCCCAAAGCCCCCTGGTACATAGTTGCGTATTTTTAGTTGTGGGTCCTTCCAGTTGTGGCATGTGGGACGCCGTCTCAGCATGGCCTGATGAGTGGTGTCATGTCTGCTCCCAGGATCCGAACCAGAGAAACCCTGGGCCGCTGAAGCAGAGTGCGTGAACTCAACCACTCGGCCACGTGGCCAGCCCCTGACTTTTTTCTTTTAAAATTGGTGTGAGAGTTATCCATATTGTGTCTAGCGGTATGTTCACACCATGAAATTTTAAGTCTTGATTTTGAGTTATAAATTATACTTATGCCAGTAAGACTTGAGCCTCCAAGCTCCCACTTTTTTGCATTGCTTATAATGTTCCTTCTAGAATGTTCTCTCTCAGCTCTGGCTAGTAAATTCCTATCATCTTTTGACAACTAGCTTAAAGGTAACCTCCTCTAGGAAATAACCTCTGATCTCTTCCTCCTCTGGGTTCCTACAACTTGTTTTGTACTTCTCTCATTACATTTACAACATATATTGTAAGAATTTGTATAGTACCCTGGAGGCATTACATAATTCAGAACTCATCTGATTGTCTTATTCTCTCATTTAAAGAAGGAATAGAGCAAAAGAATATTTTAACAAATCCAACCACTTAAGATTTATTGGGAAGGAGCAATTAACATAGACATATTAATAGCAAATATTTTCCTTTTTGATAAAGATAATACAATGGCAAGACTAAATAATAGCTTAGTTACCCTGTGGTAATGGTGGAGTAGCTTTTAATAGGCTGTCCTCCTGAAGATAACAATTATAAACTCTGGCTAAAATATTTTTTAAAAACAACTTTTTGAAGGTACTGAGATAAACTGAAAACATGCAGAAGCTGGAAGGGAGATGATCTTGAACTGCAACAGCTGAGATTTATGTGTGTGTGACTTTGGGCCCGGAAGTACTCCTCAGTCCATGAGATGCAGAGTGGCTATAATTCAAGAAGAAGGGCCCAGTCTTACTGGCTAGAGAAGTAAGAGGATGGAGTTTATGGCTTTCATAAAGGCTGAAAATAAGGGGGAATCTAGGAAGGAGGAAGTTGCAAGGGAGGGATCCAAAATTTACAAATAAAGGTCATACAAGTCCTTGGCTTTGAGCGACACATATATGGAAGAGATTCTAAGGAGCCCAGCAAAGGTGCAACAGTTAATGATTTGAAAAAACTGAGCAGTGATTTCAGCTGCTACTCACCAAGGATAGAGTTTGGAATGTGAGTCTAGTCAAATTAATTGGCTGCTTGAATAATAATGAGCACATAGAGCAAGGTAACGGAATTCAGAGTCTGTACAACACGTTGTTTATAACGTCCATAACAATAAAAAGTTATTGCATATACAAAGAAACAGGAAAATGTCCACACAAGAGAAATAGTCATCAATAGAAACAGACCCTGGAGGTAATGGATAAGTTTATGGTATAGGTTGTGGTGATGGTTTCATGGGTGTATACTTATCTCCAAACTCATCAAGTTGTGTACATTAAATACATACAGCTTTTTGTATGTCAATCATACCCTAATCAAGTAGGTTTTCAAAAAAGAAAGAAATAGATGTCAAGATGAACTAGAGAGTAGAATTAGCAGATAAAGACTTTAAAGCTGTTGTTATACATATTTTAAAGAACTTAAAGGGAAATATGATCATAATGAAATATTGGATGGAAAATCTCGACAGAGAAATGAAAACTATAAAAAAGAACCAAATGGGAATTCTAGAACTGAAAATTAAAATATCTGAAATGAAACAGCTTGATAGCAGATTGGAGTGGGCAGAAGAGAATGTAGTGAACTTGAAGAGAGATCAATAGATATTAAATACTCTGAAGAACAGAAAGAAAAGAAATATTTAAAAAAGAATAGATCCTCAGTGACCTACGGGACACTATCATGTTGTATAATTTGTATGTAATTGAAAAATCCCAGAAAGAGAGGAGAGAGAGAATAGTGGAGGAAAATATTTAAAGAAATAATGGCCAAAATGTCCCCATATTTTCTGGAAAACGTAAACTTGCAGATCCTGGAAGCTCAAAGAAACCCAAGCAGGCTGAACACAAAGAAAAGCACATGTGAGCTCATCATAAACCCATAAACCCCTAGAGGCCAAAGACAAAGAGAAAAACTTGAAAGCAGCCAGAAAAAAAAAAAACTATATATAGGGAATCAATGATCCAAATTATGGCTGACTTCTCATCAGAAACAATGGAATGTTAAAGCATTGAATAAGAAAAAAAAAACCTGGCAACACAAAATTGTATATAAAGGCAATATAAAGACTTTTTTTGACAAAAGAAGACAATGTGTCACCAGCAGGCATGTGTTACAAGAAATGCTTAAAGGAAGTTCTTTAGGCTGACAGAAGACGACGCAAGATGGAAACTCAGATCTCTATGGTAAATATAAAAGACTATACGTATTTTTCTTCCCTTAATTTCTCTCAAATACAATTGACTGTTTAAGGCGAAGATTACAACATAGTGTGCAGTTTACAATATATGTAAATTATGTGACAACAAAGCATAAAGGATTGGGAGGTGGATGGAATTCTGTAGTTGCAAGTTCCTTACATTATATGTGAACTGGTGCAATATCATTCCAAGGAACTCTAATAAGTTAAGGATGCATATTGTAATCCCTAGAGTGACCACTAAAAATAATACAAAGAGGTATAACTTAAAAACCTATAAAATAGATTAAAAAAATTTTAAAAATCGTGTAACTCTAAGTCAGACAGGAAACAAAGGAACAAAAAGAGATGGGAAAAACAGAAAACAGGTAGAAAAATGGTTGTTCTGAATCAAATCATGTCAGTAATTACATTAAATGGAAATGGAATAAACACTCTAATTAAAAAGCAGAGATTATCAGACTGGATATTAAAAACAAGATAAAACAGGGGCTGGCCCTGTTGCCTAGTGGTTAAGTCCAGTGTGCTTTGCTTCTGCAGCCTGGGTTTGGTTGCCACGTGCAGACCTATACCACTCATCAGCAGCCATGATGTGGTGGCAACCCACATACAAAATAGAGGAAGATTGGCATAGATGTTAACTCAAGGTGAATCTTCTTCAGCAAAAAAGGATAAAACTATATGTTATTATAAGAGATGAATTTTAATTTTAAAGACACAGGTTGAAGTATCAACAACAAAAAAGATTGATAAACTGTGTCAACAGTAAGCAAAATAAAGAGGGAGGGGCTATATTAATATCAGACAAAGTAGACTTTAAGACGAGCAGTGTTATCAAAGAGAAAGAGAGATCAAGCATGAGTTAGCCAAGAAAATATAAGAATCATAAACACATATGCCTCTAATAACAGTAACACCAAATATACAAGACAAAAATGATCAGAACAGAAGAAATAGACAAATCTTCAATCAGAGTTGAAGATGTCAAAATTCCTTCTCAGTAATTTGTAGAACAGATTGATTCTAAAAATCAGCAAGGATACAGAAGATCTGAACATCACCATCGGCCACCTTGACCTATATAGAGCAGTGCAACCAACAACTGTGGGATATGCATTCTTTTCAAATGTACATAGAACAGTCACCAGAATATCCTGGGCCATAAAATAGGTCTCAATCAACTTCAAAAGATTTAAATCTTACAGAGTATGTTCTCTGACCCCAATGGGATTAAGCTGGAATTCAATAAGAATGAGAAAACTAAAATAATCCCCAAATATTTGGAAATTAAACAACACAGTTCCCAATAGCTCACTAGTGAAAGAAAAACATCACCAGGGGAATTTTGAATTGAATGATTATGAAAGTACAATATATGCAAATTTGTGGGATGCAGCTAAAACACTGCTTAGAGAGAAATTTATCAGTCTAAATGCTTATGTTAGAAAAGAAGAAAGGTCTAATATCAATGATCTAAGATTCTACCTTAAAAAGCTTAAAAAAAGAATAGTAAAAGAAACTCAAAATAAGTCGAAGGAAGAGAATAAAAAAGATAAGAGGAGAAATCCATGAAACAGAAAACAAATAATAGAGAAAACTAACCACGCCAAAAGTGATTCTAAGAAAAGATTAATAAAATCAATGAACCCCAGCAAGAGTGATCAAGAAAAAGAGAAAGCATAAATTACCAATATCAGAAATAAAAGAGAGAGAAAAAGAGAAAGAAAGAGAGCCAGAAGGGGGGGCGGGTGGGAGAGAGAGAGAAGGAGAGAAAGAGAAAAGGAAGGAAGAAAGAAAAAGAAAGAGGGAAAGAAGGAAGGAGGGAGGAAGGAAGAGAAAAGGCACACACGGGGTCACAGTTCTCAGAACTAGAAGGGGTCTCAGGATGATGAAAGGGCAGCTGGTAGCAGCAGTGATTGTGAACAGAAAGCATGTGGTGAGTAACGATGGCCACGGAGGAGGCTCCAGAAGAAATATCATTTTGAACGCATGGCGGTCTGAGGTGTGAGCATCTGCACGCCTCACAGGCCCTGTACAGCACACCACGTTAAAAAAAAAGTGGAGTTAGTGATGACGCCCCAAAGCCCCCAAGAAAATATTAAATTCCAGTAAAATGTGACTAAGGAAGGAAAATATGTAATATGGTCTAAAAATCTTTCCGTTAAAATGCAGCACTGAAGCAACACTTCCCGAGCTGTGACCCTCTGACATAGTTCTACGAGCTGTTCGGCAGGAAAGGGCTCGGAGGAAGTCCGGGAAGCACTTTTCACTGCATCGCCATCCTCCTCCTAAAGATTCATAACGTCCGTCAGCATGTTAGCGACTCCAGGTGGCCTGAAAGTATAAAAATCAGTCTGACTCTGTACCCTCATGTTTCCCAACTTTACGGGACCACAAAACTCTCCTTTCATGGAATACCTATTAACATTCCCAGGCACTAGTAATCTTTGGAATATATTTTGGAAAAAACTAATTAAAAGGATTAATCCATAGCTAACAACTACACTTCCTATAAATTGTTAATCTTAGGCCATTCTGCAAAGTTAAAAGGTGAGTGATAACTTGGTTTTACATGAAACTTTTCTTCAAAGGAGCTTGAAACACACTGGACTCAGGATTTTCTGATGGAGTCAGACAAATAAAAATCTATTTCTTGTTGCTATTTTTCTCTCTATATTTAATAGCATTTACTTGTAGCATTTCAATAGGAATTTTAAAGTTCTGGAAAGTCATCAGTAGAGAATAATCACGTACTGGCATTTCCCTACTCATCTACTACATCTCATACAAGAAAAAAAGGACTGAGTTGCTCACGTGAGTGATTTTTGCATATTGGTGAATATTATACCGCACCCTCACTCAAACACCGTCACAAGACAAGGAAAGGAGAAGAGCAACCAATGTTCCTCTGCCTTCTATCTATTTTTCTCCTGCGAACTTAGGGTTACTATTACAAGTTGATGTCTAGACAGAATCTACTGGCCCAACTTGTACTAGGAACCACATGAGGGGAAATGAGTTTAAATGCTAGTCCTTTCCATTAAGATCTAAGAGAGACTTTGTGAAGAGACTTAGCATTCATTATAATTACGTCTGCTATTGCTATTTATTCCCACATTATAGAAAGTGTGCCAGTCTCCGGGCATTTTGGTTCAAATACCGGCTAGGGTCAGGAGCGAAGTGAAGTTCAGTCCTCATTCACCTCACCCCAGCAGCCGAGTTGGCACACGCTGCAGACCTGCTGGGGCTCTTCCTATTGATCTGGCAGCCCTTCCTGAGCAGGCCTGAGGCTTTCCCTCCAACGACTCCGCTGGGTTTCGCCATAATTTCTATGTTGTATCACTGAAGTCTGCGGGAGAGACGCCTGAGCAAACCTGGAGGGAGGCGAGAGGCGCTTCTAGTTCAGGGGGTTTTGCTTAAATCAATGAAGGAATTAACCCCAAACAAAAATTAAGTCCATTAAAAAAATACATTATTCATTTAGTAGAGAAACTCTGATTTGTAAGGAATAGAACATCTCAACACTGTGTGTGTGTGTGTGTATGTGTAAGAGCTTGTCCTTTTTTGCACGATTTCTCTTGGGATAATTTTCCTAGACTCTGAATCAGACTGTCAAAAGAAAATATAGGTCCAATTTTGAGTGAGCCACATATTAATTATAGGACTTGGTCATAGATCTTAACCTCTACGATCCTGAGTTTCTTCTCTGTAAAATGGGAGTAGTAATCTCTCTGACGTGCTCTGAGTCGTGAAAGCGACAACACATCAGCGTCACTAGGATGGGGTCAAGTACACAATAGGTACTCAGCAAATGCTTTGTTAAATGCGTAAATGGAAAACGAAAAACATTAATACCTTCTGTGAATTTTATTTCCACAATCACGAGAGAAAACAGCTGAACCTGGTCTGCTTTTCTGTTTGACACGTCTTATGTTGGTGGTCATAAACGGGAAAGGAAGGGAACGGAAGGAAACGGATTTTGATCAGAATCAGAGTTATGGATTGTCAGCACTGGAAGGGACCTTAGAGATGACTTGATCCAATGTCCTAAATTTACAAATGATCATACTAAGGCCCGAGGAATGTAAGAGATTGGCCCCCAAATCACATAGAAGATAGTGACAGATCTAGGATTGGAACCCAATATATGGACTTTTCTTGTAATGAGGATTGTAATCATATGAGGTTATGGTGTTTAAAAAATCTTCTTTGACTGACTTGAAGAATAATTCTTTTTTTATAGTTTTCTTATTTTTTTCTTTTTCAACATTTTACTTTAATTTAATTCATCCAGTTTTCTTTCGTGTAGGATGTAAGGGTAGGATTTAACTTAACGCTTTTTTCCCAAATCGTTAGCCAAATGACTCAGCACCATTTATCTAACAAGCCCTCCCTTTCCCACTGACTTACAGTGTCACTTTTATTACATTCTAAGTTATTTTTTATACTAAGTCAATGTCTATGGTCATTTTTTTATTCCATTGATCCGTCTGTTAATTTTTCTACCCAGAGATGCTATTACAGTTATTGTAATTATATGTTTTAATAAGTAGTTTGAAAAGTTCACCTTCATTAAATGAAAGGAAGCCTTTGTCCATTTATTTTTCAAGATGATAAATATTGGCAAGTTGAAAAGAATTGATATTCCACGCAAACCAAATAAAACCCATAAGAATTTTGATTGGAGTTACATTAGATATAAAGATTAACTTGGAAAGAACTGCTATTCTTATTATAATCTTTTTTCCTTTTCAGGACTATATCTTTGTATTTATTCCACTGTTCTTTGATGTCGCTCAGTAAATTCAAGGCATAGCATGTAAAAGCTTTAAGAGCATGCAGTGATGATCTAGGGAGGGGAAAATTCATTCTACCTGAAGAAATCTAGGATTTATTTTTATGGCCAAAAAGAGGAGTGCTCTACAAATGTAGTCAAATGAGGTACATGGTATTCCGTGACTCACGTTAACTTGACACAGCCTGACTCAATCACACAAGCCCTTAACAAGTTGTTATTCAAAGTCATTAACCGCAGACACAAATCAACAGTGAATTTATATTGGATTCTGACCAAATCGGGCACTATGCTTGATGTCGGAGATGTGGTCCCCGCCCTCAGAGGAGTTTACAATCTAGCTGGGAGAAGTTTCCATCTTAGAAGTACCAGCCGTAGAGAGATCTTAAAAGTTCTCAGCATACATCACTCACACAAAAGGTCATGTGTGAGGTGATGGACGTGTTAACTAACCTGATTGAGGTCACCATTTCACAATATATATGCATATCTAATCATCACGCTATACACCTTAAACTTACACAATGTTATACGTCAGTTATATCGCAACAAATCTGGGGCAGGAAAGTACTAGCGCCCCTTCTTGTTCTAATCCTTGAGTTCATGTAGCCTCTTACTAAGGAGTTGGATCTTTTACTTCTATTCCCAGACCAAGGCAGAGAAATTTCTCCATCAAATTCCTTTGTCACCGAGGAAGCAATATTTGGCTGAGTCCAAGATCTGCTCCTCAGATGCAGGTCACAATCACCATCCTCAAAGCTACCTGGAGGTAGCATAGAATAAGAATTAAGAATGCCAACTTGGGGCTGGCCCAGTGGCATAGTGGTTACGTTCTGCACTCTGCTTTGGCAGCCCAGGGTTTGCAGGCCCAGATGCGAGGCACAGCCCTACATACCACTCATCAAGCCATGCTGTGGTGGTGTCCCACATACAAAATAGAGGAAGATGGGCAGGTGGGCATGGATGTTAGCTCAGGGCCAACCTTCCTCACACACAAAAAAAAGCCAATTTGGAAGTCAGACTGGCTGAGTTTGAATTATGACTCTTTGACTTTTAGCTGTGTACTTTGGGAAAGTTATTTAACCACTTTTGCCTCAGTTTCCCCAAAAATAAAATGAAAGTAGTAACAGTACTTAACTCCTAGGAGTACTGTGAAGATTACATGAGATAGTCCATGTGTATTGCACTTAACACGATGCCCAACGCAGAGAAGCACTCGGAAGCGCTCGTTATTACTTCCTGTGCAGTTTCCTGAGCAGGTAACACGTTTCAGCTCACAATGCAGCCTGGAGCAAAAGCACAGCCAGGCAGCCTGCAAGTGTTTAAGTTAGAAAGTGGAGGCTGTGGGGAATTATCTTCCCTGCTATCGAAGTCTAGGTCCTACACTCGAGACTACGGGTAAGTGGAACAAGAAACCCACAACTGTGGAAAGACGGTGACAGGTACTTCCCCTGGGATTTCAGTGTTTGGATTAAACGATAATTCCATAATGAGAAGGTCACAGTTTTGAAAATACTTTGCTGAAAGAGTCAATCCTCTTTCCCCCTAAATTATGGTTATATTACACTAATCCAATATTTAAGTATCCAGTACATCTTTAAACGGGTGGAGAAGAGGACGTTGAGTTAATGTTTCCTTGGCCAGCTACCCGCCTTGGGGTGAGTGCATGTTTACACTTTCCAAGTTCCCCTGATAACCTTCTACAAGGATCAGCCCCTTTTAAGTTAGAAATGGAAAAGGGTATTCTGAAACTCAGAAAAGAGTTTTCTTAGGAACATCTTAAAGAAAATGGTTAGGTCCTCAGGCAAGCTCACGTGAGATATTAGCACAATTGAACCAAACCATCGGCCATAGCTGGGATCCCACAAACCATCAGCCATAGCTGGGATCTCACCAACCATTGGCAGTAGCTGGGATCTCACCAACCATCGGCCGTAGCTGGGATCTCACCAACCATCAGCCATAACTGGGATCTCACAAACCGTCGGCCGTAACTGGGATCCCACCAGCTGGCACGGGAAGGAGAACTCTTTGGCTCTACGTGGCTCTCCTGGTTGGGAACCACGGGCAGATCAGGGAGGCAGGCTATCTCGACAAGAAGTCCCCCAAGAATACTTTTCATTATGGACTGGTCCCTTCTCACCTCTCATCTTTCTCTGTCTCCTCCTGATGCTTCCTGTTTCATCCAGCCAGGGCTCCTCTCCTCCTCTGCATAGTCTAATTACTTAGGTCAGAAGCAGACTATGTGATCCCCCCTCCCTGCTACCCAACTCTGAGTGTTAAACTAGAAAAATAAATACGCGATCAATGTGGTCAACTCCATATAGAAGTAGATTTAAAAGACCCAGGCCCCCAAGAGGAATGTGGTCTAATTAGTGTCATCAAAGAAACAAGAGTCAGCTGAAGGTGAGTGGTGTCTTACAGCAGGAAGTCAGTGGTTAAGAACATAGGCTCGAACATCAGGTGGGCCTGGATTTGAATCTGGGCTCAACTACTCACTAATTGGATGACTGGAGCAAGTAACTTAATTTCTCTAAGCTGCAGTTTCCTCTTCAGGAAGATGGGCGTAATATCAGGAAGATGAGTAAACTCATCCCATGGGAGAAATGTGGTCACGCTATAAGAAGTTCAGGACAGCGCAACATAACTCACATCGTCAAGTCCAAGCAGATAGTAGCTATTTATTATAAAAGGTTGAATCAGAGAGTCAGAATTTCTCAGTGCCATAAAGCACTCACTTCACAGGCATGTATTCACATCGCTTTGGCAGGAGTAGCTTCACAGATGGATGCATCAGACTATAAATGTGTGGTGCTGCTCACCATGAAGAGCGTCCAACTAATTACCCTCGGTCAGTTTCTCTGTTCACTAAGCAGCCTTCTGACTGGGCTTTCTGTGTAGCTTTGTAATAAGGACACAATATGTTCATCAGATCAGGCTGACTTGAACATTCAGGTCTGTTGGACCATTATAGCTCTCTTTAGAATAAATAAAGTGGCATTCCAGTTTATACATCAGGCTCTTGTGACTTCAGTTGCTTCCAAGAGTTGATTAACTCCACCAAAATCAAGTCTCTAATCCTATAAAGCTGAGGGTCATATCCTGAGCTGCACCAAAGTAATAGCATTCTAGAAGATGCTAAGCTGTAAATTACTGACCTATAAAACAGGTATAGACTGGAGACAACTTTCTTTGAACTACACAGGGTTTTATAAATTATTTGAGCAAATATTTAAAAATCAGGAGGTTTCACCAAAAACATGAATGTGAATTTCCAGCTTCTTTTGAAAACCCAGCCACAGGGCTAGAGCTAAGGCGCTCCTCCCGCAGGGAGGGCCTGCCTTCTCAGTTCAGCACCCAGTGTGTAGACCCAGCCCTGACCCTCAGTCGCTTCCATCGGTTATTACCTGCCTGGCCCCAGTGGACTTACTTTTGTGATCCTCATGCTAAATAACAACACTCTGGGCATTTTCTGAGGGTTTTTACTTCTTGCAAAAGAGGGGAAAAGTCAGGAAGAAAAAAGCCTGTCAAACTTTTCCTTTTTTTCCCGTTTAGCATAAACAGATGGCAAGTGTGGAAACACACCCATATTTCAGGAAGCACTTGGATTAAGATAGTCTCCTGGGCATTTCTTCGCATGGGCGGATGGGACTACAGGGGGTTGGTGGGCGGGTGAGATTGGGGGAAGTGGTTCAGACTGTCCAATGCTGAGGCTGGTAATTAGCGATGGGGGGTGGGGGTCACGTGTGGGGAGAAGGAGAACAGCAGACAGTGTTTGCGAGGAGTCAACCACTCCTTTTCTCTTTCCTTCGCTCTTGCCCCCATAACTCTTGCCCCAACAAGACCTGCTTTTGACTAACATTGGAAGGAGAGGTGAGACGTGGGGATTAGGGAGGGATTCACAGGTAGAATCCTGGGTAGCAGTGGGATATTCAGCATTAGGTCAGAAAGTAGGAAGGGCTAAGAGGCAATCTCAGCTATCCAGCTGGCCATTCATACGAAGGGGACAGGGAGTTATATGTTAATGGTCAAGGAGGGGTACAGCCTGTGGAACTCTGATTAGGCAGTTTCATGAACATTTAACAAGTTCAGGAGATAATGCTATTCAAGAACTCTTTATAGCCAAAGGGAGAGGAAATAAAGTTTAATAACCAATGAGGACATCAAGGGAGAGAGATCGTTCAGGAGAATTCTAAAGCTGCCCTTCAGTTAGAGCATCTGGAGGAGTGATCTAATTTCAGAAACTGCCTTAAGCCCTTCTTTTTATGATCTAGACTGAGATCACACAATTAGATTTCAGTGGCTCTTTCAAGGCCATCCATCAATCGGCCTTACACATCTAACCACATCTTTTGGCCTTTGCTTTTATAAAAATTCAAGATTAGGCAAAGCTCTAAGCCATCCTCCCTTACTCCCATTATTCTCCACCTCTGCCTTTGCTTGTATTGCTTCCGGTGCTTAACATACACGCCACCTCTGCTCTCAGCCATGTCCATCAGCTCCTCAAAGGACCATCTTAAGGCTTGCCTCCATCCAGCGGTTACACTGATCACTACTTTGTCTCTCCTGAGAGACTGGTGGTTCTGCAAGGAGCCAAAGGAGCATTAATCTGGGAGTCACACAATCAGGGCTGTGGGTCCAGCAAAGACTCTGAACAAGCCAGTTTGTCTTCTCAGTGTACAGATGAGGAATCTCAGTCTATAGAGACTAAATGGTGTGCCTATGATAACCTGGCTTGTCTCAGCGGCAAAGGCAGGATTAGCGCCCAAGTCTTCTGACTCTTGTCTGTGGTTCTTTCCACTAATGTGTGCCTGGCTGCTTTCAGACCATTTACTTGCTAACCATAAGCAGATTTATTTAGGCTATCATTGGAGATAGAGATAGATATCAAAAGACTGTATAAATCAGGTAATTTGGTGGCATACTATGCCAACTTTACAGCCTAACGAGAGGGATCTCCTCTAGATAAATATCTTCTGGGCTTACACTACACATTCT
The DNA here is from genome assembly GCF_021613505.1 of Equus quagga. Taxonomy (NCBI): domain Eukaryota; kingdom Metazoa; phylum Chordata; class Mammalia; order Perissodactyla; family Equidae; genus Equus; species Equus quagga. The sequence continues at coordinate 60,654,263 of NC_060268.1, read as the reverse complement.
GATTCAGAGGCTATGCTTTTAAAGAAAGGATAGGGTAAATCACTCTAGTCTATGGGTACTTACTTATATTCTACCAAAGAGGTTTTTAAAAGGCTAGGAATGTATACTTGAATTCCAGTACAGTTTAAGGTTCCATGAGTTAGAATATTGGAGAACACAGCAACAGTATTTGTCTCAAGTACCTCTCAGTAGATAATTAACCTGGGCCATGATAAAAACAATTCTATTCAGCCCGTTTCTCTTGTGGCTAATGCTATTGTGCTACTTGCTGTAGTATTTTTCCTTTGCTTCATTTTAAACAGAATACTTACTACAATATTGCAAGCATTACCACTTTTGTAGCTGTTCCATTTTCCTCCTTGCCACAGAAAAGCAATGGTAGTTAGATGAAAGCATGAAGTTTTATATTTTTACTCACGAAGATGCAATTCTTTTGAAAATCTGGAGTGGAAGTCCAGATATGTGCACTTTTTCGTAGGTCTCCTACACGGTCAACTGAGAGAACTGGATCTTCCCTCCACAAAGAATACAGAGCTTTTAGGATGCTCCTCTGTTCTCATACATACTTTGCCCCACGCTAGGTGCTCACATGAAAGGAAAGGAGATCGATCACAGAGAGTTCTAACTTTTGGAGGGACATGGACCCCGTTGGCAGTCTAGCAAAGGCCACGGACCCCTTCTCAAAATAATGTTTTTATAAATGCATAAAATAACATACATTGGAATCCAATTATATTGAAATACAATTCTATCCATGGACCCCTTGTGACATAAACTATCATACAGCTGACTTGGCCGCCTCCATCTTCCTAATTTTTGGCTCATCAAAATGGAATTACAAGATTAGAAACATAACCTCTTAGTACGAAGTCTAACAAATACCAAACTCAGGTCCAAAGCTCAAGTCACAAAGCGCAAAGGCCCTGGCTCTCCTGCGGGGGCCGGGCTAGCTGCTTCACAGGTGGCTGCCGACCCGGGATGAGTCCAGGGCCGTGCAAAGGCTCTCCTCCTGCACCCCCCAAATCCCTCTGCTCCCTGTCCACTCATGCTTGAAATCCCTTAATAGAGTCTAACTCCTTTGGTTTAATTAAATAGAGGATTTACTCTTGTTAAGAAGCAAAAACCCATGGGAGAGGTGATACTCTCTGCCAAAGATTTTCAAATTTATTTTCAGCAATAGAATCTGCTTTTCAAATGCGACCTTAAATAGAATGCTGATACGTAAATAAATGCAAGTTTTATAAGAATTTAGTATAATTTTATATGTTGAATTTTAAATACATAAATAAGTATAAGTATACATATTAGTTATATTTGTAAGTGTTTATAATAAACACTGGAAATAATGAGGCTGTTTTGATGAAGGCAAACTTATGAAATCAAGGGTTATAGATAACGACTGCAATCTTACATGTGTCACAGCATACAATTTATTTCTATATTTTATTTGGGCCACACAAGATGGAGAAAATCCTAACATTAACAGAGAAGTAATTTCCTATTGCTAACCATTTGTTGAGGTGCCTATAATCTCAGGATTTTCTTCAGCTAAAATGATCCAGAAGCTTTAAAGAATAGTAGGATTCTTTTGTTTCAAAATACAATCACTAGCAATATCTATAACTGCTCACATTCCTTAGTAAATAAGAATTAGTTGGTACGAGCTCAATTTGGGCAGATCTGACAAATAGATTCATAAATAATTTGAACCCTGACTCTCTTACTTACTTTATAACCTTAGGCAAGTAGCTTAATCTTAGTCTCAGTTTCCTCATGTGTACAACGGTTATAAAAACATCTATTTTATAGGTGGAAGGGTTAAATAAGATACTGTACATAAAGCACTAGCCTAGTGGCTGGCACACTTAATAAAAGCTATTATTATTGAAGGGTTGAATGACCAAAAGTTCTTTTCAAATGTGTCTTGTAACACTTTCAGACGTTCCCTCCTGTCCCATTTAAGTTTCTTTTTGGATATCTCAGGACCCTTCCCTTTCAGATATTCACTCAGTTTCAAAGCTAGCTAATTTTGCTTTGCATGCGGAGTCCAAATTTAAAATGATGCTTTATTGCTGACCTTTAATCTGAAGTTGTAAACAAAGTGACATTGCAACCCCGTGATGCCAAATGAAGACTGTACAGCACACTTCGAATCGGGAAGGAACCAACCCAAACTGAAAATGTGCAATGCAACAATCTGTAATGCTATATTATCATGATGCAATACATATTATTGTAACTGCACCGTTGACTAGTATGCTGTGCCAAACGTGTGCACCAGAGGACTTGCCTGGCTTTTAATGGATGGGAGCACACGTGTGTTGAAATAGTAATACCAGTTAACATTTATTGAATGCTTACTGGGGGCTAAGAACTGCTTTAAGAACTTGACATGTATTAGCTCATTTAATCTTCACTTATTTATTTTGTATGATTTATAGGAGTGTATATGAGCAGATTGGCATTTCAAAATATGACTTGTACCAAGATACACCCTATCTAATAAAAACACCTTTATAGGAAATTCAAATGTACATACACACACATGCATGCACACATGCACACCCATGTGCTCACAGTTAACCCGATGGCACAAATTAACCCATTAATGGTACCTAATGCATTAAAATTTGGTACCTAACTTAAGTATGTCTGTATTGTTCTTTATTACACTTTAGAATAGTTTAAATATTTATCACAAAAAGTGAAATATGAATTAAATAAATATGAATCAAATGCTTGCAACCTCCCTGAAACTCATTGGAGTTCTCTGCAACAATTTGAAAACCAGGGCATTAAGCCGTATCACTCATTTACTGGTGTGTGAAAAGAGCCAAATCAGATCCTTTTCTGGAAGCACAGGTGTGAAGACGGAAGTATGAAATGTTTAATATTAATTCATTTTTCAGAAAGACAGGAACCTTATTAGGCAGTATCATGTGCCAGCAATGTTAATATATTATCATAATCCCTGTAACACCCTTGCCTAGCAGGCACCGTTATCTTGACCTTACAGAAAAGAAAACTGAGGACTGGAGACGTTAGTCTGCTTGCTTAGGGTTTCACGCCTGGAAAATGGCAGATAGACTGATCCACTCGACTCCAAACCCCTCCCACCACACCAACTGCATCCCATCTAGCCTCCCCATTTGATAAACTGGGAAAATGAGAATGAGCGAGGTAGAGTAACTTGCTCCTGGAAACAGCTGGAGGCAAGGCTACAATATGAATCCAGGAGCAAGGGTGTTTTACCAGGTAAACTCGATCAGACGGCTCAGTGGCAGGATGCCCTGTGCAATCTGGCCTACTGTGGGCCAGCAAAACCGCTACTTCACTTCCAGACTCGGCATCAGGTTATATAGTTTCAATGCAGAGACTGGACGGACAAGGAGACAAATTGGGTGTCTCCTGAGTACCTACTACGTGCAGAACACTGCGTGGTGCAGTGGAGGATTAGAAAAACAGACCAACAGAACAGACAACAAGGTCCCTGTCTTCATTTCCATGCGGGAAAGAAGCCATCATCATATGAAATATTAAATAGAATCCCTGGAAGAGGCCTCAGTAATATTCTGGTTCTCCCCCCCAACCCCTACAATAATGTAAGCTTTAGAGGACAGTATAAAACATGGCACAATAAGCTATGTGAAAATAGCCAATGGTCATAGCTAATATTTTCAGCGCACTTATTTGTACCAGGACCTTTGTTAATTACTTTGAATTATCTCATTTAAATTGGGATACTCTTACTATGGACATTTTACACACGAGGAAATGGAGGCTGTTTCTGGGAGGTCCCCCATTTAGTAAGCATTCACACCAGGCAGTCTGACCCAGAATCACTATGCTCAGAGCTAGAAAGTGCTTAGAGTGAGCACAGGGTTGGGTTGGGAACGTGTGGAATCCTCGCACAGAAACTCAAGAAACACAGCCTTCTTAGGAGGTTAGAGAACTCTCTAGAGCCAGATTTTCTGTGGACGTCATCTGACAGCGTGTGGCCTCTGTTTGCCTCTCTCTCCCCACTCCCAGAATAACGGGCGTTTGTGAGAAAGCCGGACACCAGCCAATGACAATTGTCATATCACTTTCTTCACTTTCTCAGCACTCCAAACGAATGCAAAACCAAAATTCTAAATAACAACATACAAAGGCAATATACCACCGCTTCTACCACCGCCGCCACCACCGTGTTGGTGGAATACATGAAAAGTCATCATTTTCTTGAAAACTCTTTGTAAGCAACCTGAAGAGAAAGCTCCCTAACGATAGAAATGGGATGTGGCGTACGCCATCGCTGTCCTTGGGTAATGACTGTGCGTCATAAATAGGATATGGCATTTCTGAATGTCTTTAAAGCTATTTCCTTTTGTTCAACTAATTTAATTTACCAAATGCTCCTGGGGAAAGGGAGGGGGACCAAGATGCTGATTCCACATTTCCTGAAAAATCAACATTTTCTTTTTAAGCTGCTCTCAAAGAAATTACATCTGATTGTTGTCTGCTGGCTCCCTCAAACTCTACCTCTGTCAAAATTCTGCCCCGGCAGGTGTGAGAAAGAATAGATGCAGAACTTGAGTGAATACCCACATCTGTTTTTGGAAAAAGGGAACAGAAGCAGCACAGAAGGAAGTAAAAGAGATAATTGCTGGCTTGAACTACAATACATTTTACTTGTGGGCAGAGGGCCAGCTTACAGCAGGCGGAATATGCAGGCCCATCTTATTGGAATTCAGGGGTGGGCCTCCATTCTTGTCCGGAGACAGCTGTAAACCAGCAGCCCATAGCATCCCAATCAGGCACCGAGTTTTGTCAAGGAATGCTGATATGTACAGAAGCAGCTTTGTCTGCTTCAACTGCACCCCTGCCTAGTGAAATGACAGTCAATCTCTGATTCCAGATGACAAGAACTGGATAAAAACTTAAAACAAATGGCGACCTTTCAAAAGATTAATTTGTTTACCAACAAAATGTTCCCTCTTTGTCATCTGAGATGGGGGTGACCTTCACTTTCCCATATCTAGGCTGAAAGGATGCTGACTATAGTCATCTGTTAAGTTAACTCCATCTCAGCAATTATTCCCTTTTTTATTTTTAGTGACAAGAAGGGTTTATTAATTCACTCGGCTTCTTGTTATGGTTTATAAATGCAACAAGCTCATTCTGAATTACTGCAGTGTAACATCAATTTGTTTAAATCTAATTCTGCTACCGTTGCCAAATTATGTTGTGACTGTAATTGTGGCCATATGCATGGGCTTAAAACACAATTGTGTTTTGAAGTCGTCCTTCTTTCTCCCCCCTCCTTCTCCCCGCCCCTTACTCCTGGTGCTTCTTCTAATCATTTGACATTAACACAATTGCCTCACTTTCCATTACTTTATCACTGCAGAAATGGATGCTCTTTCAGTGAGAGAGATTACTGTGTACACCCCAAGTGACACCGTAAAGAATGAAACCATGATTTGTGAAGTGTGGTTGCTACCCAACTAAGTTAGTGAAAAACACTGCATAATGTATGACTCATAAAATCTAGAAATCATAATAGTATTAAATTCAACCTCATGAATAAGTAAAGGATTCTAAGTTTACGTTGCATTATATATTTATTTATTTGGAAAGTGGGACCAAAGAACTGGTATAATTTTGCAGCAACTCATATCTTGCCAAAAAGAAAAATGTTTTTATGATTCTTTTCTAGGTCATAACAGTTATAATCAGAGTTATTTGTGCCGCAATTCAAAGCAATGTTTTCTTTGGCTATTTTGTTATGCATTCATAATCGTTCTTTTAAAATTCATGTTAACAGATACATGTTTCAAGCCTTTTAAGAAACACTTTTTATTTAAAAAAAATAAATCAAAGTCAAATTTTCTGTAGGCCTTTTAATGTGTTGCACTAGAAAGTCTGACTGGAGCCAAATGTCAGTGAGGAAGTATGAAAAGTACCAGAGATTTCTTCTCACCTCCCTGCACCTCTAAGGCCCTACTCACAAACCTGTGAGAGAGTTTTGTTTTTTTCATTATTTGGCAGATTTAAGATACTGAAAAAATAGTCGATGAGTTTCACTTTTAATACTTTTTCATAAATTGATTTTACATAACAGAGTTACAGGACATAACATTCGGAAGGCAATTTTGTGATGTGTGTATGAGTGTGTACGTATGTGTGTGTGTCTGGAGTGTGTTTTCAATGCACTAAAATCTTTGCATCGGCCCCTTATTAGCAGGAAGGATACACCTCTTCATAAAATGGAGAAAATACCAGTTTCTAGGAACTAATAATGTAAACTAGTTACATACTCAAATGTGCTCTGTCAAAGTGTCTCAGATTATTTACAGGCTTTTGACAAGCTGTTCAAGTTTCAGAAGAAGTAAGGAAACACATGGCCCTCGGCAGCCAAATAATAACCCCCTCTGAGTGTTTGGAGTTGTTCTAGAAAGCGATTAGCCTTGATGCGGCTTCTCTAATTAACCATGCATCACAATGCTAGACACGGTGCTGCAGCTTAGGGAAGTGCTTTCAAAAACATTTTTTATACGTGGTAAGTCTCAACCGTATTTATTCCCAAATGCTCCGCATGACTGTTGAAAACCAAACACCTGAATATTTCTTTCACAGGACTTTTTGCACCATGCTTCACAGTGTTCTGTAAATCCCAAATGGAAATGCCAGTTTTCAGTTAGCGCCCTCACATACCTGTACATCAACATAAAATGATACGGTCAACTATTTTGATTGAAATGCTAGTAGTCAGTTTGAACAAAATGTACATCGTGTACATACATGTTAAAGTGCTCTGGTGTGGATTTTTACGGAGTCAAGTTTTATGGGAAAAAAAAAAGGCTCTTTAATGCAATCAATGAGTGTACATTATCTGTATGTCCTACAAGGCAAAGTGTTTTCCCAAATCCTCTGTGTTCAAAGTACATGGGCACAGTATCCAAGGCACTCAGGCTATTTGCGAATTAGAAAGAATATAATGAACGACTAAGATTCTGCCCCAAATTTTGGATATAACTTTGAATTCCTATTTATGTCTGAATCTTCACTTGGATTCATTAAAGCAAAGCACAATCCTCTCTAAATCTAGAAGTATGCCTTTTTAAACTTCCATATTCACCGGGAAAAGTTTCCAAGCAATGCAGCAGTTGCCTTGGGCTACGAAGCCTCAGCGCTCCACCAGCTAAGCCAATATTAATTCTAGATTGAAGGGGAAAACCAACAACAACACAAGACAAATCCGCTTCTGTCTGTACAGCCAGAGAAATAATATTTTTCTTTCAAGGGCTTTGGGCTCATGGGAAGCAGATAAAGACCCTTTCATATTATTCACAGTGACATTTTAAATAAAGTTTCAGCAGGAATAAAAATATCTAACTTTCTGGTTATTTCTTAGGCTATAAAAGCATTTCTATGATAAAGCGCTCTTAAACCAAACCTGTTAGAATAACACGAAGTACACCGAGAGGAACTAAAAATATATTCCAGGGTTACGTGAATGGAGTAAGCAGTTGAAAATGTCTACGTAGGAAATTTGGAAGATTAATCTAAGAGACTATTATGCTGGTTGAAAATGGTTTTTCAACTTAACTCTAAAATTAATCTTGCTTTTCGTTTTGATTTCACCAAAGTATACATTTAAGAGCTTTTGAGAGATGCCAAAGGTTACACATGTATTTAAAAATGTATAGATACCACCTCACTAGTTATTTTCAGTATTAGAAATGATCTCAAATAAAATGATTTCCCAATTAAAATGAAGCACTACTCTTAATTCTCCTAAGAAAACCCCACAACACAGAAAGAGTACAATCCTTGCTTTGGACACTTAGCAGCAAGTTAACGTGCAAAAATAGGCACAGATTCTGAGATTCCTTAATGCCAAAAGCTACTTGATTATTTTTCCCTCTCATCATCTTGCTGACATGGAGGATTAATCCTTGCTTGCTTCAGATTCAGAATAATATTCTTAGATTTTGCATATTGTGTGAGTATATACCATTGAAGCTGATACTGTGCTGTTGTTTCGTTTTGATTTTTCTAGTGGTGAGCCTACTATCAAAGAAATAAAATATTTTAAATTTCTCTATTAATTCTTCTTGTTATTAAATTATTCCATCCTTGTTAAAATTATGGTACTAGATTATTTAGGAACAGCAAATAAAATAGAGAAATCTGAATGAGCTACAAATAGACCTTTTAAAAATAAGTTTACATTTTTAAAATCATTTCTAATTAAAAGAAGAATGAAAGCCACTCCATTTCATCTTCAGAAATTCTAAGGACAAAAGGATCAAAATCTTTACTTAAAATCTACATTGGGTCTTACCCTACTAATATGTAACTTTTAAGTCTTAAGAAAATTAAGAGCTCATTTAAACAGCTCATTACTTACACTTGCTTTTCTCTGATTAATATGTGGCAAACTGATTCCATAGTTGGCTTTGACAGCAGCTCTGTGGCGGATGTTCTCAGGATCCTGCATGATTCTTACATCCAACCCTATCTTTCGCTGAAACAAAGAAACAATGAAACTTTCATGCTGGAAGAACAAAAATGCTTACTAACATTTTATATCCTCAAAGGAGTATAAAGTTCTTTGAAAATAATTATTTTAATGTAATTCCCACTGGAAAATATGTATCTATTATTTGGGTCTTTTATTTACGCTGCTAATTGGTCTCTTTTGTTCATGGAACAGGAACTTTCTGCAGATTTTCCTCCATGTGTCCTACTCCTCATACAAATGCATCCTTGGATGCTATTCATTTTCTCAGAAATAATGCTAGAAGCCAACCAAGGTGGACAAAGGACTAGAATACCTGGTCTTGATTTATTTTTAGCTTTCCAGGTCAAGGATTTTGCCAGTGAAATCTATACTACACACACACAGGTAGAGGGCTCCCTCGGTCTGTTAATGTGGCCACTTTCCTCAAGGGACGTTTACAGGTAAATCTCAGTTTGGACTTGGTAAATTTACCACAAGAAATTTATTTACTTCGTCACGGAGATTTTGCTATCTGTAGGAAAAATGTATGCTTCCATTAGAAAAACTAAGAGCGTCACTTTGAGCCAGGTATTCCTCATTTTAAACAATTCAAATTAGTTATTGCTGATATGCTTAAATAGGCAGAAGAGTGGCCGTGGAAAGGAGCACTGGATAGGTGTCCAGAAACGTGGGTTCCAGTCTTGCTCTATCCTGAACTGCCTGCATGCGACCTTGGGAAGTCACTTCCTCTCTTTGGAAGTCAGTTTCTTTATCTGCAAAACGAACCACTTAGATTTGGTCTCTTGAAGAAATATCCACCCCCGACCCTCCCTCCCCTGCTTTGGCATTCTACGATTTGATGCTAAAAGGCAACCTGACACTTAAGGAATATGGTGGTCCCAACAGTTTCTGAAGTCTTTGGTGACGTTCTTATTGTGATATAATTTACATACTATCAAATTCACCCCTTTAAAAGTATATAATTCAGTGGGTTTTAGCATATTCACAAAGTTGTACAACCCTCACCCCTATCTAATTCTAGAACATTTTCATCACCCCAAAAAGAAACCTCGTACACATTAAGGATCACTCCCCATTCCCGCCTCCTCCCAGGCCCTGGCAACTGCTAATCTTTCTGTTTCTTGGATCTGCTCCTTTTGGACATTTCACATAAATGGAATCATATAACATGTGGCCTTTGAGACTTTTTTAAAAGGAGGCGTTGTGAGCAATTAAAAAAACTGACTTCCTTTCAACCGAGTGTCTTAGTTCTGAGGATGATCTGATGCAATTGTCAAAATGGTTGTAGGAATCAGACGGCTTAGTTCATCATCCAGGTATTTCTTTGATCTGAAGCATTCATAAGTGGCCCGTGCCATTCATAAGGTCAAAATGAAGGAGAAGACAACAAAAATACCGTGGAATGCATGCTGTCTAGATAAGTTATTTCGTAACACAGGCTCCAAATCTTCCTTTTATTTTTTCAATAGCAGTTTTTAAACCAAATCTCCAAATAACTGCACTCAACTGTCCACTTTATTTAACCCACGCAGGGACACAGGTTGCAAATAAGGCATATCTCTTCCCTTCTCCTTGAAGTACATGTGATGACAAAAGCAATGTAGTGCCTAATTATACATGGCTTCCTTCCGTGGGGAGCCCCCACTCACAGCACTATACCAGAGTTTTTCATGGAAGCTCGGTGCCTCTTTTATTGAAATTAAAACCTGCACATAATTTGTTCCTTCTTAATTAAACTTTCGGAATAATTTCCATTCTACCAAGGATTGGGAAATTGCTAATATGCATTATATTGACTGGATGTGGCTTCTGTAATTAGGGTGTTTTTCAAATATGTATTCTGTATACAGTTGACGGTAACAGCTTCATCTCTCATGTCTAACCTCTGTTAGAACTTTTTAATTCAGGGATCATTGGTTCAGTGGACCTTAGCTGTTTTCTTGGTTTTCTTATGTTCCATCAACCTTGTGTGGCTCTTGGACTGATGGAGAGAGGAAATGATCAAATACAGAATCATTGTGAAAACTGGCATTAAAATCCGGTTGTTCTATGCTCATTTTTACATTTCTGTGGCACCAGTGTCCAGCACAGATATTTTTGGAAAGAAATCAAAATGTAAATAGGAATCCAACAGAAATTACAGCTTGTAATATCAATTCTGTAATAGTTGGCTTCTAAAGCAATGGGAAAGCTCCTTTAGAATTATTAAGATTCTAATCTTTACTATTTTGGCACGAAAGCATGTGTATACCAAAATAACAATATGTAGCACAAATGATTTAATTTCCCTTTATAAAACATATTGAAGGAGTCTATATTTAAATAATATTAACATATCAAATGGTTTCACTGAAAATCACTAACAAATACGTTCATAACCTAAATTTGTCTTACAAACCATCTATAGAGATGTACAGGAAAATAGTTATAAGCATAAGTGATTTAAAAAACAAAATTAATCATCTCATTAAGCAGAAAAGCATGTTCTGGAAGATGATCATTTTTTACCAACAGTAAGATAAATATCAGAAATAATTTCAAAAATTTTCCTTAAATTGGTCAAGAAAAGACAGCAATTTATTTAATCTATCTTGAGTCACTAACCAATCTAAATTTTGTATTCTCTCCTTTTGATAGTAATTACAAGCAGATATATCAAATGTGACTCTCATTTAGACTTTGGTTTGTAAAAACAAAAGTTATTATCAGAGCCAATTACTGTTTTACCTACATGGCTGCACAGAAGCAGGGAGCTCAATTTTCATCTCATCAGTGATTTTGTGGTATTTATTTTATTACTATGCCCACAAAGCTATATAAGAAGGAAATAGCTTATGCTATTAAAACTAGGGTTTGAACACAAGAGGCTAAGGTTTCTTTTAGAAGAAGTTCTGAATTAAAAACACTAGGCAGCGTGTAATGCCAACTCCCCAGACATGGGCAGACCATAAAATGACATACATCTGAGCGGTAGATCCCACACAGAGTAATCAAAATTGAAATGCTTCACAAACAAAGTTGAGACAGGCTATTTACTAAGTTACAGTATTATCAGCGTAACATTATTCTCAACAGTGTTTGCTACAAGTAATGCCTTCTAAAGTGTATATTGCTTAATATCATATTCCCACTGGTTAAAGACATCTGCTGTTTAATCTCAAAACCAGAAAACAGGAAAAAAGACAAACAATCCAGTCATCTTTAACACTCTGATTCTTTCAACCATTATATGTTTAATGGAAAGGATAATAGACACCAAGTTCTGGTTCAAGCCATATGATCTAGATTTCTCATTTGCAAAACTTGGTAATAATACCTACCTTCACGGGGTTGTTTGTTAAGTTTCTTGCAAATGATAAAGTACTACTCAGGAGCCTACTGGTCAAAAACTAATGACTGCAAAGGATTGAGACACTTCAAATACATAAAAATCTGTGTGTTCTTAATAATATTTCCCCTTCTCCCCCAAAAACCTAATTGATAAAATTGAGAAACAAATCTGAAAGCTGGTAGATAAAAGAAAGAATCAAGTATTTATCCTGCTTTTCCTGAAGATCTATTTTTTTCAGATTCACCAAAGAGTTGCTAAGGGAAAGTTCTTCATAGAAGCTAATAAATGCAGAAGGAATGATAGAATTATAAAATCACTACTTTGCAGTCCCTAATGAAATGACATATTTAGGTAAACATCAATGGTTGCTAATACCATTAGGTGAAAGGTTGTGGGGAACTTTATAAAGAATAGATTGAGCTGGTGATAATTGGACTCACTGATCAATCTTCACCTCATTCAAAGAGGAAAAAGAAATTGCCTCTTGAGACATTATAAAAGGAACTATACAGCACCACTCATGAAATATTCCCACCAAAAAGATGTTATTTGAATCTGATCAAGCTTTGAGAAAAAACTACCAGTTTACATGAAATACTAGGAACAGAGGAACACGTTAAATGACACCATGAGATTGCAACCAGCCAAATCCAGACTGTAGGGGAAAAGCCTATATGACAAATGACCTGGTTTCTTTAACCAATAAATGATATTTTTTAAATGAGAAAACTTTTATAAATAAAATGAGATGCACCTGCAGTGTGTGGACTTTGTTTACATCCTAATTTGCACAAACAACTGCAGAAAGACAATTTTAAGACAAATAGGGAAAACTGAACGTGGACTTGGAATTATATAATATTGATGCATTGTTGAATTTGTTAGGTGTGATAATACGTTTTTTTAAGACCTTATCTGAAGTATTTAAGGCTAAAATGATATGATGCCTGGGATTTGCTTTTGAAGACTTTACCCAAAAAAAGCAGAGGGAATAGATGAAATAAAAGTGGTAAATTATGGGAACTGTTAAAGCTGGGTGACGGTTACATGGGTTGCATTCTATTTTTGTGTCTATTCCAAAATAAATTTTCTTAATAAAAAGTCATATGTGAAGTTAAAGTGTAATTAAAATGTAATTCTTGATGATTTAGTTTTTATTTCAACTCTAACATGCTATGCCCTACGATATCCTCTCTGACCTCCCGCTAGGGCTGGAGGGATCCACAATCAGAGCATCACCACCATGACAGGAGGGTGTTGTCAGAACCGAAGCGATTTACTTTAGTCCTAAAAGTGACAAGAGGGAGTGTGTGATGTTATCACTCCTTTACCAATGAAGATAAGTGACTTCTCAAGGTGACACAACCCAAAAGCGGAGAGTCAAGATTTGATTTATGTCTCTGACTCCAAAGTCTTTCCATCAAAACGCGCTGCCGCATTGTAAAGACATGTTAGTCGATGCGCTCTTGATTCAACCTCCTATCTGTCCATCAGATCCTTTACTCTCTCTCCAATCCCCCCTGGCACTGCTATGGCCTGTGCCCTCAGTGATTATTATGTGGACCCCTTAATGGCCCCTAAGATGGGTCTTCGGACCTCCAACCCATCCTCTGCATCACCTCCAGAACGACTGAACCTCTGGCCACTAACTGAAATATGCTTTCACCTCTTTAAAGTCCTCTAATAGCTTCCCGTAGGGTGGCGTGATCTGGCGCCTTCTTACTTTCTAGCTCCCTCTCCAGCCATTCCCTCGTGACTGCTCTGTGCTCCATTCATGCTGGATGGCCAGCCTTCTCCACATATGGCACGTTCTCTCCACCTCTGCCAGTGCGCATCCTGTTCCCTCTTCTGGGAATGTCCTCTTCTCCCCTCTTCAGTGTCTTCTGGGCACAGTTTTGCTCAACCTTGAACTCAGAGCAGGTATAAACTCCTCTGAGAGGCCTCCCCTAACTCTATCTCTCCTTTTCTACTCCCCCAAAATTCAATCATTCATTCAAACAGTTATTGAGAGTCTACTAGGTGTTGGTGAACAGGAAAGATAAAGTCCCTGCCCACAGGGGTCTTACATTCTTGAAGGGATGTAAGGAATCAGATAATAACCACATAAACAGATAGACAATTAATTTCAGATTGCCATAAGTGCTCTAAATAAAATACAGTAGAATAATAGGATAGAGAATAAGGGGAGGCTCCCTTCGATATGGTGGTCAAGGACAGCCTCTCTGAGGAGATGACAATTCTACTGAGACCTGAGTGAAAAAACTGAGCTGGTCATGCAAGAATCTGGGAATACTGAAGAGTGAGAAATTGATGATTAATGAGAGGGGATAATTGCAAAAGCTAAGCCCTTAATAAGAGGTTCCTGTTAATATGGGAAGGGATATTTCTTCCATTAAGACAAAGGAGAAGACATAAAATATAAGTCCAGACGTAGAAAAATTGATGAATTTGATAATAGGAAGGTTAGGACTAAGTTTCTTTGTATGTGACTGAAAATTCAAAAAATATTGCTTAAATAAGACAAAATTTGTTCCTCTCATGTATGTGAAGTCCAGAGATAGGCTGTTCAGAGTTGGAAGTCCATGAAGTTGCTAGGAACCAGGCTTCTTCCAGCTTAGTGTTCTGCTGTCCCTAACGTATGGGCCACCTCCTCCTGGCTTAATATGGCTGCTAGAGTTCCAGCCATCATGACCTCAATCCAGGCAGAGAAGAGTGGAAGGAGAAGAAAAGAGTCAAAGGGCGTAAGCCAGCTATCTTTTAGGCAAGTTTCCAGAAAACTTCCCTTAATACCTCCCCTTACATTTCATTAGCCAGTACTTGCTCAGATAGCTATGTCCAACTGCAAGGGAAGCTGGGAAATGTAGTCTTTATATTGGGCAGCCATATTTCTAGCTAAAAATCAGCTGCTCAGAAAAGCTACTGGGGCTCAGTTCCTCTTCCCCTTTCCATTCTGCCATTCTCAGAGCGTTGCCTTTTCTCCTTAGGCTCGTCACCTCGTAGTTGTGAGATGATTGCCGCGGCTCCAGATGTCATATCTTTGTTCAAGGCAAAAAGAAAGGGGAAAGGGGAGAAGGGGAGAAGGGACATGCCAGTTGTGATTATCCCCTTTTATCAGGAAAGCAAAACAATTCCTTAGGACCAACCCCCAGTAGACTGCTGCTCAGTACTCACTGCACAGAACTGGGGCACACGGTCACACTGAGCTGCAGGGAAGGCTCAGACATGAGGAATCTTCTTCCTCATGGAGAGATGACATCCCAAACAAAATCACAGTTCTGTTAGTAATGCAGATTGGGGAATGGATAGTGGGTAGGGGACTAACAATTTCTGCCACAAACATGTAATCTAATGTAGCTAAGGAGGAAAGGGACAAGGGGCAAAAGTGATAAATAGCGAGATAATGAGAGGTCAACGGATTGGAGGTGCTTGTAGTGTTGAAGAATTCTTGGAAGAACGTGCTATGTGAGCAGGCAGACTGGGATGCTGAGGTCAGAGACCGTAGTGCTGGAAACATATTTTAGAGATGAGGCACTTACTGGTTCCACGAAGCCCAGGCATGAGGCACACACCACTAGTCCTACCAGAGCCTTTTTTTCAAACTGCTATTAAAGCCCTCAGCACACTGTCTGCAGAACGCCTGTCTATAGACTGTGAGCTCCAACAGCACTGAGAGTTGCATCCCCAGCACCTAGCACATAGTAGCATTAAAATTAAAACATTTGAGGAAATGAAATAGCACACCAATGATGAAAGACATTTTTAGTTTTCTTTTTTTTTTTTTGCAGGGAAAGATTTGCCCTGAGCAAACATCTTTTGCCAACCTTCCTCTTTTTTTTTTTTCTCTCCAAAGCCCCAGTACATAGTTGTATATTCCAGTTGTGAGTCCTTCTAGTTCTTCTATGTGAGCAGCTGGCACAGCATGGTAACTGACAGATGGGTGGTGTGGTTCTGCAACCGGGAAACAAACCCAGGCCGCCAAAGCAGTGAGAGTGCCCAACTTTAACCACTAAGCCATAGGGGCTGGCGCAAAACATTTTTAGTTTTACTATGTTTGTGTTGTTCTTACAACACGCCACAGGGACACAATCATCAGCTTATAGCAGTAGAGTACCAATTTCATGGCACATGGCCAATTGCTGACTCCACGCCCTCCCTTCCTTCACTGCAACAACTCTCAGGAGTTGGTGGCCGAGGAGTGATGGCTCTCCTGCATGCCCAGAAGTTAGCATCTCCTGCAAGCCAGCGAGAAAAGCATGAGAAATCTGGGATGCCACCTTTGAAATGTTACTGACATATGGAATGCCATATAAAAAAATTTAGGCAGTCTTAGCAGTTGTAGTAAGTACCTTCTGTTTCTGGAAAAGGTCCTATGAGTCAAAAATATGTAGCTAACTGAATCTTCTCATAGCAACAATGTTTCAGAAGATACAGTCCTAAGGACCAATTTTTGATGCCCATTTTTTATAGAAAAAATCCCAAATACCATGCCTAATCACCTCTTCTATTACCTACAACTTACGCACACTGTAAAATATACACCTCTTTGAAGTGTATATGTAAACCAATTGAATGGTAACCAATTATGGTAAAACAGCATTACATATGATAGAGTATCATAACGTATTATACATCATTCTAATGTGGCTTCATAACTGCCACATTAATATTACTGCAAAAAATCAGAAAGTAAAAAGGTCACCTTTATTAGGAGCACCACATTGAGAAGTTTCTTTGGGAAAGTTTAGAGGGACATATCTGAGGAAAATTCTGAGGATACTTAGGGCTACTTGTGGACAAAATAAAGAATTTATTCTGCTGCTTTTTTTTTCCAGTTATAAATTTCCCTGGGGCAAACACAGGAAGGGAGCTCAAGATCTCGTATTTTTTCTTTTTTTGAGGAAGATTAGCCCTGAGCTAACTGCTGCCAATCCTCCTCTTTTTTGCTGAGGAAGACTGGCCCTGAGCTAACATCCGTGCCCATCTTCCTCTACTTTCTATGTGGGACGCCTACCACAGCATGGCTTGCCAAGCAGTGCCATGTCCGTATTGGGATCTGAACCGGCGAACCCTGAGCTGCCAAAGTGGAACGTGCACACTTAACCGCTAGGCCACCTGGCCAGCCCCAGGGTTTTGTATTTTAACAGTGGTGAGGAAAAGCCAGGACTTTGAGGTCAAACAGACCTGAGTTTGAACCCTAGCCCTCCCATTTCTCAGCTGTAAATTACCATCATCTCTCATCCTCAGTTCCCTCATCTGTAAAATAGGGATGACGATAATTCCTTCCCAGAAATTGCTGTGAGGATGAGAGAGGACTTCATCACCACCGCTAACAGAGGCTCCCGAATGGTCTTCTGCTTCTGCCCTTGCCCTTTACGTCATATTCTCAACATGGAAGCCAGAGCGACCCTTTCAAGTTGCAAATCAGATGAAGAGCCTCCAGCGCGTCTCTTTCTCATCAGAGTAACATCCGCAGTCCTCACAATGGGCCACAAGATCTGGCCCCTCCTCCTTTCCTACTTCTCTCCCCCTCGCGCATCCCTCTCCGGCTTCCTTGTTGTTCACTCTCCTATCTCAGGATCTTTGCACATTCTGTTTCCTCTGCTCAGAATGCTCCTCCTCCAAATAGCCAAATGACCGCTCCCTCACGTCCAGCAGATTTCTGCTCGTGTCACCCTACAAGTGAGACCGTCCCAACACCCCTATGTTCCTTCTCCAGCTTTTCTCTCGCCAACTTACATCCTGTACATTTACTTTTCAAATCCTTTTTTGTTTTCCTAATGCCTACCCCACCCCAACTAGAATGTGAGCTCCAAGAGAGCAGAGAAGTATGACTGACGCCTAAAATAGTGGCTGGCACATACTAGGTACATAATCGAGGTTGACCAGTATTCATCAACAAATAATAAGAAGAATTAACACTTATATAGCACTCACCATGTATGGGGCCCTGTTATAAACATTTACCTGTGTTAACTCATTTATCCTTACAAAGCGCTATGAGGTGGGTGTTATCATTACGCCCATTCTGCAGATGTGGAGCTGAGGCACAGAGAGGTTAAGTGACTTGCCAAGGTGCCAGTGTAAGTGGTAGAGCCAGGATGTGAATCTACACTTCTAACCAGATATTGTCATCTGATGCCACACAGGGCACATCTAGGCACTGGTGGCAGCAATGAACGAGAGAGAGTCTCTCTCCTTTAGATTGATAGAGACTGAAGCAACAAAACAACGAAATGCAATGGATAAATCTGAGCAGATCCAGGGTTGGATAAAAGATCAGTAAAAGCCATTTGGGGGATAATTGGGGAAATCTGAGTGTGAGCTCGGTAGTCATTATATTCAAGAATTATTGGTAATTTTTTAAGGCCTGATAATGGTATTGTAGGTAAGTAGGAATACGCTCATTTCTAAAGACGCCTGTGCAAGCATTAAAGGGTGAAACATCAGTAGGTCTATATTTTAAAACACTTCAATAAAAGATAGATAAAGCGAAGATGGTAAAGGTTAACACTGTTAAATCCAGGTGAAGGAGAAATGGTTTGGTTTGTTTGAATATTCTCAAAACGTTTTTAAAAAGCCATGGAAGAGGAAAAGAATATTTTTAAAAAGTCTCTGCTCTCATGGAGCTTACGTTCTAAGACAGAGCTCACAGTGGTTGGCTCATGGCAGGCATTCTCCTCTCCCTACTCTATTCTGTAAAATCCAGCTGCCATCTTATCAGCAATTTTCCACCCAGTGTGAAGTAGGGTATAACTCACAGTGAAAATCTGTGAAGCACCCTTACTTGCCCTGACTTTTCCTTCTTTGATCTCTCACCATATTATTCTTCATAATGTAAAAAATCCTCAATAATTTAATTCTGATCAAACTTTGAAAATTTCTTTCTCAATTAGATCTAAATTCACAAAATTAAAGATTCCCGTCTCAGACACAGATCTCACACATTGCTGCGGCATATTAGATCATGCTATATTTTTTCATGTCTGATTGATAAAGCATCCATTTTATGGAACTAACATAGGAAATAACTCTCAAGCAATGACACGGGTTTATTTTCCCTCCTCCACAAACACACCGACTGTATCTCGCTTCTAAGCAGGTCCTTTGATCTAAACAGTTTAGGAATTTCTATTTTGAAATTGCCTTCAGACTTAGCTTGTCAGACACAACAAGAAAATCAAATACTCTCTTGGCCTATAAACTTTTTCTCCTTCTCTTCTTCCCTCCTCTTCATCTTTCGTTGTTTTTATTTCAAACCCTTTCCTTGACTGTTCTGAGGATACGTGTGCCTGTCGCCCAAGATGTTTCCAGGAGGGGCTGGGCTGGCACTGAGTCAGAGCTGAGACATACTATGAGGAAAAACCATCAGAATATGGTTTTCTCAAATGTAAAAGAAGATTGATAAACAATTCTTAATTATGATTCTTAATTACAACTGAGCAACTCCTAACCGTTTGTCATTTAAGTTTTTTGGTGTGAAACGGAATTCCAAAAACAGCTCTCCACTTTGGAAAAAGAGCTTAAAAGAGCAACTGGGGTTTACCTAGTTGAAAAGGTCTGCAGTGGGCAATTAGAGGTGGTAATATCCCAGTTGGATTTCACAACTACTTAATAATGTAAGCTTTTCAGTTGGTGTAGTAGGCTTGCAGAACAGCTGGCGAAACAGCACTGCTTGTCATTGACTTTACTGTGCAAAATTAGGGCTATCTTTTGTGCCAGCGGTGATGCATTTTTAAGCAGATGTCACTGATATCAGGAATAAAACATCAACAGGGATCCAGGCCCTGGAGGTGAAGTCAGGATGGGAAACAGTCCCTGCCCCTTTCTAAATGAAGCTCACCCATGCTCACCGCAGCTAAAAGAACCCGGGGTTATAGTCAGCACATAAGATTCCTTATCTTTATAATCATTGCCAGGAGTCAAAACTCTTTTGGGAAAATTAATTCCTGGCCAGTTTTTTTTTTTTCTGGAATAATAATAGCAACTCTACCTTCTACAACAGTTCTAATTTCAGATACTTTATTTCATCGTCCTTATAAAGCAGAGATCTACAATCTTCCACTTGTAGACCCTCTGTGGCCCTCCTAAGATTCCTGGCAAAATAATAAAAATTTAACTGAAGCAGGTACTTAATAGTAAGCAAGATAAGTTTAAGCTCCCTTTATCACAACACTCTCTTTTATTTTCATCCAAGACTTTATTATCATCTGGTATTTTCTTATCGATGGTCTGTCTCCCCTCACTAGCATGTAAGTTCTATGACGGCAGGGACCTGCTCTGAATTGCCCATCCCAGCGTGCCCCTAACAGTCCTTGGCACAGATTAAGTCTCCCACGGATAGTGGCTGAATGAACCCAGTGTAACAAGAGCAAGGACAAAGGTAGGAGCGGGCTGCTTTGGGAGTGCAGAGCAGCCTGCACTGACATTTTACACGGGGATGAGCATACCCTTAGAGGTAACTGTAGTGGTCTCATTTATTCCTTCAGCAAACATTTATTGAGAGTCCCCTGGCATTATATAGCACTGAACAAACTGAGATGGATGTTGCCCTAATTAAGCTTACAATTTAGTGGGCAGACAGATATTTTTTAAAAAATCATACAACCCAATATCTAATTACAAATTGTGGCAAGTGTACTGAAGGAAAAATACAGGCTAATACAACAATTATAAAAAGGGTACCATAAGTTGGCTGCACAACTCTGTGAACATACTAAAAACCATTGAATTGAACACTTAGAAAGGGTGAATTTTATGGTATATAAATTATATCTCAATAAAGCTCTTATTTTAAAAAGGGTCCCAGAGGGGTTAAGAGCACAGCTCTGGATCCCTACATTTCTGGGTTCATAATCCTGACTCTGACTCTTACTGGCTGTGTTGTCTTGGGCAATTTACTGAACGTTGCTGTACCTTGGTTTCTTCATCAATAAAATGAAGACAACAATGACACCTCTTTATAGGGTTGCTCTGGAGGTTAAAGAAGTTAGTATTCCCAAAGCACTGGTAACAGTACCTGGTACCCCAAAGAGGCAACCTACTAATACTTTGGGGGAGTCCGAGAGGGAACAGGACTCAAATTGAAGAAACACCCAGTGGAGACACAGTCAGAAACCTCCTGAGCTCTATCCTTTGCCACCTGGAGACTCTCCATCTAGGGCTTTGTTCAAAAATTAGAAGGCATTCTGTTTTGATTTATTTTGCTTTCTGACGTAGAAATTGACAATACCATGACCATACCTGAAACAACGACATGTTTTCTCATTTAGAACACAAAGCAAATTTCCTACCTTTAATCTTAAAAAAAATTTTTTTCAAACAACTTTCCTGAGATATAATTCATATACATTAAAATTCACACTTTTAAATTGTACCATTCAGCGGTGTTTAGTAGATACACAGAGTTGTGCGGCCACCGCCACTATCTGATTCCAGAACGTTTTCATTATCCCGAAAGAAACTGGATATCCATTAGAAGTCACTCGGCTCTCCCCTCCTCCCAGCCCTGAGCAACCTCTAGTCCACTTTCCGTCTCTCTGGATTTCTCTGTTCCTACCTTTACTCTTGGAAAGGGATGTGGAAATGTACTGTGCTGTTTTTGGGGTTTCCAAAGTTTACCCTCAGATTCCAGAGGGAAAATAAATAATTTCTGATCAATTACAGCTGGAAGCAACCTAAATGGGAAAAAAAAAAAAAAGAATTTAAAATCAAATTTGCTATCTTAAAAGCTTCACAAACTGTAATTTTAAAACAATGCATCCTAGTTAAATTACATTTTATAGGATATATCCTATTGGTAATTACAATAAATTAGACCAATCTTCAGCATTTTAGTCACTAAAAACTGCAGCTATTTATTAAGCATAAGAGCTTCCAAGTCTGATAATGACCATTATAGCATGAATAAAAAGCTCTATCTCTGGCTGTGTTTAAATGACTCACAATTGACAGAATTACTACACTGTAAAACATTTCTTGAAAGAAAAATACAAGATGCTGTCTTTTGTTTAAGAAAATCAAATCACAGGATAGCCAATGTTAAATATATTTAAAATGCTGCTCCCTACACAGTTCATAGGTTTTCATTCTTTCAACCTCTGCTATTTTATATAATTGCAAAGACTTAGTGATCAAAAGTGGTTAAAGGCTTTTCCTATTAAGCAGTGGGCAGTTCCATGGGAGAGTAATGTAAAATAAAATAAAGTTGTAAGAATAAGCATATGTGTACAGTGTGTGTCTTAAAAATTTTAATTTGAAAGCAGGTTCCAGTTCTTTAAAATGGTCAACATAATTAAGATCAATGAAACTCAGCCACCAATGATTCTATCTCTTGATTATACTGATGCCCATTTTTGTAAAATTATCGTTAAAAAGCAACTTGTGGGGCCAGCCTGGTGACACAGTGATTAAGTTTATGCATTCCACTTGGCGGTCTGGGGTTTGTGGGTTCGGATCCTTGGCACAGACCTATACACCATTCATCAAGCCATGCTGTGGCAGCGCCCCACATACAAAACAGAGGGAAATTGGTATAGATGTTAGCTTAGCAACAATCTTCTTCAAGCAAAAAAAGTAAGATCGGCAACAGATGCTAGCTCAGGCCCAATGTTCCTCACCAAAAGAAAAGAGAAAAAAAAGCACAACTTATGGACTTTTGGCTTTGTTCCAACATGTAAAGAACCTGGAAGTTCTCACTCCCATCCTCACAATGAGAAAAAGTTGAACAAACCAAGAAAGATCTCTTCTTAGATCTCTTAGAGAACTGAGATCACAGGGAAAACTGCTGCCCCGAAAACCGGTGGTTAGGCCCAAGTGAAGCCTGCTGCTAGAGCCAGTCCCTGCAAGAACACACAAACTCTCATCAACAAATCTCTGTAGGCTCCGCATGGATTAGCTTGAGAGTTAAAAATTATGAGGGGTTAAGTCTTAGGGAACCCCATACTTGGTGAGTTTTACCTCCAGGAGCCCCCATATTCTCACTGTGAAGATCAGAGAAAAATCTCCTGCTCCCCACGTGGGGAAGGGAAAAGAAACCATGTTAAAATACTCCCAGAGAGTTCTGTTCTTTGTTCCGTTCTCTGTAATGAGCACCAGCTTTCAAGAAAAACTGTTTTACCAAAGCCTTATCAGACCTGAAGAAGGGCAATTAGTGAACTCCAGCCCCCTCGAGTCTTCCCGCCTCACCTAAGGCAGGGGCAAATGCTGAGAAAAACTTGTGAAGGTGACAGTCCAGGAGCCTAGACCCACTCAAAGAGTGAGACCTAGTCACACGATTGTCAAATGCCTTCCCCAGCACAGGCCTTACCACCACACCTACAGAGCCTCTGTACAACAGAGGGTCATCGATCAAAGAACAGCTCGGCTCAGACTCCATCTAAGAAGGAGCTTCTAGGGAACCCAAAGACAACAGAGGAGACAAAAACAAAGACAGTGGAGGAGATTCAAGCCTCAGACACCTACAGTTACAGCAAACAGTAAACATAGTGTAACTCTTAGCCAGAGAAAGGCCTACTTACCTTGGTTCCTATTACCCAATACGTTATGTCCAGCTTTCAATAAAAAACTACAAGGCATTCCAAGAGGCAAGAAAACAACAGTCTGAAGAGACAAAGCAAGCATCAGAATCAGATTCGGATATAACAGATTTTGGAATTATCAAACCAGAAATTTAAAATAACTATGATTAATATGCTAAAATATTAATCTTAATATCCATTAATATCCAATGGAAAAAGTGGACAAGACACAAGAACAGATGGGTAATGTAAACAGAGATTGAAACTCTAAGAAAGAATCAAAAGGAAATGCTAGAAATAAAAGTACACTGTAAGAACTAAGGAATGCCTTTAACAAGATTATCAGTAGATCGCATACAGCCAAAGAATCAGTGAGCTTGAAGAAATGTCAATATAAACTCCAAAACTGAAATGCAAAGAGAAAAAAGAATGAATGAAACAGAACAGAAAATCCAAGAACTGCGGGACAATAACAAAAAGTATAACAGATATGCAGTGAGAATGTCAGAAAGAGAAGACAGAGAGAGAAACGAGCAGAAAAAATATTTGAGTAATAATGACCGAAAATTTTCCAAAATTAATGACAGACACCAAACCACAGATCCAGGAAGCTCAGAGAATACCAAGCATGATAAATGCCAAAAAAAACCATACCTAGGCATATCATATTCAAACTTCGGAAAACCAAAGATAAAGAGAAAATCTTGGAAAGAGACAGAGAGAAAAAACACTGTACCTACAGAAGAACAAGGATAAGAATTATGTCAGACTTCTCTTTATAAACAACAGAAGAAAGAAGAGATTGGAGTGAAATATTTGAAGTGTGGAAAGGAAAAGATCAACCAGGAATTCTGTATCCAGCAAAATTATCCTTCAAAAGTGGAGAGGAAGTAAAGATGTCCTCAGACAAACAAAAACCAAGGGAATTTGTTACCACAGACTTGTCGTGTAAGAAATGTTAAAAGAAGTTTTTCAGAGAGAAGAAAAAGGATGTAGATCACATATGGGGTATATGAGGCAAAAAGAAATCTGGGAACCACATCCCATGTCCTTCCTTGTGTCCCAAGGTCCCTAACTGGTCTACCTTCTTCTCTCTCTCTTTCAAAGTCATCTTAGGTTTGTTTTATATATAATATCCAGAGTTTTAGTTGTACTTAGCAGAATAGGGGAGATTATGTCTACCCCATCCTCTTAGAAGTGAACTCTCTTAGTATATTTCTTAGGAATCCTTTTTCCCCCATGGATTATGTATTTAGAAGTGAATTTTAATTGAAATAAAATGTTGTAATCTGCTTTTCCCCTCCACATATACTGTGAGAATTTTTCCACATCATTAAAATTTCTTGGACAATATCAGTTTTAATAGCTATATAATATATGCATAGATGTGTTATGGATTTAATCATTCTTTTACTGTTCACATTTAAGGTATTTCCAAATTTATTGCTATTAGAAATAACACTGAAATGAACAAACTTATACAGAAATTCATGAATCTCTCTCCTTATTTCCTAGGATAAATTCTTAGTGGTGCCACTGCTAAATTAAAAAATAATAATTTAAAAAATCTTCTCACATGTGTTGAAAAATTGCCTTTAAGAACTTTGTGCCAATTCACACCTCTACCAGTAGAAGGATGCCCATTCTGCCGCCCCTCACCAGCACTGAGCATTAGGGTGGTTTAAATGATCTGTTTTGCTAATTTATAAAGAAAAAATATCAATACATTGCTTAATTTGCATTTCTTTGGCTTACCAGTGAGATTAACATTTTTCCCATTTTTACTGGTTATTTGCGTTTCTATCTCTGTGAGCAGCTTGTTGATGTCCTTTTTTCTACATCAAGGTTTTTCTTTTTTTTTTGAGATTTTATTTTTTCCTTTTTCTCCCCAAAGCCCCCCGGTACATAGTTGTGTATTCTTCGTTGTGGGTCCTTCTAGTTGTGGCATGTGGGACGCTGCCTCAGCGTGGTCTGATGAGCAGTGCCATGTCCGCGCCCAGGATTCGAACTAACGAAACACTGGGCCGCCTGCAGCGGAGCGCGCAAACTTAACCACTCGGCTACGGGGCCAGCCCCTAGGTTTTTCTTTTTTAATGGCGAGAGCTCTTTGTACTCAAGAATATTAGGAAGTTTTGTGACATATCTGTTGCAAATATTTTTCCAGTTGGTATTATCTTTTTTTGATGCTTTTTAAAAATTTATTTTTTGTTTTCAAAAATTTCAAACCCACAGAAAACCTGAAAGAACAGTGGGCATCTGAATACTTTTCACCTAGACGACCAAGTGCTAACCTCTTGTTACCCGTGCTTCATCTCTCTCTATGACTAGAATGCAGTCATGTTCTACATAAGTGGGATGTGTGTACTGCCTTGTAACAACTCAGAATAGATTGGCTCCAAGGTGCTTCAACAACTGAGTGAAAATGTACCTTCCAATCTACTCTTGCCAGTTCACAGAAACCTCTTCTTTCCCTCTCACTGTGTCTCACCGTTATTTATTTGCTTTGTTCTTGTTTTTTCCCCCTCAAACATCATCACAACCGAATATACAATGAAGATTTCTGTGCAGTTCTGATGGTGCTGGTGCAGGTGGTCCTCACCCTGCCCGTGTCAGTAAGCGAAGCGTGGTCGTTAAGAACAGCGTGAGCACATAGCACAAGCAGAGAGGTCAGTGAAAGTCAGCGACGATAAGAGCAAGAACCACACTCGGATGCAGAAGAAGAATCCTTGCCAAAGGGGGATAATAGGGAAACTTATTTTGAAAACAATGCCAAAGCATTTTGAGCTCTTTGGAGAAAACATGGCACTTCTGGTATTGTCCTTATCGTTGTTTTCTGAATGACTGCTAGGAACATCTCGCATTTGCTGGCATCCATTATCATTACTTTGTGTACCTACTGGTTTTTGTCTCTACTGGACAAAATTACCAGATTGTCCCTTGAGCAACACTTGCTCAAGAGGAAAACCATCTTTTGTGAAAATTAGGCTTCCTGGTTTTCAGACAGCTGTGGAAAGGAGAAGAGGGTTAGATTGCAGACATTTGACTGGACTTGAATCTGAGCGTCACCATTGACAACCTGTGTGACTTGAGACCAGTGTGAGCCTCATGTTGCACCTCTTTAAAAGGAAAGGGTCAGGGGGGCCTGCCCAGTGGCGCAGCGGTTAAGTTCGCACGTTCTGCTGCTCGGCGGCCCGGGGTTCACTGGTTTGGATCCCGGGTGTGGACATGGCACTGCTTGGCAAAAGCCATGCTGTGGTAGGCGTCACATGTGTAAAGTAGAGGAAGATGGGCACGGATGTTAGCTCAGGGCCAGTCTTCCTCAGCAAAAAGAGGAGGATTGGCAGTAGTTAGCTCAGGGCTAATCTTCCTCAAAAACATAAAAAACTTAAAAAAAAAAAAAAGGAAAGGGTCAAAATCCACTTCATAGGTTAAAAAAACAGCCATTTGCAAACTGAAAATAGTGACAATGATGGTGAAATGATGATAATGAGGATGATGATATGTATATCTGTTCTAAATAGTTTTTAAAGGTGTATGCAGGATAGCAGTCATTTGGAATGAATATCCCGATTTCCTGGGTTTCCATGGATAGAATGAAGCCTCGTGTATCTGAATAATGATGATTCTCAGTTACTCATAGGAACTGTGCTCTGCTGTCGAATGAGCAACAGAGATGTGTAGTCCTGTTATATGCCACCTCTCTCACAAAGAGTTGCTGTCCTCGAGTTTTGGCCTCTGATACCCCCTCCAACTTACAGTTTAGGCAGATGTTGGCAGTCCTACCAGCCTGACTGCCAGGTCCCATTCCCGGCTCAATCCTAGCACAAAAGCCTTGCTCCAACCCTTCGTAGCAATGGGGTAGCAGAACCTCCAGGACCAGGCTCTTGATCATATAGAGGCAGGCCCTGTATGTGGCCAAAGAATGTTGATTCCAGGGAGTCCTGCTTGTCCCAGGGATTCCAAGCACAAATTATCTTGGTATTAGGAATATCAAGTCTGTTTGCTAAAATGCAGATTCCAGGACCCTATCTGGGAACCAGTGAAAGAGGATTCCAGTGAAAGAAGATTGCAAATCAAAACTAAGAACCATCACTCTAGCCCTGTGGTCTCTCAAATAGGGTGCACACATCTCAGATGAAACATAAGACAATGCCATTGGTGGTGTGAAGAGAATAGACAAACTTCTATTCACATAAAATAAGAAATATATAAAATAAGAAATTACTTTATCCTACTATTTGATATTCAGCTTGTCATTGGATCCCTCATGTAGTCAGGTCACCTGCAGTTCTGGAGGCCTCCTGACAGTGGAAGCTCCAAACCACAAAGGCATGAAGAGTGGGGCCAGCCCTGGCACATCTGCTTTCAGGGTGTGAGAATGCCCTGCAGTTTACTCATGCAGCGATCATGGACTATATGATCTGGTTTTAACTAAACGAAGCCTGAAAAAACGGACAGTTGTCTTCAAAAGATGCCTGCAAAAAGCGCGCTGTATTTGGAAGATAATGATAACAACATCGGTGAAAAACAAGAAAATGGCAAAATGGACACTTTTAGTATGAGCTTTTCTTCAGCCACATTAGAAAGTAGAAATGATGATAACCCAATTGAACTATAAAAAGTCAGCCTCCAAAATCCCCCCAAACTTAAAAATTATCCAGAAGACTAACTGAAATATGGACTTGCATTTAACCAGCACCAACGCTGAATCTCAGCTAGGTGTAGAGTGTGTTTTGGGATATTAGCTACAGCCAGTATGAAGCCATCAGGATGAAGAAGGTCAAGAAACCAGAACGTTATAATTAATCATCGTTTTTAGCAAGAGAAATTAGTTTGGTGCTGTTAATAAAGTAAAAAAAAAATGTTTTAAAATGTTTATTTCATTATTTAAAAATTTCTATGTTGGTGTATTTTATAATGTATTCACTCTATATAATAATAAGTAAGTAACTTATAAATAAATAAATTATACACATATTATGGGTGCATGCCCAAATTCTTTGACTGATGGCCACGTGGGATGAAAGGTCAGGTCCAGCTTCTGTCCCAACTTGAAACTTTCATGAAGCTAAGTCTCCCCTCTGACTTGCTCATCAATGCTGAGACCAAGCAAACTGTTCCTCAGTGAGTGATGCCATTGGTAACGAAAAAACACCTTCTCCCTTGGGTACGAAGGACTTTGTCATGGAACCTCAGAAGAAAAACGCAATGAATCGGCCAGTCCTGCTCCCCTCAGGCAGGGGAGAACCTGAAGGAATTCTGGGTTCTGCAACCTGCTCTGCATATAATCTCCCAGCAGGCCACAGCAGAAGCCGAGTCTATCCGTGAGCCTCTTGGGACACCCCTGCAAGTGCAGAACCAGGTGTGACTATCTACCTGGGAGCATGTCAGTCACAGGCGACAGCCCCTGATCTCCCGGGTCTCCTGTTTTCCATTGCCGTCTACTGCTGCCGCTTCTCCTCCTCCCTGAGCCACTCCTTGTGACTCACACTTTGACTCCCAGCGCCTGCCTCAGGCCTGATTACTTTGAACACCCACTTTGGACTTTTCTCCAGTTTTTGACCTTGGCTCATCTCATTGCATTTTCAAATTTCATGCCACTCTAGCACCACACATCCACAGCTGTGACTGAGATGCTCCCCCAGGCTTGTGGGGCCCATACAAACTTTCCAGGCTTCCATCTTCCTGATAGAAGGGCTGCTGATTATATATTGTATTGATTAGGAAAGAAAGGGTCCAAGGACCACTTCTAGGAGCCAGCTCCACGCCCTGATTAATATCTTCCTTCACTCTTCCAGACCCTAATAAGGGGCAAGGACACTCCTTGGCAAGGGAGAAGAACTGCACAAGAAAAAGTCTCTGCCAGAAGCTTTCTGTTTGGTTCTCTATAGCTGCAATTGCTTCCTAGGTTCCTCTTTTCAGCTATTGTAACCCGCAAATCTATAGCCCAGATTCTCTGCTCCTTGTCAAGATAAGAGGACAAAGAGAAACCTGGAGACAGGACAGGAGAAGTTTCATTAGGGTTGGTGACATATAACAAAGGAAGAGCAATAGCATATATTGGAGTAGATGAGGAAGCCATTTGGTTTCAAACTAATTTGCCCTGACCTTGTTTTTCCAAAAGGGCCTGATGTGGCCTGTTGAGTACACATTGTACATCTGCTTTAAACATTTATGATGTCCCAAAGACAAGAATGATGCCCTTAAAGATAGGGACGTAGCTTCCCCCGATATTGGCACTTCCTTAAGGATAAAGATCTCTTCCTAGAAACTAAGGACGAATTACCGACCTGCTGCGCTCACCTTGTAACCACTGACCTGCTGTGCTAGCAAAGCAATCTTGTGACTGTTGTGAAAGGGATATTCCTGTCATATGTGATGTATGCTTTTTGTTCCAAGATGGTATCCTTCTTATTATTTTCCCTACAGATTCCTTGTTTTAAAAGATTGTGTATATTAACCTATTTGCAGGTCATATTTTAATTCCCAAATGTAAAGATCAAAGACATAAATGACTAAAGCCTAGACAGAGCGGGAAGGGCTGTCTCCACCAGGGGATGACGGGTGCCT
Organism: Equus quagga; assembly: GCF_021613505.1. Lineage (NCBI taxonomy): Eukaryota > Metazoa > Chordata > Mammalia > Perissodactyla > Equidae > Equus > Equus quagga. The sequence goes on along the minus strand of NC_060268.1, from coordinate 60,624,337 downwards.
GTGGCTCTACATCACGTGGGGGAAAGGAAGCAGGTACGATTTTTATCCAAGGCCCTGCTCCCCATACTGAGTGCCGGACTTGGCTATGCCAGTACGTTTCCATGTTTCCTCGTGCACTGTTTCTGAAACTTGACCTCACTGTCCGATATTATTCACTTATGCTTGGTGTATATTTACAATGCAAATAGGGCCACAGGATTTTTAAGCTTAGTACAAAACCTTAATCTACGTACACTCAAATTCAGGAAGCCTATATGTGAGAAGGTCCGAAGCGAGGCAAGGTCATTTCTCTTTAACTCAATTCTACTTTTGATAAATCATCTCTTAGGAATGTATTACATAAGGAGGATTTCAGGCAAGTTTTATTATTTTTGTTTTGTTTACCCTGGATACCAAAATCATCTTTACAATAAAGCACATATGACATACTAAAAATTGTATAGAAAGTACCACATGAATAGTGTAAAAATTGATTTACATTAAAATATTTCCTTTAGGAGTTGAATTTTGGATACCTTTCACTAAAAAAAAAAAAAAAAAAAAAAGAGTAACACCAAAACTAGGACCTGGAAATAATTATCATGGTTTCAGGCGTTAGAACTCAATAAAAGTAACCCAGAATAAACTTTATTAAAGTCCAAATGCTGCCATTAACTTTGTATGCAAAACCTCTACTGAAATTAGTAGAATGGATATGAACAAAGCCAAGAAAATTTTGTTTTTACAGTAATCTCACCTGAACAAGAAAAGTTATTTTTTTATTGTACTTATTTTGGACCCCGAAATGGCTATTTTACTTACCATTTGGAAGTGTGAGGAGAATATACGCTATCATCGTTAACAGGAATCGTTAACACGTGTTGGTTTACAACATTTAAATACTTCTCAATGTGAATCTGTTACAGAAAAGTTCAAGTTTAGGCCATTATAGTGGACTTAAGATACTCAGCTAATTTACTCCAGTTCATTAGGTTAACACTCTGAATAGTGTAATTAAGGCAAAAGACAACAGGCTATGTGGTTATCACATGCCTAAGGTATCATTAGGCATCTCAAGGCCAAATTACTTTAACTGTCCCAAAAAGCATAATAAACAACTGACTCAAAGCTTGAGTGACCTGTAGACCTTGTCACAAATGAAACTATGTACAATAGTCAGTAAATTGCTTAGCCAGGTAAATTTCTAGGCAATTCAGACATGGAGTAATGTCTTTCTCTTATGAGCACTTCAAGCAAGCATCCATCCGAGGAAAGAATTTGGCCTTTAGGTAACAGATTATTTAAAATGGCCAACCCAAAGACTCCAGCTGGGCCCAGCCCGCTCACCATCAGGTAATATAGAACAATGATGTGCTAGTCTCATGAGGCTACAAAATACACCAGCTCCCTCACTGCCTCCGGAGCTGAGCAATGAAGTGATAACATGTTAGAGTGAAAGTCTGAAGCAAGAGCAGAGACACTGACAGTTAGAGATCTAGAAGATGGAGCTGGACTTTATTTGGACCCATGTACTAAGACATCCTTGTTTTATAAATGAATATTATCCTGGTCTGAAGATTGGATTCTCCCCTGCCCTTAGATCCATCTATAATGACGAAGTCCCTATCTGCTTTTTCCCTCTGTTCCAATATGAGTATATTTCTTTAGTTTTACCCACTGTGTTACAATATCACAAAAATGACTAATCTCAAGGAGCCAGCCCCGTGGCTGAGTGGTGAAGTTCCCGTGCTCTGCTTTGGTGGCCCAGGGTTTGCCAGTTCGGATCCTGGGCACGGATCTAGTACAGCTCATCAGGCCGTGCTGAGGTGGCATCTCACACAGCACAACTAGAAGGATGTACAACTAGAATATACACCTATGTCCGGGGGGCTTTGAGGAGAAAAAAAAAAGGAGGAAGATTGGCAATAAATGTTAGTTTAGGGCCAATCTTCCTCATTAAAAAACCCATGAGCTCTGAAGCAAGAAAAAAAATGACAAATCTCAAAATATTTAAGCTATTTGGGAAAAGTCCTCTTATTTTTTAGAATCCAGTGAATTTGATGGAAACTCTCTGCAATGGAGTGGTATGAATTCTTTTTGGTCAGGCATATTGTTGGACTAATAGTGATTATTTTTTTAAATTCGAAATTCTTTTTATCAAACCACATTTTAGGGTTATCACTGCATAATCTTAGATTATCAGTATTTTAAATTCTTTGTGGATTGTTTCAGGATGTAAACCAATCAATCAGTAATAATCATCATTATCACGAAATAAAAGGAAAGGAATGAGAGGTGAATCTAAGTCCACCTCTGTCACAGGATTACACAGCATCCTGTGAGAACCACAATTCTTTTCTTCTGGAAGAATCTTTGTCTTCTTCCCATCTCTTATTTAATATCTAAATCTCTACTTACTTTTAACCCCACTTCAGTCCTTTTGATTGCTGTTTCAAGATTCCGAATGTCTAAAGTCTCTCCTTTTTCCTCAAGTGGGAAGTTTGTTAATTTCTCCTTTAACTGATAAAGGTCTTCATGGACCTATAAGGATAAAAAATATAAAATATTGAAAAAATACGTACATAGTCCACCTGCAACAGTTATTTTAAAGGTTTGCAATTTTCTTGAATTGCTAGAGATAATAAAGTTGAATTTTATGGTATTCATTGAAAAGGACAGTCTCTGTGGTTCTAAAATATGCTTTATTAGAATATTCCATTATTGTCTTTCAGAATTAAAGAAACTAAGCTTTCATACGACTTTCTATTTGTACTTCCTCTTTTAGTAAGAGATCCAAGACAAAACTGTAACTCCACGATTGAGCTTTCTCAGAGGGTAAAGCAGTTGAGCCAGAGATGATAAGCAGTTTGTGCCAGATTCCGATTTCTACTAATTGGTTAAGAGGTGAGAAAATAGAAAACTTCCAGTAAAGAGAGGTTCTAATAGAAGCAGTGCCTTTAAAAAGAGAATTGTAAATATGTTGGCAGGGCCTGTTAGTTTTCCATTCTGGCTGGATCTTCGCCACTTACAGCTCTGAAGAAGCTCCATAGGTGTATGGCCTTGATTTTATTTTACATAGTCAGAAATGAAAATGATCCATAAAGAAAAAGCAACGTATTATTACTGTAACATTTTCCTTCAGTGTGTATTACCCTTGGAAATGATGAACATCTCTCCGATGGCAAGCCCCCTCAGAATAAAATGGGCACTACGAAATTAGACAGCATAAGATTCTTTGCTTTCATATTAGAAACCAAACTTCTGCGGATAAATACAGATGGCACCAATTATTGTATGGGCTGCTGCCACAAGAAAAACATTTTGTTATGCAAAAGTATGAACCCAACACCTGTTTCAGCAATACTCACACCAATAACAATCTGCAGACTGGGTTGCTAAAGGCATTTTGAAACAGTTACCTTTTCTGTGTTAGTATAACTGGACCTACACCTTGATCCAGCCTATGTTATCGATTACCTCTCGAATGTTCCCACGGAGCCAAGGATTCAAAAGATCAGAATTTGCATCTTTTCACCAATGGGCGTCACAGTCTTGGCAGACACACCTGGTCATTTGTACTCTGCACAAATTGTCGTGTAAAGCCTTCAGGGCTCGCAGATTGAAATTTGAACACACCTACTGTTTGCTTGTAGGCACTGAGGATGAAGATGTTCTCCTCTCGATTGTTTTGTCCAAATTACTGTTGCAAGCTGATTGACCATCTATTGTCTAAAGACATTTGGAAAGTAAAAAGAAGCAGTTCAAGGGCAATCCCCACTTCCAGGCCCACAATTTTTGGTTCATCCTTTGAATGTGCTGAATTTCCCTCTCGTAGCTCTAGTATCTGTAGCATTTGCAGCTTCATGTATCATTCTGTAATTACACCTGTCAGCTGTGGGAGGGAGTGAACACTGCACTAGCTTACTTATCAGGGAACCAAAGGTCTGATTTCTTCATCTGGCTTGTGTGGACAATTATACTTCTTCATGGAGTCCTGAGATAATACGTAATTGGTCTGGTACGTAGTTAAGATGTCCATGTGCACCATCCATATTTTCTCTAGTTTCTTCACCAAGGGATAACAAAAGAATTACTCTACTTCATAGAATTGTTGAATGAAAATGAGGCAATACATGTGAAAGTGAATGAATATAGGCTTTGGAGCCAGACAGATATGAACTAGAGTCCTGTTTCCTCCTTTACTAAACTGATCTTGGCAGATTTACTTAGCTTTTTAGAACTTCACTGTTTTTATCTGTAAAATGGGGATAAATAGCTACCTCTCAGAATACTGGCAAGAACAAAACGAATTAAAGTATGTAAAGTGCTTTGTACAGGACCAGCCACACAGGAGGACACAGAACAAAATTCTCCTCTCCTGAACTATAAAATCTAGTGAGACTCCTTGCACATAACTGGCACTTAGTAAATGTCCATTGATTTGAATCGCTCTCCTAATCTTTCTCAAGAGCTTTTTACCTTTCTTACCACATACTTTTTTCTCCCCTTTAACAACCACACATCTGTTTGTATAATTGCAATAGAGGCAAGTATTGTAGGAAATGTGTCATCAGACTTGAGTAGGAAAAGAGATTAAGTTCTAAATCTCTGTTCTTTCTTTCTTTCTTCTATTTTACGTGTCACCCGTCATCTCCGTGACCATCAAACGCATCACTTTCCATACATTTCCTACTTGGAGGGAGATTATTATTTTGACAATTTGGGGACAGGGCTGCTTAATAGAAGCCCTTGAAAGATTTAATGTCAAAGATTTGCTCTAGAATTTAAAAGAGCCATGCAATCGGGCTCCATATTGTCAAAAGCAGTCTTGTAATCCCATTTGATTCGTCTCTTCTAAAGATGGAGGTTGGCCAAGTCATTCTCATCACTTTCCCATTCATTGTTATGTTGTATGCTCCTGGCAAATCAGACAGAGGGATTGATAAAAAAGACAGTGAAATATCAAGCTGTCAATTAGCTCCGATATTTACAAGGTTGGTGTTAACATTACAACTGTTGGGTTTTTGAAATATGATTTCCAAAACTAATTAAAAAGCTAATTTTGATTGCAAGACTAGATAATCCTTGCTTTGCACAAACATATGTTTAATTGTTGGGTCAAGCAAGCATTTATAAAGATGTGTTAAAAAGGCAGGACGTTATTATTAATAAATCGCAAAAACAAAGCTTCTAAGAGCTGCTAACGAATGAAAGCACCCAGGAAACAGCCCAGAGTCAACACCAAACTTCTTCAAGATTGTTTCACAAACATGCCGTAACCCGTTAAGGATCGACACACTGGATTTATCACTGTGGGCAAGTCACTTTACAGCTTTGTACCTTAGTTTCTTCTTCTGCAGATGGGGCTAAAAGTAACACCTGCTTAGTAGAGTTGTTGTTCGGACTTGAGATAATCTAAAGCTCTCAGCACAGCGTTTGGCTCTCACTAAAAATTGGCTACCATTTTAATTACAATGATGATTGTTACCACTATAGTAAAACCCCACTATTCTGATTAGTTGAGGAAAGATCCCGCTAAAATTGCAAAAAGTCTGAATTATAGACTTGAAAGTGAAAGTAGTAGTTAACGAAACGCTGCCTAGTAGAACTCCACGTGGAGACGATAAACATATTTCCTGAACCAAAACTAAAAACATGGACCTTGATACATGATCTGACAATGGGATGGAATATTAACAATGAGAACTGCCCTGAAAAATCCAAACATATAAGGCACGTTTTCACAGTAAGTCAAAGAGTTTATAATTTAGAGCACTGACCTTTTTTTACTTATTTTCTCTTAAGTATTTTAGACATTTTATCAAAATACTACCTTCATTATTAACTTGTACCATCTATTATATTTTCTAAATAATAGTGTTATTCCAGTTCCATTCATTTTTGCACATAGCATACATTATTGGAGACTGAATTAATGAGTAGATCATTATCCAGAGACCCAGGATCTATGTCCCAATCCTGTGCCAGGTAAAATGGGATATCCAAAAAATCAGCTTCCATCAGGGAAACAAGGCATAGCTTGTTTGCCAAATAGCAACACCCGTAAAGTTCTAGTAGAGAATGGAGTAATCCTGGTTAAAAAGGCAGGTGAAAATCAATTTTTCCTTTTCTTCCAGTAGCTTAGAGTAAAAAGCAGGCTAACTTTGAAAAGACAAAGAAATGTACATAAAACTAAGTAATATTAAAGAGGAAGCGACTAGATCTACCAATAACTAACATCTATTGAGTATTTTTTTCAAATAAATATTATAATGCAAGATTTAAAAAACCTCAAAATTAATGCAAAGCTTTATGATGAATACAATGTCAAAATTTAAATAAAAACAGGATCTCTGTAAATAAAGAGTGGATTCCTCCTGGCTTCCCTCTCTCTGTTAATGGCACCTTCATCCCAGCCTTGGTGCCTGGGGCAGCACCAGCTTCCCCCGGGAATGTTTTAGTAATTCACATTTTCAGGCCCCACCCTAGACCTAAGTTGAGTATTATACTTTATGTGTTATCCTATATTTTAATCCTTAGAAGCCTCCTAAGAGGGAGTTTATACTATTATCTTCATTTTATACTTGAGGAAATCTGAGGTTTAAAGTGGTTAAGTAACCTGTGCAAGGTAACACAGCTGGTTAATCTAGGCAGTCTGAATCCGGAGCCTTCGAGCCTAGCCACTAACCAGTGCATGCATAATATCTACAAATATACTAATGTAAATTTATAAATATACAAAACTAAAGGTTGGGGAAAATTCAATGGAAAAGGCAGGATTCAAAAAAGACTTTCTTTTTCTACCATGATTGATGGAGGGTTTGAGAAGATTGCTTACGTTTTCTATGTATATGGGTCTACCCGCAATGCTCATCTTTGGTTGGTTTCCTTTCCATAGCATGAAATAATAATTGTACTTATGTGATAGGTCTGTTGTAAGGATTAAATGAGCTAAAATATACACAGCACTTAGAATCGTGCATGATACCTGGTAAACACCATGTTAGCTTTGATTCTTTTTCTTTGAAATCATATTGCAGCTCCTATTTTACAATATGATCTCAAGCAGTAGCTCTCAGACTTGAGTGTGCATCAGAGTTATCCGAAAGGTTTGTAAAAAAGGTCGCTGGTGCCCACCTCCAGAGCTTCTGATTTAGTAGGTCTGGAGTGGGGTCTGCAAATCTGCATTTCTCACAAGTTCCCAGCTGGTGCTGAGGATGCTGGTCCTAGGACCACGCTTGAGAACCAATCGTCTAAAGAGTTGCTTCAGGTATCTGATTGAGACCCAGACCTCACGTACTCTATTAGGGTGAAACAAGTGGAGATTTGAAGTACCTCTGCTTTTCTGGCAAATATATATAATATATAAATTGACAGAAACAATTCGATTGCCTAGGCTAACAGCAAAGGAAGTCCACTTTACAGTAAAGAGAAATGATGTAGCTTTGGGGAAATTGGGCCAATTTAGAATCAGAGTTGGATCGAATCCCAGCTGTGTATCCTCCAGAAGAAAAAACTGAGGCCCAGAGAGGTGAAGTGATGAGCCAGTGAGCCACTGGAAGAGTGTCATTGCCAGGGTCAGACCTCAGGATTCTGACTCCCAGCCAAGCGTTCTCTCCACTAGAGGTACTGCTTATTGGCAGCCTGTTTGCAGGAAGCAGATCACAGCCCCAGGTAGAAGTGAAATCTGTTGGCATGTCTGAGAGTGGTGCTGTGTGCTCACGAACACTCGGGACTCAGCAGGAGAGTAGTGGAGTCTCCACATTTCCTTGTTATAGACAGTCTACATGGTACCAGGGAGGGTTTTACACCGTATCCAGAGACCAGCCTCGATAATCAGGTTAACAGGTAAGCTCTCTTTCTCTACACAGCCCTCCACCCGCAAGTAGGGTGCTGATCAGCATGGATGTGACTATTCTTAGCTCTTCCCAAAGAAGGGTCTTGGCTTTGCCCTTGGACACTGGGGGAGGCGATCTCTAGGCCCCGAGTGTCCTGCCTGATAGGAGTGGCTTTGCTTGAGGGCTTTGGCCACCAGACAGTCTAACAATGTGATTTGTGATGGGGGCTTTGAGCCATGCTCCCATCAGTTCCAACCTCTAGAGGAACTAGAGACTGTAAATGCATTAGTCTGAGTTGCTCTAGCAAATCAGCCAGTGTGAGGTGGTCGGGGCCCCCAAATTTGTAGACAGTTGGTCTGAAGTGAGGATGGCTCTGGCGACCCCTGAACTTGCGCCTGGTGTCACAGTGAGGGCAGTCTTATAGAGACTTCCCTCAGACTTTGCAGTTTGGCTAAACTCATTCTAGGGAGATGGAGAAAGAGAGGATAATAAAAGGTGAGGTAACATGATCTGGGTATGACTCATGATAGGGAAGTCTATGAAATTGGTGAGGGTAGGGGTTTGTATTTTGGAAAAGGTGAATTTAAAGAAGTCTCTCCCAGATGGGAGATAACAGACCAAAATCAGGAAGAAAAATTAGACCCATTGCAGATCTGAGTGAAAGTCCTAATAGAGTGACCTTAGGCAAATCACTTCAAGCCTTAATCAAATAGAGCTAAATACAAAAGTTAAAAGGGATGATATATGGAAATGTTTTAAAACTACCATATGTAAATGTGAAAAAACAACAAAATGCTTTTCCCATTTTGGAAAAATCTGAGTGTAACTGTCACAAACTGAGTTGTACTGGGGAAGTAAAGACTTTCTTGATATTTCCCCTCCTCAGATTAGAAAATGTTATTTCCCAGAGTTTTTAAATTTGTCACATTTTCATATTGAAAACTTTAACTTGATTTGCAATCCATTATCTTTAATATATTGTTCTGTGTGTGTTCCCAAGCAACGGACTTTTATCTTATTTATTTTTATTGGGATATAATTGACATATAACAGTTTCAGGTGTACAACACAATGATTCGCTATTTGTATATATTGTTAAATGATCATCACAATAAGTCTAGTTAACATCCATCACCACACATAGTTACAATTTTTTTTTCTTGCGATGAGAACTTTTAAGATCTACTCTGTTTGCAACTTTCAAATATACAATACAGTATTATTAACTATAGTCACCATGCTGTACATTACATCCCCAGGACTCATTTATTTGCAAGGAACTTTTAGATCCCCAAAATTTGGGTGCTTAAGAAAATCAGTTCACACGTTTCAATTTCTCCCCAAATTTATCACCTCCCCAGTGTGGCTGATTTGTATCGCCCCCACATCATGGGTTCAAATTTTTCAGAACATAACATTTTTAACATGGTGCCTCAGTGTAAGATGGATTTTTCCGAAGTAAAGGTTCCGGCGTGACGTGTATGGTTTTCGAGTTATAACAGAGGCAGAATGGTCGTGCTTCTGGAGCGCAACCTCCAGGGTAAGGCACAGGAGGCGGCTAGTGGACCAGATCTGGGTTGGCATATTTGGGAGTTCTCTGAGAGGTGGTGCCGCTCGCGTGATCTAGGCCGTCTGGGGGCGCCGCTCCAAATGGGTGGGCGCAAGTAGATCTGCGCTGCCGCAGCTCGCTCAGAAGGGTCTTAGCTGGGCAGGGCCGGGAAAGACCCATTTCCCACCTGGATTAAGATGGTTCCGATGGGGTCGCAGTTCTCAGCCTCTTGCGCCATGGCTAGGACCCGGGAGGGATGCCTCCCAGCGGAGGACGCAGTCCCCAGGCGCGGAAACCGCCCGCGGAGGGTGCTCGTCCCCATGGCAACACCAAGCTCAGCCTGGCCTGTTCTAAGCCGGGAGCGGAAGAGGGGGCGAGGGAGGAGTCAGGGCAGCCGCGCCGTTCCGAGAACGCGCCCGTCCTGGCGTGTCTCCCCCGCGCGCCGGCCGCCGTGGTGCAGCCCAAGGCGGAAGCGGCTCCCGGACGGAACCGGCTCGCGAGCGGGGCTATGGCTGCAGGCGTCCCCTGCGCGCTCGTCACCAGCTGCTCCTCCTCCTTCACCGGGGACAGGCTGGTCCAGCGTGAGTACGGAGGCTCCTGGGCCACCTCCCGGACCCGCGGGCCTGGGCGGGCGACAGCCTCAGCACCACGGCCTCCCTCTGGCTCCTTGTCCCTGCCGTGGGCCTTGGGCTGTCCCTCCGCTCGGCAGGGGCCTGTGGCTCCTCGGGTGCCCCTCAGACTCGGTCGGGGTGCCCAGTCCCCCCAGGTGTCTGCCCCTAGTTCTTCCCTTCTTTGCTTTTCTTCCTGCCCGCCCCACTGTTGCGTTTCTTCCAGCTTTTTCTGTAAAGTGGTGCTAATGCCCGCCCGCCCAGCCCGCGGGCTGTTGCGGGAATTCTTGGAGGTGAACCGAAAGGCGCTCTGGAAATGGTCGCGAGTTACGCGAGTGTAAGGTGCAGGAATTGTGGGTTTTGTTGCTATCCCTGTTCTTGAGGTTCGGGCTCCCCCTTGATGTATATAAGGCTGTTGGCTTGTCCCCTCCGCTGTAGTTGTTCGCTGCCTTGCCTTCCTCCTAGGACGAAGGCCCTCCGCCAGCATTAGTTTTTGGGTAAGACTGGGCCTACTCCCTTTGCCTCTGGACCTTCATAGTGGCTGTCAAACTAAGTAACTGAAAAGAAACCGTAGGCGAGGAGACCAGTGTAGAGAGCACAGGGCTGGGTCATAGCTCAGCTCTTCCACTGAAGGACTCAGTGAGGTTGATTATAACGCAGGACTCTTGTTTTCAGTGTGTGGCTTCAGGTCGGAGCAGCGACTCTCAGCTGCAAGAGAGTGAGCACACTTAACCTCTGCCCTTCGGTTTTCTTATCTGTAAAATGATGACAGTTTTCACAGGATCATGGTGCTTAACCCAGAGGCTGGCACATAGTAAACATTCGATAAATGGTAGATGTTATTGTTAAAGGACATTCTCTCACCCTCAGTTTCCTGATCCTTAAAATGGGGCGTATCAACCTGTCTCACAGACTGTTTGAAAGACAGGTGATGTGATATTTCCGAAAGCACTTTGTAATCTGGAAAGCATCATATAGCTATAATTTTTTTTCTGTAGCTGTCAAATGACAGAATTAGACAGGATGTCTCTCCAGCACAAATATTCTATAACTTAGTTATCATTTGTGATCACTTAAAAATTTCCTTGGGAGGGTAAAAGTGTATAGCGCTTACTAAATGGTAACTAACTGCTCTAATTCTGCCATTTCTTCCAAGCTGTGCTCTTTCCCATTTATTTCCTTGCTTTTCTTTTTTAAAAATTGTCTCATTGTAAAAGTAGTACAGACTCATTAAATAAGATTTAGCATATGAAGAAGAGAAAATGTCAGCCATGGTCTCATTACCCAAACACAATTACTGTTGACTTTTCTGTGTATTTCCTTCCAGTCTTTTTTCCAATGCATGGATTTAACAAAATTGTAATTACATTTCATATGTAATTTTTCATTTTTTTGCTGAGGAAGATTTGCCCTGAGCTAATACCCATGCCACTCTTCCTCTTTTTTTTCAGCGTGTTGGCCTCCAGCACAGCATGGCTGCTAACAAAGTGGTATAAGTTGGTGCCCAGGAACCAAACCCAGGCCACCAACTCAGAGCATACTGAACTTAACCGCTAGGCCACGATGGCTGGCCCTCACATGTAATTTTTATCCTGATATATATATATTTTAAGGAAGATTAGCCCTGAGCTAACATCTGCTGCCAATCCTCCTCTTTTTGCTGAGGAAGACTGGCCCTGAGCTAACATCCGTGCCCATCTTTCTCTACTTTATATGTGGGACGCCTACCACAGCATGGCTGTCTGAGTGGTGCCATGTCCGCACCTGGGATTGGAACTAGCGAACCCCAGGCTGCCAAAGTGGAATGTGTGCACTTAACCGCTGCGCCACCAGGCCGGCCCCATATCCTGATACTTTATGTATAATTTTTTACATTTTATATCTAATATATATTATATTTTTAATTAAAATTTTAAATACAAAAATATATGTTATATATTGCTAATATATTTAATATAATATGTAATTTATATACATATATAAAATGTGTTTTAATATTTTATATTTTCATATATAATTTTGACCCTGATATTTTTCAATAAACATTACATCGTACATTACATCTAGTGAATGTCTCAGAATTTGCACAAGATTCTTGGTGTAGTTAACTTGCCAAAAGAATTATATGCATTTGGATTTGCATTACTGATATATCAAAGTCCTCTCAAAGCCAATATCAGAAATATTTATGAAGTATTCTGATGGCTGTGGTCGTCTGTCACGTGCTGTAAGGTTCAGAAATGGTGGACGCTGCCTTGAAGGAGCTGACCGCCTCTAGTTGGCGAATAGTAACCCTGTACTTCTTTAAAGTACATTAGCGTCATTGGGGGTAAAATTATTTCTGTAAAATAAGGCACTTTATTGCTATATGTGAAATGCCTCTTAGATAACTCAAAAGTCAACTTGCAGTTAAAATTAGATGACCTTTCCTTTGTGATTCCATTAATGTTACGTAGTGAAAAATAAAACAAGAGCAGTTGGTGAAGAGATTGCTTGAGTAGAAAAGTGAACTATAAAAGAGGGCTTTAGAATTCTTCCCAGGTAATGAGGAGGGTGATGGTGGATAGCGTTAGTATGCGGTGTTTGCTGAGCGTTATTCTGTTTTCCCGTAATGAAGGGTGGAATTAAATCGATCATGAATTGAGTCTAATTTGGCCTAAGAGATGGAGACTACCATAATGAATGACTCGTCAAATGTTCTGTGATATCAGGCCGTCGTGTGATTTAGGATTGAATCTGACCTACGTTTGGGGGAAGGTTTGGTTTCATTCCATGTGTCAGGAAGAGGAAGCTTTAGGGTTCTCCAGTTTCTCTTTCCTTCAATATCCGATCTGTTTCACTGCTTTTAACTCACAGTGGGAAACATTTCATAACGAAATAACCAAGTTTGTTACAAATGTACATGAAATAAAAATCAGTAAGTCTCTACATAGATAAAGTGTGTGATAGACTTTGTGAGAAACGTTTTTCCATTTTTGTCACTCAGAGGCCCTCTTTCAGTGTTTTGGGTGGATGTCTGACGTCAGATAAGGGGCGTTACAGACCCACAGTGCAGGCTTTTAAAGGGAAGTGAAGGCTGGGACGCCTGAGGGACTCGTGCAAGGCTGTGTGCAGTGTGAGAGCAAGTATGCTGACTCCAAGGCCAGACTTCTCTCTGCCTCATATATGTTATATGAACATTTCACTTTTACTCTGGAAGAGTGTGCTCTGATAGTAAGCACAGAGCTGGTCTGGCAGTTACTGTAGCAAAATGATGACTAAGGTACTGTTCCTGCCCTCAAGAGGGAGTACTGAAACTGTGCGCTCCACCTTTGAAAATATTAAAATGTGGATGCCTAAGTTTTAACCTCTTCCTCTACTTTCCTAGAAGGAGCTTTAGGTAGAAGAGTCGCTGGAGACTTGTTTGGTTGTAAAGTGTGTAATGCCACCTCGGCAACTCTAAGCCATTCGGGTTCTACGTGTGCACATTTGGAGCCCAATTCTTTCTTTTAGTGAAATGTGGGAATTTGGAGATCGTATAATCATAAGCATTTATATGTGTGTCAGTACTCTTCCCAAACATGTTTTCACGTCGTTTGATTTGATTCTTGTATCCCTGTGAACCCCTGAAGTTAGGTTCTCTCCATTTTATGAAGGAAGAAACTGTGGCTTGGAAATACGAGGTGACTTGCCCACAGTGGTCAGGGAGTAAGTGCGGGGGCGTCTGTTCACATTCAAGATTTGTGTGCCCGGAATGTGTGAATGAAATGTGTTGGAATTCCTTAGCAAGCAGAACTATTTAAATGGAAGGTGGTGGCATTGGTGTAAGATTAACCCTAAAAGAAGGTTTTAAAATATACTCGCATTTCCATCTAGGATGGTTGAAGTCTTAATTCTGAGGGAAGAAAAAAGAAAAATCCTTGCCCAGAGGCCCTGTGTTTAAAGAGAGGATTACGCATGCCTGGTAGCCTTTTTATTTTCTCTATTGAGTGAACTCAAAGTAGAGACGTTGTATATTAGTAACTCCTACTATGTAGGGTTAACGTTAAAAATAAAAGGTTGTTCCAGATCATCTCGAACATCTTTTCTAGATGTAAAATTCTGTGTTATCGTGTGACTTGTTTTTATGTCAGATTATGTAATGCTTCTTAACTCTGGCATTCTTAATTTTTTGTGTGTGTGTTTAAACTTTGAAAACTGAAGAGTCAAGCCCCATTTTAAAGTTGCAGTAGACACTCCACTTGTAGAGAAATTGACGTTTTTGTTTGAAATTCAGGTGCATTTGCCTACAGAAGCAATCCCCATGTGCTCAGATTTCTACAACTGCAGAAGCAGGTGCCTCAGTTATGCGATGGGTGAGCTAAGCTTTGGGGAATTTCACGGGCAAAGCCAGCCATCATTTATGACTTTGCTTCTTTGGGAAACATTCATTCTTCTGCAAGACTGAGAGTTTGTTTCTAGATCTGTCAGACTCCTATGTTTACGAAAGGATCTTCAAGTAATTTCCCAAGGAGAACATTCTCATTTCAAAGGTAGGGGCTGTTGTACAGCATGGCTGAAATTGTCTAGCAACAGAATAGGGGTAAGAGCTTGGGTTGCCTTCTCATTTGTGTTTTTCTGTAGCTGCTTGAGGTATTCTGAGTGGAGCCTTTTGGTTTACTCTGGGAATAAGTAATCATTTTTGCGTAAGCAAAGTTGCTTATTTTGTTGTGGTAGGACTCGGCCTTTGGTTGGAATGTATACTCCCAAGTCTTTATTTTCTTCAAAAGAAGAAAGATCGGACCGGCAGGAGCTGCCACAAGGGCCTAGAGTTGTCATCACAGAGTGTGATTCAGTAGGCGGTCAGCCTGAAGCAGTGATTTCAGCCGATAATGGGCGTGGGAGAACTTTGATTTATTTTTAGCTATCATACTTAATATATTTTTAAAACTTCAACTAACATTAAAAGAAGGCTTAAGATTTTTATTTTTATTAAAAGAAGGATGTTAAGTCATCAGTCTAAGGAAGAGGGAAAGATTAAATACAAATTCATATTCTCTCCAGACCCAAAGGGACTTTGAAACGCGTCTGTGTTATCTTCCATTGTGGGCACACAAGTGCGTGCGTGCGCGTGCGTGCACGAAATTAAAGCTCAGAGAAGTTTTGATTTTCTAAGATTGTTCAGCTCATAAAAGTTGGGGGGGGCAAGATTCAATTTTAGTTCTTTTTTATATGTGAAACGTGATGAACCTCTTGGCAACCAGAACTGTGTGTGTTCAAGGTGGAGGTAGGGATAGGAGAAATTACAGAAGATTTTACTAAAATGACTAGGGATAAGGATACGCAAAAATGATGGCTTACTCCCAGAGTAAACCAAAAGGCTCCACTCAGACTACCTCAAGCAGCTACAGAAAAACACAAATTAGAAGAAGACCCAAGCTCTCATCCCTATTCTGCTCGTGATAAATAAGTTTACACTTTTTCTTTCATGGTAATTGGAGCCTTACTAGATGCACTATAAGTTAAATAATAAATGAAAACACCTCTGTTGGTGCCCAATTTGTTTCCTTACTTGTAGAGTAGAGAATTTGACTCTTTGTGTGAAGTTTTAGACTAATCCCTTAGATATTTTCGATGCTGAGATGATTATAAGGTATTTGTCTTCCTAATAAGTGGCATTCCAATAAATGGGGGTGGAGAGTAGGAGAAGAAACACCAGTGGGAAAAGTATTAGACACCTAGCCCCTGTTGCACAAACCGTTCATGATACAGAGAGTGTTGTATCGTCCTGGAGATTCTGAGCGAATCTAGACTCAGACCTCTATTTCAGGGCCATGTAACTGCTTGTTTTTGTGTAGCAAAAGGTAGAAACATCTAGAAAGTATGCAGTGGTCATTTGGTTTAAACAACTTGCAGCCTTTTGCCCTGTATAATTCCTCAACAAATAATGACACTCTATAAATAATGAAATCTGATATAAAACCGTTTTTTTGAAAAGATTAAAGTATGAAAATTGTTTTAAATACGTCTGGCAAGAATGATAATCTGAATACGACATTGTATTTGTGTTGGAGCTGGTGCACACAGATACCACAAACACATCTCTAATAGTTACTTATCCGGGAAGCGAGATTGACAGAGGTTAAGACAAAGAGGACAGTTGTGAAACTCTTCAAGAGCCTTTATGGTGTTTTAAGTTCAGTAACAAATAACCTATTTAGGGTTTAATTTTCCGCACAGCGACCTGAAGGCTGGTTCTACATAGAGGTGAGGAAAAGTATTATCATGCTTGGATCAAAATCAGTGTGCCCAGAGCTGGAAAATATGTGCTCATTTGGTAATAAACAGCACTGTTATGTGACACAAGAGAATTGCCGTTCTGTCTGAATTCTGCTCGGGTTTCCAGGACTTTTGTGGGGGGAAAAATTTGTGAATCGAGCACTGAGTTCTACCTTCTTCCTAGCTGTCTGACTTTAAGCAGGTTAACTTTTCATTCCATAAATATTAACCAAATGTCTCTATGTGTGCCATCATTGTTCTGAGTGTCTAAAACATGTGCCTCAGTCACATGCCTCATGAGTCAAGTGAGGGCATTTTCTTCCAGCTTCCATGTTTTTTAGCAGCTTTATTGAGGGGTGATTTAAATGCCATAAAATCCATCTGCTTTTTAAGTGTAGAACATTTCTGTCATCCTAGAGGGCCACCTTGTGCTATTTGCAGTCACTCCCCATGCCTACCCCCACTTCCAGCAATCGCTAATGTACTTTCCGTCTTTTTTGCCTTTTCTGGACATTTTTTATAAAGGAAATTATATAATATGAGGTCTCTTGTGTCTGACTTCTTTTACCTAGCTTAATCTTTTGGAGATTCACCATGTTGTAGCACATACTTCATGTTCCGTTGTGTGGATATGCCTCATTTTGTTTATCCGTTCATCATTTGATAGACATTTGAGTTGTTTCTCCTTTTTGGCTGTTATGAATAATGCTGTTATGGACATTCTAAGAGACTATTATACTATTTTAAGAAACTGTCAAACTGTCTTCCAGAGTGGCTGCACCATTTTACATTCCCTTCAGCAGTGCATGATGGTTCCGATTTCTCTACATTTGTGACAGCACTTATCTGTATTTTTGATTATAGCCATTCTAGTGGGTGTGAGGTAGTATCTCATTGTGGTTTTAATTTGCATTTCCTTAATAACTAGTGATGTTGAGAATCTTTCCATGTGCATATCGTCCATTCATATGTCTTCTTTGGTGAAATATCTGTTCAAATCTTTTGTCCATTATTAAATTGGGTTTTTTGTTTTCTTATCAATGAATTATAAGAGTACTTTATATATTCTGGTTACAAGTCCCTTATCATGTATATAATTTACAAGTATTTTCTCGTATTCTGTGGCCTGTCTTTTCATTTTCTTTATGCTGTCTTTTGAAATGCAGAAGTTGTAATTTTGATGAAGTCCAGTTTATCAATGTTTTCTTTTTTCATGATCTTTGACGGTGTGTTGCCTAATCATGATTTGACCCTTCTTGAAGGACCTATTGGATACTGGGATGTTGGATCTGTTAGCTTTGTGGTTTTTCCAATGGACCAAGCTTATTTTCGATATTTGAATACAAGGGCTTCATAGTAAATGTTCTTTATTAAACTTTGCTCTGTTTTGCAAAATTCATCTCAACCATGTTTACCTTCTTTCAGAGAGAGTTAGCGTCTGCTGCAGATACTGTCGTCATCCTGAGCAGACTGACATTTTCTGTTGAGGTTTTTATTGCTTGATGCTGATTTGTTTGGAAAAATTACCATTTGAGTATAAACATTACTTTCATCTTATAATTGTCCTGTTTAGGCTTATGTGTTCTTTTTTCCAGAAAACCAGCATTCATAAATTATTTTCAGAGCATCTAAGATTAATTTCCAGATAATTTTCGTGGTTGAAATAATTAAAGAAGACATTTGAGATAGATTTTATCAGATGCAACTGGAAGGCATTTATGTCTGTGGTGGGAGGTTGTGACGCCTGACTGGAAAGGCTAGTTTCAGTTCTGTGAGAAAGAATAAAACCGGCTTTGCATTCTAGAACTTTTATTTTGTTTCATGAATACAATTAAGTCAGTTCCAAAAAGTTCTTTGCATTAGATCAAGGTTTCTCGATCTTAGCACTATTGACATTTTGGGCTGGGTAATTCTTTGTTGTGTGGGGCTGTCCTGTGCAGTGTAAGATGTTCACCAGTATTCTTGGCCTCAGCCCACTAGGTGCCAGGTAGCATCTCCCCACTTGTGACAACCAAAAATGTCTCCAAAAGTTGACATGAGTCCCCTGGGGGGCAAAATACTTCCCCATAAAGAACCACTGCTTTAGATATATGCCTAGAACTATGATTTCGAGTAGATGAGTAACAGTAATGGAATCAAAGAAGCGTGTCGTCCCCCTCCCTCCCCCACCCCAAGATGGGTAAGAATTGTCCATCGGCTGTGCGGTGGGTTTGATGAAGTGGTCTTTGCATGCAGCCCGCAAAACTTAGAGGCTGGTGGCTCCTCCTTGGCCCTTGTGAAACACTTCCCCGTATTCCCTCTCCCCTTCCTCCCAGCTTCTTTATGTTCTTTTGTGCATGTTTGTCTCTCACTGCGTTGAAGGTCTTCTAAGGGCAAGCAGAAACCACGGACCCCCCTTCCCCGATTATTTTAAGATAAAGCTGTGGTGACCCGTTCCAGATGGCTATTGGGAGAAAGTAAACTTGAGGAGGAGGAGGAGAACTGAGTTGGATTTCCTCTGCTTCAACTTTTAAAACTTTTCCACTGTGATATAAAAAGCCCAAAAGCATGTGGAATGTGAGTTTAGAGTATGAGCAGAGAGCGGGAGTGTGTGAGGAAAAGGTAATTAAGTGTTGTAAGCAAACCAGAATTGCTGTCCTCTTGTTAAAGCGGTGGGCTGTTGCTTTGGCTCAATCCAGTTCTTCCTCCCTCAGCAACTTAATGCTGCTCCAGTGCTGACCTGTCCTGTAGACTGAAACAAATCTTGCATATACGTGCACCAGGAGGCTGCAGGATGATTACTCAGAGAATCACAGAGAAGGATTTCCCGGCGTTTGTGTAAAGCCCCAACTTGGACGTCGCCCGGTTTTAACCTTTTAATGCCATGTGGGCTACAAAGGCCGTGTACATTGCAGCACCGTGATCTACTCCTAGTCCTTGGGGAATAATCTGTCAGTTAAAGACTGCTACAAAGTATTTGACAGAGCTGCATCCACCTTGTATGACATTCTCAGGAAATTGTAAACAGTTGCAACAGTGTGGAGCCATTGTGATTTTTAAAGGGCTTGCTTTGCCCTTCCTTGCTAGTTAATGAAAACCCTGGCTTTCATATTTTTTCCCAAATCACATTTCGCTCAGTTCTTTTCTTTCATAATGGCTACTTTCCCCTTCAACTGACGTCAGACTTTGCTGCCTCCTGTAATTTTCCTAATTGCTTTCTCTTCTGTCTCAGTCTCTGCCTTAACAATGGAAAAGAAAAATATGAGAAGGCGTATTTGGGGAAGGGAGGGGCAGAGCAGTTTAAAAGAAGTGGTTATTTCCTAATTGTAATGTTTCTTATGAAGTCTCCTCCATGTGTCTCTAACCTACCCTCTTGTCAGTAGTGCTGTCACATATGCAAAAACAGAGCCGGGAAGGAGGAAGGGAACATGTACTGAGGGCCTACTGTGTGTCCAGCGCCCCCCTAAGCTTTCTTATGCATTGTGTCACTTAATCTCCAAGAGGCCGTATGAAGAGTGGTGTCCCCATTTGCAGGTGAGGAAATGAGACACAGAGGGTTAATTTGTTGTTGCTGCAGAGCAGTCGAATGCAGGTCCATCTGAGTCCAGGTCCGTGCTGTCTCTCTTCTACAGCCTCTTCTGTTCTGGTTAGTACTAGCGTCACAAAGGGAAGGGAGAGGCACTTCGGGTCCCCCGGAGAGGGGATGCTGTGAAAGACTCGTATCTGGGTGGGACGTTATGACATCTGGCTGGAGAGGCAGTTTCAATTCTGTGAGAAAGAATACAACCAGCTGCATTCTCAGAAGAGTGCTGGTTTCTGGAAGGAGCATTTTGATTTGAGGTGGCAGCGGTCACTTCCTTCACGTAGAAAATGCGATTTAACCACTGGACAGTTTTTCTTCGAAGAGAATGTCATGATTAGTTAAGTGTACATTAGTTCCTCCAGTATTAAAAATGCCCTTAATTCTAGTGCTAAAGGAGATATGAATAATCCACAATAAGTATCAGTGCTCTTAGCTTGGAATGCACCTGTTTGTCTTTTTGGCTGGGTGGGTAGGTGAGGGTAATATATATGAGTGTGTGTATTTGTGTGTGTGTGTATGAAAACAGATTATTTGTGGTGTTTTGGGAATTCACCTTAGAACTTCAATCCGCTTCCTAATTCGTGCTCAAGGGGGTATCACCTCTTACTGATTCTGAGCCATAGAAAGCTAGCTGCCGGCTCACTTTCATTTGATTGCTTCCCACATTGACGCCTCCTCTGGAGAGGGGACTTAGGACGGCGGGCGGGAGGGGTGCAGAGGGAGGGGTGCAGAGGGAGTGGTGCAGAGCGGGCGGCTGAGAGGAAGAGGGAGTCGGGGGTGGGGGACTGGAGCGCCTCCTTGGCGTGGAGCTTCCTTCCACTCTCTCAGCTCCTTTTCACTAACTTGCCCTGTGCGACTGTAGGGACATAAGTTCACCAAGGAAGTGAGAAGGTCAACAGGAGTTGATGGCTGTGTGAGACAGTTCCTCAAATGGGGAAGGAGATTTATTCTTGCACTTAAAACTGGGGGAAAGGTTATACTTGCTGCTGGAACCGGCTTGACGTTTAACTTCTCGTCTGAAAACACTACAAATTAACTATTTTAAGCTGTGAAACCAAGTTTGTAGTAACAGACCTGGCAATTAATCACCTAGTGTTTGTCTCTTAAAAAATGATGTATTACAGCTCCACCAGGTGGCTGCCAGCAGTGTGACTGAGACAGGCCAGCATCCACCAGGAGGAGGGAGCAGCTGCTCTTGAATTTATTTGTGCATCTTTTTGACTGCACTAAAATCCAGCTTAGTGAAGGGCACAGAAGGGAGACCACGGCAGGTTTTTCTAGGAGGGCCGTCTGGCAAAAACCCCCACAGGATCACTATGACTCACTTTTGACACATAAATACCCGAAACCCGTAGACAGTTTTCTGATGGGTTCACTGGGCTGCAGGCTCATATATTCTGGTGCCCTCGTTCTGGCTGTTATTTCTGGTTTTCATAAAAGGGCAGAGGATGCCGTAGGCCCGTAGGTTAGTTTTGGCTTGTGACCAGCAGACACTTAGTGTGATCTAGCTCACATGCTAAATATCGTAACGTGCAGTGCATCACAGTGTCGTAGGAGAGAATGCTGGTGGCCTGGATTCTGTTTTAGGCTCTGCTCCTGTTAAGCAAGTGGCTTCTTTTCTCTGGCCCTCAGTTTTTTCATCTGTGAAAGGAGTGTATTGTACTGGCTGATCTCTAGAAACTCTTAGCCATGTGCACAAGCGTTGGAGTGACTTTTGTTTTAATTTGGAAAAGAATAATCTTGCTAACCATTTGAAACCTAAATAGAAAAGATGAGAGAGAAAAGCTGTGTTCAGTGTAGACATTTACATTTTTTAAATTAAACTCTACATTATGATATTGATGATAAGAACTAGAATGAGGCAGTCTTCACTGTTCTCTTTCTGGTTCTAATATGGCACAGATGTGATAATAAAGTCCATATGCAGCCTCATTGAAAGGATCTGATTAGATGTAAAATGTTAAAAATAAAATCTGATAAGTAAATTGAGCTATCAGGTTGTTTTAGGCAGCACAAAGAATAAAAAAAGAAAAAACCACCCAACTACTGAAACATTGAAAGGTGAAATTCATTTTCCAACTTATTGGTTCTCTTCTCATCTAGGTTTAGAGAAAAGAGAAAGGAATAGCTTCTTTCTCTGTGTTAAGTAAATTTACTTAATCATTTGAAAATCAAAGACAATATAAAATTGAAATTTTAAGAGCTGGGAGTAATTGTTCTCTTGTATTCTGAACATTGATTAATAAAATGAACTTCCCTTAAATGGGTCCAGATATTCCAAATTGCAGTTAGTATCTATTTTAATTGATTTTATTTTTTCATGTTAGTTGAAGACACTGATTTGAAAAAAAGCATAACCCAAATTTTATTCCAGTTTTTAACATCACAACCAGGTTAGGAAACATCAGGAACTGATTATGGTGATGGTTGGGAGTACTGGCCCCATGCTCTGTACTGTACCCTCAACAACAAGTGAATTCATTATTTTACTCTTTGTGCTTCCCCCCTTTAAAAAAAATAGTCAATTTGTTATTTTAAAAGATTACCCATGAATGAAGACTGATTCCATATGGTGGCTCCTCCTACCCATTAAAAAAAGTCGGTTTATGCATCTTTGGCTGCTCTCCTTGGTCTAGTTTGCCTTTGTCCGTATGCCTTCGGCATATTGCTGTGCCACCTGCTTGACGTTTGGAATATTAGCTTTGAATGCAACATAGGCTTTGATCTAGGAGTCTTTTTCCTCTGAGACATTTCCATGAAAACAGGATCTTTGATTTTAAGAACTTCTGTTTTCTTCCTGCTTGTTTCCTCCCTAAACTTGTCGTAATGCTCTGTGAGGGACGTTGCAGCTGGTTGCTAGAGAATTGGTTGATAATTAATAAAAGATTATGACTTTAGGGAGAAATTAAGCAGAAAGAACTGCTGATTTCTGAAAGGGACAAGGTAAATTCAGATTTTCAAATCTTGGCACAGACCCTCTTAATTTAAGAATAAGAATTCTGGTTTTGATGAAAAATTGTAGAAAGTTAGTATCAAAGTGTGACTTGTGTCAAAGGTAAAGTCTTAAATTTATTTTACATTTAGTTTTTTTAGTTAAAAAGGTTTCATTTTCAGCAGACTAGTTCCTCCTAATAACCACATGATGAAAGTTTAACAGTGAAAAGTATGCACGTATGCACACATACACACATGCATTATGTATTATTATATATTATTCCTAGCAGGCTTTTGGACTAAATTATTTCCCCACATCTTTTTGTTGAGCAAAAACTGTGGCACTATTCCAAGTATATAATCTTAGCTCTGGAATTTAAAATTTAACTTCTAGTTTTCTGTGTCCTGCTAATTGTGAGTTTGAGGAATATTTTTTATATTCATTTTAGTATACATTGAAAAGGAGTTTGTGGCTATTTTGCTGTATCTTCTTTTTTTTTCTTTTCTTTTTTTTAAAGATTGGCACTTGAGCTAGCATCTATTGCCAATCTTCTTTTTCTTTCCTTCTTTTTCTCCCCAAAGCCGCCAGTACATAGTTGTATATTCTAGTTGTGAGTGCCTCTGGTTGTGCTGTGTGGGACACCACCTCAGCATGGCCTGATGAGTGGTGCCATGTCTGCACCCAGGATCCGAACTGGTGAAACCCTGGGCCGCTGAAGTGGAGCATGCAAACATAACCACTCAACCACAGGGCTGGCCCCTGTATATTCTTTTCTTTTCACTTTCTTTTGAGGAAGATTAGCCCTGAGCTAACATCTGCCACCAATCCTTCTCTTTTTGCTGAGGAAAATTGGCTCTGAGCTAACATCTGTGCCCATCTTCTTCTACTTTATATGTGGGACACTGCCACAGCATGGCTTGCTAAGTGGTACATAGATCTACGCTTGGGATCCGAACCAGCGAAACCCGGGCCACTGAAGCAGAGTGCATGAATTTCACCACTGTGCCACTGGGCTGGCCTCTTGCTGTATATTCTTGTAATAACCCAATTAGTGGCATGTCATTTTACTTCTCTAAGCTCGTTTTCCACATCTGTATAAAACGGAGGTTGTGGGTATGGGCATCAGAGATGGGAGTTTAAATTAGAACAATTTCTAATGTTTCTTCCAGTTCTAAATATTGTATGACATTATGGAAGCAAAATGTTTCTGTGGTTCCATGACCACATCTATATTTCTTCATCATTGACTTGGCTTTTCCTGTACGAATTTCATTAGTTATAGCCATGCTGCACATGGGTTTCTGAAAGATTTAGTTATATTCTAAATCATTTAATTTGCTTGGCTATTATATATTTAAAATTTGCCAGAAGTGTCTTTGTCAAACAGGAATTTGAGCTGGCTTTCAAAGAATCTAAACAAGGCTGAATATAAATGGACTTGAGGTTATTTATCAGTATCCGTTCTTTTATTTCATTAGTTGAATTAATGTGTAGGCATTTGGTCCAAGGAGTATGTGTAGGTCTTCCATTTTAATGGTGCAGCCTTACTGCTGTCCTCCTTTTAGCTTGCAGTAAGTACAAAGTAGTTACAAATTCTTGAAGATTATTGTAATCTTCCATTTCCCATGAAGTATGTAAGCAATAAAATAAATACAGCCATTATTCTTTCTCTTCTCCTTGCTCTTTTCTGGGTGTTTGGTTAGATGACTGTTTTGTTCTCTACTATTATCTAATCTAGTCACAATAATTTTTGTGTTCTTAAAGAAAAAAGCCAATGAATTAAATTATGTCGCCATTACTTTTACAATCAAATGATCGGAGAAGAAAATACCCTAATAAATGGGAGGCCCTTTGAAATTCTTGCATAAAGAGAAGCAGCCAAAGTATCATACTGATCTGGT
The DNA here is from genome assembly GCF_021613505.1 of Equus quagga. Classification (NCBI taxonomy): domain Eukaryota; kingdom Metazoa; phylum Chordata; class Mammalia; order Perissodactyla; family Equidae; genus Equus; species Equus quagga. The sequence continues at coordinate 60,599,728 of NC_060268.1, read as the reverse complement.
ATCTTACCGAGAAAATTGACCAGTATATTGGTTTTACCCTTTCCATGGTAATGTTGTGTCATTTATTTAGATATCCTTGGAACAGAAGATCTTACTGTGGAAGTGACTGCCAATGATGCTGTGAGATTTTATCCCTGGACCATTGATAATAAATACTATTCAGCAGATATCAACCTATGTGTGGTGCCAAACAAATTTCTCGTCACTGCCGAGATTGCAGAGTCTGTCCAAGCATTTGTGGTTTACTTTGACAGCTCACAAGTAAGATTTTGTTTTCCATGGACCTTAAATAAGGAATTATTTTGTGCTTTCTTTTTTCCCCCCTACATTTTCTGTGAGTTCCCTTAACGTCCCTTTTCCTATTTTTGTTTGTGTGTTTGTTTTTCCTCCCTCTAGAAATCTGGTCTTGATAGTGTTTCCTCATGGCTTCCACTGGCAGAGGCATGGTTACCTGAGGTGATGATCTTGGTCTGTGATAGAGTGTGTGAAAATGGTAAGGCACTCCAGTGGGGTGGTAGTTGTTGGTACATAGGTTTGCCATTTCCTTGGTGGACAGAATATATTTGTTTCCTTAACCTAGAACAGTACCTCTCATGTGACTTTATTACTTTATAAAAATATTTTCTTCTATTTCTCTTTGGAATCTTGCAATATTTACATTTAATTTAATTTATTTATTTTCTGAGGAAGACTAGCCCTGAGCTAAGATCTATGCCAGTCTTCCTATATTTTTGTATGTGAGTCACCACCACAGCATGGCTGATGAGTGGTGTATGTCCACGCCCAGGATCCGAACCCACAAACCCAGGCCACCGAAGCAGAGTGTGCTGAACTTAACCACTACACCTTGGGGCCGGCCCCTACATTTTATTTTTTGAGAATGGACACTTTGGGTTTGAGAAATCATTTTTTGTATATTACTTTATTTTGGATGCCTTTAGAATAACATTGACGATAAGGGTAACACTTTGAGATTTGTGGAGAGTATTGCAGAAATATTCATGTTTTATTTTATTTTTACTTACAGACATTCTTTTGCATATTATTTTAGGTGTAAGCCGACAAAAAGCTCAAGAGTGGTGTATCAAACATGGGTTTGAATTGGTGGAACTTAGTCCGGAAGAGCTGCCTGAGGAGGACGGTAAGTATTTAAGTGCCAGGAGAAAACATGCCTTTGGATTTAGATGTGAGAGATTATTTTAATTCAGGGAAGAGGAATCAAAGTGAAATTCAAAAAACATTTTTTCCCTAGCTGTTTGAAAATATTTGTGCAGAATCATCCATATGGTCTTAACTACCAGTTGAATAATTCGTTTATTTGATTTTACCACCTATTTTAGGACTTCTGAAATTTTGTTTTTCTTATGGATAAAGGTAGAGGATTTCTACCTTAAATCTTCTTCATTTCCCCAATCTCTTATCCTTTCTCCACTGCCAAAAAAGGAGAGTTTGACCTATATTCCTAAAGTTTATATTCCTTATTTTGAATTCTTAGCAACCTAAGGCTGAATTCCCAGAAATCCAGGGGGCACGTCAGTCCTATTGGTATGTCTTTTGGACATTTGAAACCAGAAATACACGCAGAATGCCCTTCCCTGGGGTAGCTCTGCACTTACCTGCCTGCTGATACACTCTGGGCCTTCTGTTTCTCCCCTCTTCTTTCTCCCTCCCCTATTCCTCTTCTCATCTTTTTCCTTCCAAGTCCACCTGTGCTGGCTGCTGTGGGATCTACCAAGAGAAGACGGGTTTGAGCCCAAGAAAACCTTATAGTCTGGTACAAGAGACAAAACATGTATACAAATAATTGAATCTCCAGGTGGAATGTCATAAGTATTATAAAAAAAAATATTGATGCTGTGGTATTTTAGAGATGGGAGAGGTTATTTCTGTTTAAAAGTTCAAAGAATTTGTTGGCACTGTGACCTCTCACGTGTCAGCTGCTCCGTGGAGAAGAAATGGACAAGGTACTGGCCTTGTAGAAGAGGACTGGGAGGGAAGTGGCACTGATAAGAGGCCAGTTCTTGGGAGAGACATTCTAAGTAGAGGCAACCAATATGAATTAAAGTAAATAGATAGGATATAAGTAATCATTACATGAAACCGTTATTTTTTTAAAAAAGGAATTAAGAAACATTTTTGTATATTCTGGCTCATTTAGAATTTTTCCAAAATGTCACATTTGGGACTAAAAGCCTGGCAGAGAAGAAGAGGACAAAAATGAAATAAAAAGGCTGATTTTTCTCCCTGTACATTTTTAAGCATGTTGAAAATTAAGTACAATTTCTCCTTCCATGTTTTTCAAGGTCTCATAAAACTTGTGCCCTGTTTTGTGTTTGTGAGCTTGTGTGTAATCACTTATTTCTGGCACTAGAATTTTCTTCCTATAGTCCTTGAGAGTCAGCATTTGAGTCATTTATTTAAGACTGTTTTCGTTTTGGAATCTCATCTCCTTTATACCACTACACTTCTCCCTGCTCCTTGTGTGAACAATGTTCTTGTATTAATTCAGTGTAATCTTAAAATAGATTTTTGACATACCATCTTTAGATAAGGTCACTGAAACCTTCCTAGAGTTTTTTAATACAATCTATTCCCAAGCTGTATATCCTTCTTCTTCATCTGCATATATTATTTGAACATCAGTCTAAGACTTTATGCTAATTTATATTTAATTTCATCTTACTTGTTCTGGCTTTTTATTTCAGACCATATTTTTGGTTCCTGGTTATATCATCTGAAGTATTAGTTATTCTTTCAAGAATTGAATCATTCATAGTTAAGATAAACATGGCTTTTATTTCTTCATTTAAACGTTGATGGTGATAAACTCATCTTTATAGAGTATTTTCAGTTTAATGCTCACCATGTTTCTGTTAGGTTGGTAGGTTGGTGTTCTTTAAAGAGATTCATCAATCCGTCAGTTACTGCCTGCCTACTGTCTTTCAGGCGCTGTGTTAGGCATTGGGAATAATGAACTCTATAAGACGTAATTCTTGCCTTCACGGAGTTTCCAGTCTAGAGGGGAAGGTTACACCAGTAAATCATCACTTCCATTGCATCTGTCCTCTAGGAGAGGTGTGCACAGAGTGGTGTCATCCTCACTTTTCTTTGAGAACAGCATAGGCGAGTTGCCCTTGATTAAATAGCTAGTAAGTTATAGAGACTGCGTCCAAATTCAGATCTTCTGACTTCTAATTCTGTGCTCTTCCACCCAGGGCCAGGCCACTGGAGACAGGTTCTTTGTGAACTGTGCTCTGTACACCCTTAGGAGACTTTTCTCTTTCAACTACATGAAAACTATTTCTCCCTTTGTTTTCTGTATGCAGTCTTAGAGTAATTATTATCTGAAGCAGCTCCATTTCCTTTGTTCACACTCATATCTATAGTGTAGCAAAGAATACCACCTTTTTATTGGTATGCTAACGGGGATTACTGCCCTATTGTTTTGAGTAGTATCAATTAAATTCCAGAGTCAGGATAGTACCAATATTAAGTTAACTAAACTAAGTTGTTATTGTTGTTTTTTTAATGACCCTTTGCTTGTCTGTTATGGTTATAGTAATTTCAGTTCTCACTCTTAAACTATCTTTTTCTGATCAAGAAATTGTTCCCTAAATATCTATTTTAAACAATAATTATTACTCTGTGTTTGCCAGGAGAAGTTAGGGCATTTACAGGTTTTTATAGCATGCTAAGGGGACCATTCCTGCCTTCAGGAAACTCATTATCTATAAATAACCAAGATTGGTATTTCTAGTACTGTCCCAGGATTGTGTAATTAATGGAAACTGACATTTTCAGGAGAATATGAGTGGATTCCATTGGTGAGGTAATGGGGATGACTTTATTATAGAAACCTTTTATAGTGTGTGTTTATTTCATTGTTTTAGTTTCTAGAATATTCTTATCAGAAGCTCTGAGCTCTGTATATGCTTTATTCTTTTCCTTATTACGTAAGTTGCAACGTGAAGTAACAACTAAATAAGCACGATAATTAAGCCACAGTTATTTAAAAATATGGTTAGGGGGATATATGTATGTATAATTGTGTGTATAAATATATATATTTCCCCTCCCTGATTAGATGACTTCCCAGAATCTACAGGAGTAAAGCGAATTGTTCAAGCCTTGAATGCTAATGTCTGGTCCAATGTAGTGATGAAGGATGGTAAGTAACTTGGGACTAAAAGCCCCAAGGAGTTTTTTTCTTCTGTTCCTTGTAAGTTTTAAATTATTCACATATATGTGGAACCATTAGGATTCTATGAAATCTATAGATTTGTTCAATTTTAAATTCCCACTTGAAGGAAGAGCCAAAAGTAACATTTCTAAGAAATTTTAATATATGTTTAATTGTTAATTCAGTAATTTAGAGCTTGCCTATAATATGCCTGGCATTGTCTTTGGCTTTAAGAAATACCCCCAGAATTGTAAAACATGAACCCTGTCCTTCAGGAGCTCGTAGTCCAGCTATGGAATCAAAGTGTGCACTTTTAAAATGCTGGGTAACTGTGCAAGGCCGTCTTTGATGAGTGCAGAATGACTGGTACAGCAGTAAATGCATAGAGGTCAGAGATGTGGCCTTTGCTGTGGGCTTGAGTGTATAGAGAGAGCTTCAAGGTGAAAGTGGGTCTTGGCAGGAGTCTTCATGAGATGGTCAAGATTTGGGTTGGTGCAGGGGGAGAGTGACAAGCAGGGGAGAAAGCATAGCATCAAGAATAATGGTTGTATTTTCCAGGGTCACTAGGAAAACCTCACTTAGCAGTTGGAGCTAGCTTAAAAGAGCTAGGCAGGAGAATCTGGGCTTTTTCGTGCAGGAAATGGTGAGTCACTAGAGATTTTTCACAAGAGAGTGATGCAAAGAAGTTAGCATCTTTCAAAGGTTAATGTCATGGTGGTGTGCAGGTGAGTTTGGCACCTGAACCAGGTAGAGGTAGAGCCTAAAGTCAGGGAGACCAGGCAGCTGTGGCTGCAGCTCAAGAGTGAGGTGCTGGGGCCCAGGCTGATGTGGCAGTGGCCGCGAAGTGGAAAGCTAGGTCTGAAGTGCAGTCTGAAGGGGGCAGGCTAGTTGGCACACATTAGCCTCTTGTTGTCTGTATTAGTTTGCTGAGGCTGCAGTAACAAAGTATGACAAACTGGAGGCTCAGAACAATGGGGATTTATTCTCTCACAGTTCTAGAGGCCAGAAGTCTGAAATCAAGGCGTCAGCAGGGCCATGCTCTCTCTGAAGGTGCTAGGGCCTTCCAGGTCTCTTCCAGCTTCTGGTAGTTCTTTGGCTTGTGGCAGCATAACTCCAGTCTTTACGTGGCATTCTCCCTGTGTGCCTGTTTGTGTTCAGATTTCTTCTTTATATAAGGGCGATAGTCGTCTTGAATTAAGGGCCCACCCGACTCCAGTATGACTTCATCTTAACTAATTAGATCTGCAAATAAGGTAATATTCTATTTCCAAATAAAGTAACATCCTGAGATATTGGAGGTTAGAACTTCAACATCTGAATTTTAGGGGATACAGTTCAACCCATAATATAGTCCTTTAGGAACTGCTGCCTGTATAGTGTTTTTTCGGTCTTGTAACAATTGGCTGCCTCACCAGGTATGCTATGCTAGGTGAAACACTGTAGAAGGGAATGAGAAAAATTATATTTACAGTGAGCTTACCCCATCTTCCCTGAGATCAAGGGTCAAGTGTAAGATCAGTTTATAGAAGTAGAATATTTCATCTTAATTTTTGGTCGACGCTTGAGTGTTCAGTGAGATTGGGGCTCCTTTTTTTTAGTTTGCCTGAAATCTGATCTAACCCAGGTCGTCATGGGAGAAGCTCCTTCTGGCATAGTAAGATACTCCTTCCTCCTTTTCTTTCCTTCTCTCCTTCCTCCTTCTCACTTTATTTTTTCTAGGGGCAATCTAATGTGTCTGTTGCATTGAATTGCAAAGATAGTAGATTTTATTTTTTTGCAATAGCAATCAAAATAAGGCCCTGATAGATCTAGAAAAGATAAGGAGATTTTAGCGTATGTTGTCATCTCCCTGTTATCAAAACAAACTCAAGTTGAGGCTTGGTCCTTCTCATTGATTCATCCAGCAAATCCTTGTTGAGCATTTATCATAGTGAGGCATCGCTGTAGACTGTCTTCACTCTAAAAATATATTTAAGGTATGGTACATAAACTGGATCAATTTGGAATAAAATTATATTCAGTGGTGCTCTTTATATTTATGAGGACTATTTTCAGAAAAGCTTATCTGGCTTCAATCACTTTTTGACAAATCTGTCCCCCTGGTTCATATGTTAAAGAAGTATGGCCTTGTCATTTACATTTATGGCTATAAATTCAGAAGCTGGACCGAAAACACTGTATTACTTTGGAATTATGGTCAAAGATATTTTCTGGAAAAATGACATTTTACTTGTTTTAGACGTTAAACAGTGTTCTTAAGAGAACTGCAAAGCAAAGGGACATGCTGTGGATTTCTCATGGTTCTTTGCCCTGAAGTATCTTTTTCTTCTTCTTTTTCTCTACAGTATTGGTACATTCATTTGCCGTCAGTCAAAAACCAAGATTGCCATTAGCTTAATTCCATTAAGAGGATCCTTGCCTATGTGGTATGAAGGAAACTTAACTATCTTCTCTCTAGGAGGAGCCCTAGATATGGAAATACAGTGAAGTGACATTTGGATGCAACCCAGGTCTTAGGAAGTGTGAAGGACATCCTTGAATAGCTCCACATTTTAGATACGAGACAAGTCTCTGTATGAATATGTGGTGGGTCATGTTACTCTTCCGGGGTGACCTACCTCCTGTCCTTTGCTTTGGGGGTGGTCTGAGTGCCCAGTGAACTGCACCTTACTCTCAGCATCCTTTTCTTGAATGTTGTCTGCCAGCAAGTACTCAGACTGGTTTATTTGTTTGGGGGGGGTCTCAATCTTTTCTACTTTTTCTCTTTCATCTCCCTCCCCACTTTTCTCTTTCTCTCCTTTTACTTTTCTCTTACTTTTTAAAAAATTGTGGTTAGGGGCGGCCCCATGGCTGAGTGGTTAAGTTCGCGCGCTCTGCTTCAGTGGCCTAGGGCTTTACCGGTTCAGATCCTGGGCGCAGACATGGCACTGCTCATCTGTTGAGGCGGCATCCCACATGCCACAACTAGAAGGACCCACAACTAAAATATATACAACTACGTACTGGGGGGATTTGAGGAGAAAAAAGCAAAAACAACAAAAAAAGATTGGCAACAGTTGTTAGCTCAGGTGCCAATCTTTAAAAAAAAAAAAATTGTGGTTAAATATACATAGCATAAAATTTACCATTTTAACCATTTTTAAGTGTATAGTTCAGAGGCATTAAGTACATTCACATTGTTGTGCAGCCAACACCACTCAAAGCTTTTTAAACCAAAAAATGAAGTCAAAAAGTTTGTTGGCAAATTAAAGAAAGATATTAAAGGTATTCTTTTTTTTCCTGAAAATTCAACCAATTATTTAATGAAAGAATAAAGTTTTACATAAGATTTTAGAGAATAGTAAGAGAGGTAGCAGACCTAATTAATTCCAGTGTTCCTTAACATGATCTAAACCTCTAAAGACAGTGCCAGTGAAGAAAAGTGTTAGAGGCCATCTCATTCACAGAGATGACATGATTTTAATCAAAATGTTAGCAACCCCAACCCAGAAATACATAAAAAGAGTTTGTCATGACCTAGTTGGGTTATTCCAAGAACACAACATTCTTTAATATAAGAAAAATCCATTTAAATCACCACATGAACAGATTATGGAGGGAAAAAGCATATGATTATGGCAATCAATGAAAAAAGCATTTAAAAACTTCAGACTCTATACAGAGGGGAGAAATAAAGAAACTGAACAAATTAGAAATGGAGTCCTGTGGCAGAAATTGAGCACATGTAAATAGTGAATACCGTACTGAGTGTGACACAGGAAAACGTAGACAGTGGTGCCACCACCCACTTTGAGGACACTAACAACTGATTTTTTGTTATTTTTGTCAGAAAAATTACTATAGTCATGACTGGTCCTTTGAGATTATTACATCGCAAATTACATAATCTCCACTAATTATTTGGAATTATGTATTATCTATTTAGTATTTATCAAGCAGTAATGGAACACTGAGGTTATGCCCTGCCAGGCTTTAGTTTTTACTGATTCAGAAAAATACTAGTTTGAAACTGTTTAAAAAGATCCATTTTAAATGTACTCAGTTTGAAGAAACAATTCTAGTTCTAGTAAGGACTATGAAAATTTAGGTGTTATGACAAATAGCCCTGAAAATGTACCAATCTGACTAGGGTTTTATTTTTTTGCAGTTTATTGGCCACTTGGCATTCAAAGGCCAAATACTTCATCTGAAAATCTAGTTAAGTAAATACTTAGAAATGAGTAGCTTCCTTTCTACCCTCCCCCAAGATAAAGTATGTTTCCTAAATGGGAATTCATGATTTAAGTGAGTGGCCAGCTCACTTCTTTGCTTATTACAAGTCTGAACAATTTACCTGGTCATAGAATATCCTAATAACTTTTTGCCTCTAGTCTCTTCCTTAAAAATTAATAATGCACAAACCACCAAAGAAAAGATAGATAAATAGGACTTCATCAAAATGAAAAACGTTCATACTTCAAAGGATACTCAGGAAAGTAAAGAGATAACCCTCAGAAGGGGAGAAAGTATTTGTAAACCATATGTCTGATAAGGATCTAGTATCTAGGATGTATAAAGAACTCATAATTCAATAATAAGAAGACAATAACCCAGTTTAAAAATGGCAAAGGAGTTGAATAGACATTTTTCTAAAGAAGATACACACATGGCCAGTAAACGTGAAAAATGCATAACATTGTTAGGCATCAGGGAAATTACAAGCAGGATGAGGTACCACTTCACCCCCACTAGGACGGCTGCAATCAAAAAGAGACAATAACAAGTGTTGATGAGGATATGGAGAACTCTGAACCCCTATATGCTGCTGGTGGGAATGTAAAATGGTGCTGTGGCCACTTTGGAACAGTAGTAGTTGCTCAAAAAATTAAACCATATGGCTGAGAATGTCCACTCATAGGTCTTATACCCAAGAGAACTGTGAAAACATATGTCCACACAAAATCTTGTACATACATGTTCCTAGCAGCATGATTTATAATAGCCAAAAAGTGGAAACAGCTGCTGAAAACTAAATGTGGTATATCCATACAATGGAATATTATTCAACTGTAAAAAGGAATGAAGCATGGATGCATGCTACAAGGTGGATGAATCTCAAAAATGTTATGCTAAGTGAAAAAAGCCATTTACAAATGCCACATAGTTTATGATTCCAGTTATATGAAATGTCCAGAATAGTTAACTTCATAGAGACAGAAGGTAGCTTAGTGGTTCCCAGGGGTGGGAAGAGGGGTTACTGCCGGGTACAGGGTTTCTTTTTGAGGTGAGGAAAATGTTCATGGAATTAGATAGTGGTGATGGTTACACAACTTTATGAATATACTAAAAACTACCGAATTTTACACTTTAAAAAAGGTGAATTTTAGAATGTGTGAATACTATCTCAATAAGAGGGAAGGAGTACCGCTAATGATGATAGTAATGGTAGAAGGAAGAGAGGTGGTAATCATACTCATAGCAGCTGCTTACATACATACGTTATCTTATTTAATCACAATATCCATGTGAGTTAGGCTTAAAGAGGTCACGTGATTTCTTCCAGGTTATGTAACTCATCAGATCTCAAACTTGTTTGCATATTGGAATCAGCTGGGCAACTTTAAAAAGTACTGCTGCCTGAAACTCACTCCCAGAGACTCTGTATTAATTGGTGTGAGGTGTGGCCTGGGCATAGAGATTTTTAGAATCTTCTCCAGGTAATTATCCCAAGGTAATTATAATATGCAACAAAGTTTGAGAACCACTAATATTAGCTGTTAACTATCAAAGCCCTAGTTGAACGTGGATCTGTATAATTTTGAAGTCTTAACCACTATAACACGTAGCCTTATAAATTACTATGTTGTAATGAAATTTCTCCTTTATTGCTGTTTCTCTGAAGAGACAAGTGACAGTTTTCAGTCCTAACATTGCCGCTCAGCTATGTGACTTTAGGCAGATGTCATTCTGTCTGAGCTGTATTTTCAGTCTGGGAAGTGAGGTTGATCTCCATCCCTGGCTCCCTGCTCTGGCTGCACATTTGAATCACCTGGGAAGCTTTTACAACCTGTGCTGCCGGGCCTCACCCAGACCATTTATTTCAGAAGGGAGGGGCGGCTATAGTATTTTGTAAGTGCCTCAGGAATTCAAATAGCAGCCCTGGTTGAGAACCTCTGACATGGATGACAGTGATTGAGTTCTAACTTGTAAGAGCCTGTGCTTAATCCATGGGAGTAAACTAGGCATTTTGAAAGCTGCATTAGCCCTGACTGACTTGCTTTCTCCCATTTCTAAATCATGTGGTATTTGCAAGTCACTTCTCTGATTTACAAAGCCGGAGGAAAGAGACAGGACTGTGCCCAGTGTGGTCACCTAGAGGCAAAGGTGGGAAGAGTGGGCGCTGTCCTCCAGATTTCCTCGGTACTTGTCTCTAGTATGGGCTAGTATCCTGACAAGGTCGCCAGTGCTTCTATTAAACAATCCTCCTTGAGATCTGAAAGCAATAATACAGCCTTTATAAGTAGCTAATTGTCTAGGGGCATAATTGAGACCATAGTTGTATTTGGGCCATTTGAGGTTTTCTTCTGTTGACCTCAAATCTCTCTCTGGTCCACATTTAAGATCTGGTTTCAAGTGTTCATTTTTTCATTCAAAAAAATATTTGTCGAGTACTTTTTGTGTGTCAGGCCTTGGTCTGTATGCTTTGGATACGCCAGGCAACAAAACGTCTGCCCTTGTGGAGTTTCCCTTCTGGGGAGGCGGTAGTCACTAGACAGTACAAGTCATTGGTATGTTGGAAGATGGTAAGTGATATGAAAAAAGTAATAAAGCAGGGTCAAGGGTATTGAGATTGCTGTGTTGATTGCCATATTACATAGGATGGTCAAGGTAGAGCTTCTTGAGAGCTTGCGGTTTGAGGAAGGAGATGAGATAGTTTGCCATCTGGGTATCTGGGAGAAGAGCATAGGGGCATAGCTACAGCAGAGGCCCTCAGGTGAAAGTGTGCCTCATGTGTTTGAATAATAGCGTGGAACACACTGTGGCTGAGGAAGGGAGAAGGTCAGAGAGATAAGGGAGGACCAGATTATTTAGGGCTTTGTAGGCCGGTACTTTCACATTTAGTCAGAGTCAACTGGGAACTGTTCCAGGGCGTCGAGCAGAGAGTGACATGATCTGACTTCAGGTCTAAAAAGATCACTCTGGCTGCCGTGTAGAGACTAGATGGTGGAGGTGAGGAGGAACCAAGATGATCTCTTAGGAGACTGTTGCAGTGTTCTAGGTGAGAGGTAGTGGTGGCTTAGATCAGAGCTGTAGCCATGGAAGGGTTGAGAAAAGGTCAGATCTGGATATATTTTGAGGTAGAGCCAGCATGATTTCCTGCCAGTTTGGATGTGGGGTATGAGAGAAGGAGAGCTGTCAAGGAGGACTCTGGGATTTGGGCCTGAGCAATTTGAAGGAGAGGTTGCCCGTCAATTTCAGTGAGGAAGCTACAGATGAAGCAGACTTTGAGGGGCAGGGTGACATATCATTAATTCAGTTTTGGACATGTTAACTTTGCGGTGGCTACTAGATAACTTTGCGGTGGCTACTAGACTTCCGAGTGGAGATGTCAAGCAGACAGTTGGATAGATATGTAGAGTTTGGGAAGAGAGGCATATACATGGCATTTAAAACCTTGAGCCTGGATGAGATGACCAAGGGAGTAAGTGGACAAAATAAAGAGGACCAAGGACTCAGCCCAGGGACATTCCAACATCGAGAGGCTAGGGAGAAGAGAAGGAACCAGCAGAGGAGACTGAGAAAGGATGATCAGTGAGGGAGGAGAACCAAGAGTCTAGAGTCCTAGAAGCAAAAGTCAAGTGTTGTCAAGGTGGAAGGAGTGGTCCGCTCTGCCAAATGCTGCTAATAGGTCAAGTAAGAAGAGAACTGAGGATTGACCTTTGGATTTAGCAATGTGGAGGTCATTAGTGACCTTGAAGAGGGTAGTTGCGGCGAAATAGGTTTGGGAGGAGAGAAATTGGAGATGGTGACTATAAACGACTTGAAATTTTTGCAGGATAAAGGAGCAGAGAAATAGGTGGGAGCTACTGAGAAGAGTGTGGTTGATTTTTTTATAGTTTTAAGATGAGAATAAGAGCAACATGTTCGTAGGCTGAAGGGAGAACTCCAGTAGAGAGTGAAAATCTGATGAAGGAGGAGAGAGAAGGGAGAATTGCTGGAGTGACGACCTTGAGTAGGTGAGAGGGGGTACCAGTGGCCGGCTTGGCTTTGGATAGGAGGAGGAAAGTAAATCTGTCGAAAGAGCCTGGCAGAGTGCATGTGGGTGCAAATGTTGCTGGGTGGGGAGATGTGGTATGGAAATCTGGAAGTTTCTTCTGATGGCTTCAGTTTTCTTAGTGAAGTTGGAAGCCAGGTTAATCAAATGAGACAGCAGAAGGAAGTAGTGTTAGGATTTGAGGAGAGAAGAAAATGTGAAAGTCATCTAGGAGAGAGAAGATAAACCTAGCGATGTAAATAAACTATGATTGCCAGATAGCATGAAGGGGCCCACTTGAAATTTGGTATGATAAATTAAAAGTGAAGCAGGCAGCATGGCTGTGTGTGTGTGTGTGTGTGTGTGTGTGTATGTGTGTATTCCCCAGCTGCCTTAAGCTGCATGGGCGCAGCCATGGAATGATCAGTTGTGCTTTTACCAAGCATGGGTATCACAGCAAGAGAGAGGCAAAGGATTAGATAGTATACCTGAGAGATTAATTAAAATGATTGGCTGTGGAATTTAAGCTGGGTAAGAAAGGGAAGGAGAAATCAATGGAGAGAAGGTCTGTGAAAAGGTGGTAGTTTTGAGGTCCCAGTGGAATTGAAGGATAGTTGGTTTGAGGTATAGAGGAGTGAGCTGGAAAGAGAGGTGGTGGTCTGAGAGTGGGATGCATGAAACTGAGATTATGGAGGGGTTGTAGTTATTGATCATAATAAGGTCTTCGGGTCTGACCATGGGAATACAAGGCTGAAGTAAAGTAGAAGGCAACATCGGTAAAACAAAAATTCAGTTAACTGAGAGTCAGATTTTTGGAAGGATCATCTGTGTGTGTATTGAACTTGCTAAGAATTCAGACAGAAGTAGTATTAGACAAAATGACAGTTAGCCAGTAATTAAAACTGTGAAGAAATGAGGGGGAATGGTTGGGGGATCTGTTGGATGATGGTAGCAAAACGTCGACACTTGGCTTCAAATAAAGATAGACTGTGTGAGGTTATCAGTAGACTTTTATATTTAGAGGAGATTTTAGAAGTAATTTAATCCCATGATTCTCAACTGAGACCCACTGGATGTAGGGACGTGCATATCCAACGCTGCAAACACCCTCTGACATAGTTGCTTGGCTCCCATTGACGGTCATGTTAACTAGTACGCCAGTATTACCAGTTGGCTGGTAGGATGACGTATCTCTCAACTGCCTTGGGATAGAAAACTGTTAGGGACTTTTGAACTAGTCTGTTCTATCCAATGCAGGAATGGCTTCTATAGCATCCTTGCCAGCTGATCATCCACCCTTTTTGGTTGAATACTTCAAATAAGAGGTACCGCAATACTTTGTGAAGCAGTCTTAGAAGCACTTAATTGCATAGAGAAATCAAAGAACTGTCCTGTTAATTCTCAGCAGATAGGATATATTTTTATGCTGGTAGTTTGGGGAAATAATAGTTATTTTACTTTGTGTCATAGAGCTGAGAACAGTGGCGAAAATTGTCTCTCTCGATGTATTTTCCTTCCTTCTCCCGGTTACTGGCTTTCATTTTGGTCAGTCTTCCTAGTTTTCCTAGGAGGTGAAGAAAGTTCCAACAGAAAAGAGTTAGCTTAGGGCTACTGAAGTGAACAAAGGGGTGGCAAGAATGGAGATCATCTAAAGTAATAAGTTTGGAAAAACCAAAGCTGAGACGTGATATAATTGGAATACATAGTATAAGGTATCTATAGGGTAAATAGGGACTTGATTTCCCAAATTCCAGAAGGTAATTTATTGGAGAAAACATTACACTAAGAGCTGATCCAGGCAGAAAATAGATATGGCTCAAAAAGAGGCGACAGTGAATTCTCATGAGTGACAGTTGTACCTAATTCAAGTTGGGGAGGTATTTGGCCTAAACTTTTAAGACTGTTGTCTTGGAGAGCAGTCATGTTTTTCTTTCCAGTATTTTTTTATGCAATACTTTCTCTACCAAGTCTTGTACTGGCTGGGTTGACTCAGATTATATGTTCTTGAATTTTATAGAATTTAATAAGGGGCATTGTTTTGTTTGGTATGATATTGTCTATGAATTAGCCAGGTGAAGGCATTTAGAACGCAGAATCTCCATGCATGCATCTGGTATGATGACTTCCTTTTATAGATGGGGAAAATGAGACCTCAGGGAGGAGAGGTGACTTGCCCATTTTCACACAGTGAGTCAGTAGCTAAGGTGGGAGCAGAGGGCAGGTCTCCTGACCAGGAGTGTTGTGTGTTTTTCCATTACAGTGTGTTGATTTACGTTATTGGTTGGTTAGAGAAGGGAACACGGAGCAGTTAAATGATTTACCCAGGCTGCATGGGAAATTATTGGCAGAGCCAAAAGAGTTCATCCCCTACAGAACCCCCTCAGCCTAGGTGTTGAGGCATGAGTAAGGTTTTAATGAGACAGGCTGGAAGTAATGATCATATCTGAGATTTTGGACTTTTTTACTTATTGCATTTTAAATAAATCCTTTGTAAAGGGCTGTCTGAAATGGTGTTGATACTAACTCAATCCCATAGTTTTGCACTTAATCCAAAGTACAGGTATGGCTCCTGGAGAGTTACTGTAATAAATATTGATGTATTACTTGAGTGAAAGAGAGTTCATTTTACATTATTTTACTTAGAGTCACACGGATTATTCTCTTCAGTTTGAGTTAAGACTCTTATTTGTACGTGCTAGGTGCTCAGTTAATGTGTTTTTGTTACTTAATTTCAGATTATAAAAGCAAACAGGTTAAATTATAGTACTGCAGTTGCAGGCAAATTATTATTCCAGAAGGAGATTATAGTTTATTTATTTATATTATTAAGAGTATTGTGAATCTTTCTGATACAGAAACATAACTTCTGGGTTAACCTGTAATAACCTAGTTTTATATTCTTGGCTCTACCAGTGTCTTGTTTCATAAGCTGAACCATGTGTTCTTAACAGGGCATTATCTCCCCAAAGGGATGAAAATTGACTTGGAGGTGGGGGCAAAAAATGTTGCTCTTTTTATGTATAAAGTGCAGCTATACATATAATATGTAAACATGTAAAGTATATCTGCGATATTAATATTTCAGTGGGGAGAGTGCATCACAATTAGGAAAAAATATCTAAAAAGGCCCTGAGGGGAGTGTGTCTTTTCCCCCAGTTCCTGGCACAGAGCTCCTAAAGTAATACAAGAAATTAATATTTGGTTTTTGTCCTGGCTCCTGAAACAACTCCAGAGCAATAAATGTGAAAGGAGCATCTTTTGTTGTTCAATAACAAGCCCCTTTCAGCCACACCTGAGTTTATGTTAATAAAGTGACTTTTGGAAAGCCCCTAAGGTTGGGGGCTGGTTATCAGGGGAACCAACTATGTGATTAGAGGGTTGGAACTTTCAGCCTCACCCCCTGACCTCTGGGGAGGGGAGAAGGCCTGGAGGTAGAGTTAATCACCAATGGCCAATTATTTAATCGATCATGCCTAGTAATGGAGCCTCTATAAAAACCTTAAGCAGTGAGGTCTGGAGAGTCTCCAGGTTGGTGAACACGTTGAGGTGCTGGGAGGGTGGCGCACCCAGCTGCCTTGGCCTATGCATCTCTTCCATCTGGCTGTTCCAGAGTTGTAGTCTTTTATAATAAATTGGTAATCTAGTAAGTAAACTGTTTTCCAGAGTTCTATGAGCTGTTCTAGCAAATTATCAAACTTAAAGAGGGGGTCATGGGAACCCCGATTTATAGCCAGTTGGTCAGAAGTACAAGTGACAACCTGAGACCTGGGATTGGTGCCTGAAGGAGGGGGAGCCTTGTGGGACTGAGCCCTTAACCAGGGGGGTCTGCACTAACTCTGGGAAGTTAGTGTCAGCATAGAGTTAAATTGTAGGACACCCAGTTGGTGTCCTTCAAGAACTGGAGAATTGCTTGGTGTGGGAAAACCCACACACCTGCGCCCAGAAGTGTTGATTATGAGTAGAGAAGGAAACAGAAGTTTTTCCTTTAGGGGGCTATGATGAAAATGGTTGAAAAACAGGGAGCTGAAGGATCTGGTTGTACTGAGCTCTGCCTTCAAGGAAATCCCCGGGTATCATTGTATGCATTGTAAAGGTCGGATTTGTAGGGAAGTCACAGTTTCCACTACATGCGTGAGAGCAGGACTTCAGATGGCCCAGGAAATGAAGTGGTTACGACTGTCTTTACAATTAGGCTGTGCTTTTTAGCTGTCTCCATCCACATCAGTTTGCTCACTGTATAACCTTTCCTATACTGTCTGCCTTACATTTCCTCCACTTGAAAGTCTGTCTGTGGCTCAGGGAAAGGGAGGGTAGATAAAATCTCAGCTGCCTGCTTGAGTTACCCTCAGCCCCTGTCAGAGCAGGGCGTATGGCTGTGGAGACCTACCATTTGAGTCTGTCTTTTATAATTTGATAATGTCCCCTTATCTTCATGAAAGGAGAAACGGTGGGTCAATGTGAGTCCATCCCGCCGACCCCCACCCTTTTTGTCTCTGGTGAGACCTTTCCACTTGTCTGGTACATCAGAAACCCTGGTTGCAAAGCACTTTATCATTAGATGATCAAGCATCATGCTCAGTACTGTGCCTTGAACTTGGGAGGCACTTGGTAAATAAGACTTGATTTTAAGGGCAAGGAAAAGAAGATGGTTAGTAGAAGCCTGATGAGTTGCTTTGTTTTGGTTTTTCAGATGAAGTTGTCACTTACTGTTTCTCATAGGAAGGTGGCATTGTACACAGTGTCCGTGTTTAAATTGTCAGTTTAGTGTTACCCCAAGGCCCCCAACCCAGGCTTTGTCACCTGAGCACCGATGAGGGCTGCACTCCTGGCTCTTGGGTATTCAGTGGACCTTTGTGCAAATAGCACCACGGAGTGAAGGGCAAGGAAGGGAAGTTCTGTGCTCTTTCACCGTTTCTAATCAGTGAGGAGGGATTAGACTAAACACACATTACAGACTTGTGACTGTGATCCCCCAGTGGTAAACAATAATTGTAGAGATTGAATTTCAAAAGCCCTGAGAGTTTACTTTCAGTTTATCTATTATAGTTTAATCTTCAGTGATGCAGGTGGGCAAGGATTAAGTGAAATTTTAATAGTAGAAACAACAGTTCTTTCATATGGTAGTTTTCTATATTCCTATTATAAATGCAAAGAATCGATCATTTAGTAATGTACGTCCCCTGAATTTACTTGGCAACAAGAGGCCATGGCAGAAATCCCAGATTCCAGTTTAAGGAATCATTTGCAACTGATGTACACAGGATTGGTAAGAAATGAGTACCAAAAACACAGCGTCTGTCTGCTCCCTGATACCTGGGCTACTCTCCTGAGAATGTAGATGGCTAATGCCTTTAATGTAATTTTTTTTAAGAAGGAGTAAAAAATTATTAAATAAAAATTTGAATTTAATGTTACAGAAAACAAAACAACATCAATTTACAGAGAGGAAGAATGGTTAATGAAGAGGGTTCTCGTGGGGTCTGTCTCTGCCTAGGTGATGCTGGGAAAATGGCATCATGTCTCTGGACCAGTGTCCTAACCCTAGGATAGAGTAGAAATATAGCGACGTTGCGTTCTGTGGAATTGAGCTCCTCGAGTCAGAGTGAGTTTTATCCCAGTGCCTGATATTGTGGAACCGAAAGAATGATTTGAATAATCCCTGACACTTGTCTAACTGTGAATGTTGTGGTCAAAAATAAAATAAATAAGACATATATTAATTTCTGTGTGTGTGTGTAGAAGGCATAATTTGGTGGAGATTGTGTTCTAAGAGAAAAAGGGGCAGAAGGAAGTGTGAAAAATTAGAGAAGATGGAAGAATAAATGTATGAGTAAAATGATGAGACTTTGTTCTAAAAAATCACCCCCAAATTGTCTACAGGCAAATAACTGGTGCGAGATCTCCTCCGGTTGGTCACCTGGAGGCACTGCAGGCCTCATTCCACGGTCACCTTACAAAATGTTTCAGGTGGTGTTCCTTTGGAATTATTTTTAGAGCTGGTTATGAACCACATAAGAAAAATCATCTTTTTCTTCATGGGAAAGTGTCCTTTTATTGCTCTAGTTATTCCCCACACTTGGTTCTGAGTGATCTTTGACTTGATTCTAAACATTCCTTTGAGGATTTTCAAGAGTCTGCTTCAGGCTCTGGAGATAGGACTTGACAGTGGAACCCTTAGTGGAGTTAGTGCACAGCCTTCCTTTACACCTTTGGGAAAGACAGTACTCCTTCTCATGTGTGGTTCAGTTTATTAGAGTTCGTGTGTGTGCCTGCATGGAAAAAAAGACCAGGAGGACACACACGAAAGTATTAATTGGCTTCTTTGGTGATTTAATTTTCTTCTTTCTGTTTTCCAAATTCTCTACAAGGAACATATTGTTTATAATCAGGAAAAGGGGAAAAACGTAGTGTGATTACTTTCTGGTCATGTTCATTGTATGTTCAGGTATTGGCAGAAACTGTTCTTGACTTGTGAGCAGGTGTCCCAGATGTCATGGGGAGAACACAGGCTCCCTGAATCCTAGCCAGTGGTGCAGCCAGAGGCAGTGAGGGCTTAAGCCTGTTTCTCTAAGTAAGTGCTCTTTTCAATAATATACTTCAAAGTTTTGTCTTTTTCAAGCAGTGGTTTAGTAAGAGAGAGTAAATTGGTTCTTCCAATTCTTTTGTGATTTCAAAAATGTTTCATTTCAATTTGTCAAGCAGAAGTGGAATGTGATATAAAAGTGTAGGCTTATTTCCCCTCATACTAGTGAAATCATTTCTGATGGAGTCCTTGCTTAAAATAAGTTTTTATGTAAATAGGATGATGTGATTTTAAAATATCATTTGAAAATAGACATAGCTTCTCTATGTAAGTTGAAATATCTTAGTTGTGGTTATGGTAAGTTTGGTCATGTTTATCACATGGGTAGAAAAAATATATTGCGGGGAGATAAAAGCGATGTAAAGAAAACTTAAAACATGGGGAAAATGTGAACTTCTTAGGATGATGCCAAATAATTGCTTCGTTAAAGAAATGAGACTGAAATATGAACACAGAATATATATATAACAGATCATCTAACGCATTTTCGGGGTGTGATCATGGAAATTCTCAATATTGTGAGCAGGATGTATAAATTTGAAGTAAAAACTTCTCTGTTGAGCTGATGCTTGCAGCCTTTGTCTGACAGTCACGTCAGGCTGTCAGCGGATATTTCAGCACCCCCCGGATATTTAGCGATGCTGGGAGCTATGGAAGGTAAAAGAACCCTTAGCTGATGTCTGTGTCTGCAAGGAGTATATGATACAGTTAAGGATGGCAGATAAACTCAAGACAAGTATTGATACCAGTATGTTCTCTAGAGGGCTGATTGAACCGTAGGACTACAAAGGCGAATGGCGCTGAGGGAGAAGCGATTATGGGCTAAAGTCATCTAGAGAACTTGCCCAGAGTTGGGGGAGGGCATCTCTAATGCTGACAGGAGGTCAAGATTGAATCTTTTGTATGTTTTCATTCTCTTCTTTCGTTGAAAATCTTTTCAAGAAATGACTTAAAATCTGAGAATATTCGCCAGAATTTTTCTGTCCTAATTAGTAGATCTGTACCAGTGGTTCTCAGTTGGAGGCGATTTTGCCCCCAGGGGATATTTGGCTGTACCACAGGCATTTGCTGGGTAGAGGCCCGGGATGCTGGCCTGGCCAGGTAGAGCAGGGATGCCCAGGACTCTGTGTGCCACTAGTTCATGTGACCAATGCCTCCAGGAGTTACGGAGTTGGGCTGGGATCAGGAATGAGTGGCATTGAAGTGGCATATGATTCGTTATTCGGTCCCGAGTTGTTCAGCTTAGTTCAGTTAAAATCCGTCCAAACCAGGGGCATCATGAAAGATTACCAACAAAAGAGAGCTATGTGTGAATAAAAAGGCATCTTTTTGCATTTGAGCCAAGTTTGTGTCATATCCAGTATTTGTATATCAAACATTGACCGTCTCAACTCTTTATTCTTTACATGTTACCTCTGGGTTTAATGGAGAGAGTATGGAATTTAGAATTAGAGAGTTCTGGATTTCAAGTTCAGGTTCCAACTGTGTGACTTTGGGCAAATTATGTAATCTCTCTGAGTTACTGTTTACTCTGTAAAAGAGAATAATGAATAAATCCTCTGTAAAAGAGGATAATGAAATAAAGAAGATAGATGTTGATTTCTATTTGTGTATAGAAGACATATTTTGGTTGTTGTGAGGATTAAAGAAGCATTGTTTGTTCAGTGCTTGGAATGTTACCTTGCACCTATGGAGCGCTCAGTAAGCATTAGCTGTTACTATTAACCCTTACGATAGTCTGCAGGGTGAGTGTTGTTAGACTCAATACGTAAATGTAGAAACTGAGGTGCAGAGAGGGCGTAATCTGTGTAAGACCACACACTAAGTGGTAGGACTAGGATTCAAGTCCCTGCTTTTATCCACCTGCAAACTGATACCCTTATCACATCACCTTGACAACATAGTGGGGAAGTGAGAGAAGAGCAGAAGAATTAGCAGGAAAAAAATACTTTTTTTAGAACTAATTTTCTCCTTTTCCCATAGTACTAAAATTTCCCTTTTTGCCTAGGTTTTTAATTCTCTAAATGTCTCTTGTAATGTAAATCAGAATTGCTATGTGAAATGCATTTTATGTTTCTATAATAATGTGGCTTTAGATTTTAAAGAGGTATCCAAAGAATTTCTTATATTTCAAGTTTTCTTGAAACTTCATATTAAAAATAAATAAATCCATAAATATAAGCTTTTCCCCAAGGCTTGAGAATTTGTCACTTCAAATCTTTATCTAGAGGCTATAGTTTTGTTTCTGACACTTCCTGGAAGCATTCTCTGCTAATGACCACTAGATTTTTTCATGACACTATGGTTTTTATCTATTATTCCACTGGTGCCAACTTACTAGTCAACTGAAACTGAATTAGATGTTTTTAGGACCAGAGTTTAATGTACTTACTATGCCTTCCAGAATAATTTATTTTATATCACTCAGCCGCTTCCCCTTTCTGCAGCTCTGAAGTTCCAGAAGAATCATTTGAGTAGGTAGATTAATTCATTTCTTCGTAGTCTAGTATTTTGTGGCATCAATAAAACCAGAAACGCTAACACCAATTTCAACAACTACCTGCTAAAGGAATAAATCCTTTTTAATAGGGATGACATTTCCATGCCCTGAATCCTGAGGAGAAAAATCTGGCAAACAAGAAAAGATTTATGTAATCTTTTTCTATAAGAATAGTTTTACAGTGGGTGGACATGGGCAGAATTTTGCTAAACATTGAACAAGCAGTACTGAGAGTTTGTTTAAAACTGTAGGTGTATAAAGTATCATCCAAGTTGTTTGAGCAACATTAATGGATAAGCAATCTGCTTTGGATAAACAAAAATGAATTGTTTTTCTAATTGTGAAAATTTATGTTTCTAACTTCCTTAAAATATAAGCAGTGGAATATAGTGAACTCTCTCAGTTGACTAAATTCTCCATTGTTTATAAGAAAATACTGAGCAAAAGCCCTTCCAGATTATTATAATTAGCCTGAAACCTAATTATAAATTCATAGTCCTCTGTGAACCTTAAAAGGCTTCTGAAATTTAAGGTTCTTGTTTTTCTCTCTATTAAGTAATTTTAAAAATACATAAGCCCATGGGCCAGCCCTGTGGCACAGTGGTTAAGTTTGGCGCACCCCACTTTGGGGGCCTGGTTTCACGGCCCAGGTTCACAGGTTTGGATCCCTGGCACAGACCTACACCACTTGTCAGCCATGCTGTGGCAGCGACCCACATACAAAATAGAGGAAGATTGGCACAGATGTTAGCTCAGGTGACTCTTTCTCAGCAAAAAAGACCAAAACCCTAAGCCCAGCTATTTCAAAGTTACTGTCAAGAGAGGCTAAAGAATGCCTCTTTACTTTATAAAATCACAAACTTCTAGAGCGGAAAGCATCTTACCAACCATGTGTAGCAACCCTCTTATTTTACAGATCAGAAAATTAAGGCACGGAAAGATTGATTTGTCCAAGATCACACTGGTAGGCAGGGCCAGAAGTGAAATTCAGGCTTTCTGACCACTAGGCCAGTTCTCTTCCCACTGTCCTGACTTTTTTGTAATTGTATCCATTATTAGAATTGTTGCATTCAATTTTTTTATTGTGGTAAAATACCCATAGCATATAATCGTTAAATTAGAAAAACTCTCTTTGAATAGATAAACATATGAACATGGAACTAAAGTCAACAGATACACAAAGGTTTGCGGTATCCAGACCCCCTGGAACCCCCGCAAACTGCCCGTCCCAGCTGCCGTCCTTGGAGGCAGGCACTGTAAGGAATGAGGCGGTTTAAATGGACTGTTTTGGTCTAATAACATGCCTAAACTGACTCTGTATTGCTTATTCTTCATGGATTGCAGTCTGGCCTGCCAAGTTGGGTAATGCCCACCAGAGGAAACACATAAGCCGTGGAATTGGAATATGGAGAGATTTGTGAATTGCGTTTGAAAATTACCCAAAGTCTAAGTTATTTCCAGTAAGAGAAGTGAGGTCTATCTTACAGCAGTACTCCATTACTCAGATAATGCCTTTGGTACAAAGAGCCTGAAGTATATCATAAGAGCTCTCATGAATCCACTTGACGGGTGAAATCCCTGAGTATTGCATAACCGCATACGATTGCGTTAAAATCTGTAGCACATTGCCCAGAAAGAAAGAATTATGCTGATGTTTAAATAAACATACCAGGCTCTGTGAAACCATCAGTTTGGGATACCACATGGATCTACTTCTCTCAGCCTCTGAGCCTCCACCGCCTACCTTGGTGGATCCTTGATGATGTCTGGTCCTTGGAGGGGGCCCACCCAGGCACTGGGCCTGGAGAGCTCCTTGCAGAGTGAGCAAGCTGGGTGAGGAGGGGGCTCCAGGAGTACAGTGCACCTTTGGCCCTGCTGCCACTGTGGAGGCTGTGGAGCGGGCTCTTTGTGCTGCCCGGCACCTCTGTAGCCTTAAAGGCATAGGTGTCCTGAGTGGATAGCCGCATGCTGCAGGAGGTAGGCTAGGCAACTGCCCGCGTGGTGAGAGGTCAGGCCAGAAGGAGCCGCAGGCCTAGACCCAGCATGCCACAGTGGGGGCTTCGTCCACTTTAAGAGGCAGATCTCCCCTAGTAAAGCAAGGAGGACAGAGACTGCAAGTGATTCTCTTTCTCTGATACCTCTGTGTCACTGAGTGTCTGACAACAGGTTTCACCTGGCAGAGGAGAGGATGCAGGAAGTTTGTAGGTGGTTTAAAGAGAGATGAGAATGGGGTCAGGGAAGGGATGGGGGAGGAAAGGCAAGGTGGGAGGAAGTTGTCTTTTTGAGAGAGCAGTTCTTTGACTGCTATCCTGTTAGACTCCTGAATTGTGGGCTTCATGCTCTCCTCTAAGGCGGTGTTTTGTTGTCTAGTTTCCCTGATCCTAAGACTCTCCTGGAGTACTGGCTAAAAGTTCAGGTGCCTTGGCCTCTGGCCCAAAGAGCCTGCCTCAGTCGAAGTAGGGCCCTTGGATGCGGGCGGTTTTAGTAAGTGTTGGTGATTCTGAGGCACACTGGCAGAGCAGGGCCCTTGGATGCGGGCGGTTTTAGTAAGTGCTTGGTGATTCTGAGGCACACTGGCAGAGCAGGGCCCTTGGATGCGGGCGGTTTTAGTAAGTGTTGGTGATTCTGAGGCACACTGGCAGATCAGGGCCCTTGGATGCGGGCGGTTTTAGTAAGTGCTTGGTGATTCTGAGGCACACTGGCAGAGCAGGGCCCTTGGATGCGGGCGGTTTTAGTAAGTGTTGGTGATTCTGAGGCACACTGGCAGAGCAGGGCCCTTGGATGCGGGCGGTTTTAGTAAGTGTTGGTGATTCTGAGGCACACTGGCAGAGCAGGGCCGGCGCTTACACTCTGCTCAGTTCTAGACGTTATGCTCCACATGTGTCCCCACTGTAAGTACAGACATCGAGAGCTGGGAGCCTTAACTGCAGATCGACATTAGAGCTTTATTTTTAAAAAGTATGCATGTTCCTTTTCACCTGATGATAATGCCTTGGCACTGATCTTTTTAAAAATGTTTTTGATTGTTTAAAATACTGGAATATTAGTTCATAGTGACTATTAAGACTTTAGTGCTGTTACTCTTTGCAAACAGAACCCTGAGTGGCCTTTTATTTGTTGTAATGGCCCTGCCATTATATTTGACCTGGATTAATACTCTGTGATTTCAAAAAATATTCAGAATTTAGAGAGTATGGTAATTAATAGTAACTATTTTTTATAGTTGAACTTTTATAATAAAGAAATAGCCATTGTTTTATCATCACAGTCATTTTAACAATTTAAAATGCATATAAAAAATTTCAGTGATTGCATTTTTTCTTTTCAGATAGGAACCAAGGCTTTAGCCTTCTCAGCTCGTTGGCCGGAGCAAACCATAGCATTGGGTCAGCAGAGAGCCGTCCCTCAGAGGTAAAGATTTTTCTTGGATCTTTTTTCTGCTTTGGCTTTAACTTCTCGTTGTCATTATGAATCTTTACACCGTAAATCATTTTTCCCTTTCCCTTTAGGAAGTGGCAGAGAGTATTAACAATAGAGAAAAGGAGAATGTGAGACAGCCCCCTAGTGCCTGGCGTTTGTTGAGAGCAGGCTAGTTCAGCATTCAAGCAGTAAGACCTCTCAGGGTGTTTGCTGTTTGGGCCATTCTATGTTTTTTTGCTAGGGTACTTTAAAAAATGTTCTAGAATTTCCATAAGGCATAAAGTTGCCTCCAGATCTTTAAATATGAAATAAAATTGATGGTTTCTTTTTTAGTTCTTCCTGTGTACAAGGCCCTGTACAAATCTGAGGTGAGGTCCCTGCCCTCAATGAGCTTAATAGACTAATTTCTACCCTCTGTCCTCAAGGACTTTGGTCCAGGTTTGCCTCAGTCAGTGTGCTGGCACCAAGAGCACGTTATACGGGGCCGTGTTGTCTTCCCAGGCATCTGTCTCATCGGCTCATCGGTCTCTGAGCTGTTTGAGAGATGATCCTGTACCTTTTCACATTTTGAATAAAACATGGATTTTAAACAAAACAAACAAACAATATATTTTAATAGTCAATAGCAGAATCATCACACTTTCTAACTTTTCTTTGAGGGAAAATACACCTGAGTTAGTGAATTTGTAGCCTCTTATTTTTGTGTGTGACATTGATCTTTCTTCCATCTCTCCTGTGTCCAGCTCCTATTGCTGCTTCTCTGAAGCCAAGCAGTGAGCAGAAATGTGAGCTTTTTTGGATTTATTTCTGAAGTCGCCTCCTATTAAATTATTGCTTGTGTATGTTTTCCTCAACAGCAGCCCCATTTGCAAGCAGCAAATAGGCCTGAATCCCTCTTGGATCATCTGGGTGGTGCATCGAGTACCGCAGACGCTCAGGGTGATAGCATCGTGGGTAAGTTCCTCCATGGCTGCCAAGGGACAGCTCTGTGGAACGTGGAATAGCAGGTGTATGCGGGCACAAATCATCCGGGGGAAACTGACTTTAAACACGGACGAGGGGAGAAAATTGATAGTGTACCCCAAACGAATGTGAGCCTTGTGGATGGCTGTCAGAAAAAGGAGCGAGAATGAATACATAACAAATCTGTGGGTTCTGTTCCTCTCTCATTCTTTCAGCAGGATCTTAATTCAGATCATCTTAGCTAAAACAGAACCAGGCGGTGCAACAGCTTTCTCTCTCCGTATTCCACAGGTTTTTCATAGTATTTAACAGTCGTCAGAATTGATGGTAATAAGAATAATACAACCTTAGAAGCCCCTTCACATCATTTTAAAGTTCTTTTGTATCCGCGTCCTCATTTGGTAATGAAGTTTGGCAGAGAAGTTAGTTTATGGAGATGAAGGTGAGGCCCAGAGCAGTTTAATAACTTGTCCAAGGGCATCTAACAAGAAGGTCCTGGAACTGAAACTAGAATCCAGACTGCTGTCCACAAGCCAGAGAGCCAGGAGCGTAGTTGACAGTAACTATAAATGTTCTTTTGTTGAGGACTACTGACATCTCTGTTTCCTCTTTACGCCGCAGAGGACTCATGTGGAGTAATACATTTTTAAAACTTTTTTTCTGATTATAAGATAGTCCATGTAGAAGACTCAAGACTAAGAAGAAAAAATTACATATAGTCTCTTTTCTCTAGTATATTCAACCTTGTCCACTCAATTGAGTCTTTCCTGTTGGCTTTTAAGCCTGATAGAGTCTCTGCCATGAAAACAAACCAGTAACCACACTGAAGGAGCTGTGGAAGACAAGAACTAACCCGCATAACGGGGAACAGTATTCTGACTGGATACCATAAGGCTGAACCAGGAAGGACTGACCGGAAGTACTGCACTCTGCTTAATAAATACGATTCTCACAGGGGTATGGGTTAGAAATTCTGAAATTATATATATTTTATATATATAATGGTTGAAAAAATAAGGAAATACAGGTAATGAGAGCCAGGTTTCTCACACTCAAGAGAAAGAAGTTACAAATGAGGAAAGGGGCAGGCTGGGATGAACAGTTTGGTACTGGACTGGACGGCATTAGTACGAACTCATGTTTTTTTAAAATACACTTAGAGCAATAGAGAAATACAGATGTGGGTATGCATGTGTTAGTATACATATATGTATTTCCCAGCTCTGTCCACTGGGAGGGCCTAGAAGCAACAATACTCCAGTAGCAATGGACAAACTTAGCACTTAGCTCTTGGTTTTTAGATACCATTCTCCAATAAGAGGTACCAGGGCTACTTGGAGAAGTGGTTGATGCCAGGGCTGGGGCAGGAAAAATGCAGGATGAACAGGGAGCATCTCATGGTGCCAGAAAGTAACAAAGCGCTCAAAAAAGAATGGGGACATGTGGAAAGGGCACTGGAACCAACCTGAAAGAGCTTGCAGTGGCTAAAGCTAGAGCAATTTGACCAGCAAAATAAATTAATATCATATCAGTCTATAACCCATGGAGTAAAATAAATATCCACAGGTCCATACTAATGTAAGTAAATAATTGAGTAAATAACTGGGAAAGAAAGGGCTATTCTTCCTTACAGAAGAATTCCAATTAATAAATGTAGAAGGAATGAGGGAAATAGAATCTTCCTTAGCCACACACCACAGTAATAGTCATTGTAGGCAAGATCCACTGATGGATGTTACAATTAGTAGATGAAAGTTTGAGAAGAAACATGACATTTGCATGGTCTAAAAGTTTCTTTCCCGAGATACGTATTTATTACAAAGGGGCAAATAGTAACTTTACACTGGAGAAGCCATCTAAATGGTTAACATCACCATTCATAAGACATGTTGACGTCGCCTCCGCTCTGATGTGATATGCTGAAAGGATGTGTCTCTTCTGTGGTATTCTTGCCAAAGAGGCATGACTTCAGTCAAAGAAGAAAATGTCAGGCAATCCAAATTGAGGGACATTGTACAAAATAACTGACCCGTACTCTTCAAACGTGTCAAAGTCATGAAAGACGAGGAAAGACTAAGGAACTGTCGCAAATTGGAGAAGACTAAGGAGATTTGACAGCTAAATTCTGTGTACGATCCTGGAACAAGATATTAGTGGAAAAACTGATGACGTTTGAAGGAAGTCTGTAGTTTAGTTAATAGCTCTGTACCATTATTAACTTCTTGACATTTGTAATTGTACTTTGGTTATATAAGATGTTAACTTCAGGGGAAGGTGGGTGAAGGGCATATGGGAACTCTATATACTATTTTTGCAACTTTTTTGTAAGACTAAAATTATTTCAGAATTAAAAAAAAAAAGACAAAACCAAACCAAAAAGTAAAACACTTCCTCAAACTCACATTTCCCTCCTCTCTTTACTGAGCTTATTTCCATTCCTCACCTCCCATTCACTCCTCGACTCACTCTCATCTACCTTTTGCCCCATTTGCCACTAAACAGCTCACGAGTGACCTCGATGCCACCAAATCTGATAGATATTTTCCAGTCCTCATCTTGACCTCTTGGCAGCCTTCAATATTATGGATCAATCCCTTTTTGAAACATTTTCTCTTGACTCAGCCAACACATGTGGTTTTCTTCCCACTTCTCTGGTTATTCCTTCTCTTTCTTTGGTAGGTTCCCTTTCTTTACCAGCCTTTAAATATTTCCGTTCCTCAGGGCTCCATTTAAGCTCCTTTTCCAAATCTGTGTTTAAGCAGGAAGTGACCCTGTCCATGTCCACAGTTTAATTACCACGTGTGGCACAGAGAAATCACAAATTTCTCTCTCTATCCTGTATACCAACTGCCAGCATGACATGCTCATTGAACTAAAGCAAATTTATTAACCAAAATGCATTTTTAACTCCAATTATCTGTATGGCATTGTAGTAGATGCAAAGAATTATGATTCTTGTCTTCAAGGAGCTTACCATGTAAAAAGGTAGAGACAGGCCTTGTAAGGTCATGGTTGAGATTTTTGGGCGTGGAGTCCTGGACAGCTAGATCAAATCGTGGCTCTACCACTTGTGAGACAACCTTGAGTAAGTTATTTAGCCTCCGTGGGCCTTGATTTCCCCTTCTGTAAAAATAGGGGTAAAAAATCTTTCCTCACAACACTTGTGCAAAGATGAAATGGGATCATATAGGTTAAAGCACTCAGTGGTCAGGCGCAAAGTGAACTCTCTCTCTTACTGTAGTCTTATTTCTTATCATAATGGTGGGAGATGTCAGAGAACAAAGTAGCATATGACAGTGCCAAGATGGTTCCATAAACACGAAGTGTGGGACGAATTCTGAGGAAGGAGACCTGTGAGCTGTGACGGTCAGGGAAGACATCCTAGAGGTGGTCAGCCTGGAGTGGAGAATGAGTACAATTTCTTTATTTTTTTTATTTTAAAGATTGGCACCGGAGCTAACATCTGTTGCCAATCTTTTTTTTTTCTTCTTCTTCTTCTTCTCCCCAAAGCCCCCCAGTACATAATTGTATGTTCTAGCTGTGAGTGCCTCTGGTTGTGCTGTGTGGGATGCCACCTCAGCATGGCCTATGAGCCGTGCCATGTCCGCGCCCAGGATCCAAACTGGTAAAACCCTGGGCCGCTGAAGCGGAGCATGCAAACTTAACCACTCGGCCATGGGGCCGGCCCCTACAATTTCTGATTAAAAGCAAGTATTGATAAAGAGGCAGCATACTGAGGTAGAGACAGTAAAGGATCTGTAGTAAGAAAGTCGGAATTTAATTGAGCTCTACCTCTGACTAGCTGTAATTTTAGCTGAGCTCATTTTTAACCCAGGTTGCTCCATGTGTAAATTGCCCTATGGGAGTTGTCAGAGATGTGATGATATTTGCCGTACAGTGACTATGGTGTAAATTTCAGGCATTTATTGTTGAATCAGTGTACGTTGGTGCAGAGTGTGGCCTTTAGAGTTGGAAACACCTAAGTCTGAATCCAAGGTCACACTTACTAGCTGTGACCATGAGCAAGTCACTTCAACTCAGACCTCTAGTTTTCTCATCTCTAAAATGGAAACTGTATTCCTTGCCTCATTCAGTGTTGTGAGGATAAAATAAGTTACTGTTCCTTTTTGAGGACCCCCCAGCAGCCAAGCAGGGGTAAGCGCCATGAGCTGTAAAGCTGGTCCACATTGCATGCTCATTCAGCGGTGACTTTCATCAAAGCTAGGATTGTTTGCCTTAGGATTCTGTATATTTAGCACATATATAAATAATGTGTGATAAATAATGTGATGAATCCTTATTTCAGATCCCATGTTAGATCTGGATATTCAAGAATTAGCCAGTCTTACTACCGGTGGAGGAGATTTGGAGAATTTTGAAAGGCTATTTTCAAAGTTAAAGGAAATGAAAGGTAATCAGATCGATTGTGTCTAACATGCTCCGTATCGACGCTCCTCTGTTCTGTACGGTAGGGTTTTGTTTTGTAATGCTGATTGGATTCCATGCTCTGCTCTCAGCTGTCTTGAGAAACTTAGCTCCTGGGGGACTGTGCCATCCTCTGTTGGTAAAAATTCCCTGGGGGAAATTCTCCTCTCCCTCCCTTCTCTTTCCTCTTACCTTCCCTTCTCTTACCGCTCTCTGTTTCTTTCAGCGTGTCTCATTAACATGGAATCAGTAAGATTCCTACCAATTTACTCACATGATTCCCATCTGGAGAATTTGGAGCTTAAACTTCCTAACAGCTGTAATGCCTGCACCATGAGCATGTGTCTTTGAGACCCATCTCCCATCTTCTAGTGCTAGAACACCCATACCCTCCCGATTCTCCTGTGCTCTTAGATGAATTTCTTAAGATGTATTTTCCTCCTAGACAAGGCTGCGACGCTTCCTCATGAGCAAAGAAAGTTGCATGCAGAAAAGGTGAGATAATCCGTCAGGTATTTATTGAGGACGTACGAAAGGTCCAGTGCTGTTAGAATGATGTGTCACTCTTGTTTACTTCTGAAGCTCTTCGTGTGAACGTTTCAGTGGATATTATAACTAATTGAACATTTATACAATAGTAATATAGTTGCTGCAGTCAAACCCGGATTTTTCAAATGTGTGTTGAGTGACATGGAACTTTCATTCAGACTCAGGATGTTTACCTTCCTAACTATTGGGCTAGGAAACTCTTTGTTATTTTGTTTTGTTTTGTTATTACCAACGCAACACATGTTCTTGGCAGGAAATGTATATGGTTTATGGTATTCCATTGTGTGGACATGTCATAATTTATTTCTCTAGCTCCTTTTGGACATTTAGGTCATGTGCAGTTTTTGCTTCTATAAATAGTGAAGTTGTATATAGCCTTACACATCTCCTTTGTGTACAACTCTGATTATATCCTTAGTATAAATTTCTAGAAGTGGCAGTCCTGGGTCGGGGATTCAAGGGTTTTGATATATGTTGCCCCAGGGCTGGAGGGCAAGGTGTAGAATTTTAGGTCTTAATCAGTTCAAAGTATGATGCATAAAGCGAGCTGAAATTTAGCTGTGGCCTAAAATCTGTTGCATGCTTCTCTCCCCAGGTGGCTAAAGCATTCTGGATGGCCATTGGGGGAGACAGAGATGAAATTGAAGGCCTCTCATCTGATGAAGAACACTGAATTATTCACACTAGGGTTTGATTGACAAGATGCTAACTCTCTCCACCTGAGATGCTTCCCTGCTCAACCCGCTTGTGTCCTGCTGGACTTCCCATCATCATGTTGGCCACCTGACTTGTTCACAGGGTCCCCTTAATTCTAGTTTTCAGTAGGGGGTTAAGGAGAATTCTTTTCTTCCTCAGTATATTATAAAGGATTGAGGAGTATAATGACAATAAGGAGTAAGAATTTTTCAAATGGACTTTTTTGTTCTGGGAGCAGAAGTGAAATGAGGCTCAGAGGTCTGTGTGACTTGCCCAAGTTAAAGAAGAAGAACAGCACCAGGCCCTTCCCGGTCGACCTTTTAAGGAGCATCCCCTGCGTTCCCACCGGGTTACAGCGCGTCAGGAGCTGGCGCCCCCTCTCCTGGCTGTGCTGCAGCTGCAGATTTGATCTGTGCTGTGGATTAGGTGGGGCCAGAGTCAGTGGCCCTCACCTTAGTCTAGCTAAAAAAATGCTTCTGGGCATTTCAGTTGAAATACAGCATCTGAGCTCATGCTCAGAAGGATTGAGAAACCAGTGTGAATTTCTAGACTATGATAAATGAGGTAAAACTTCCCTGCTCTGGTAGGGATAAAACAGCCCCCCTCCCAAGTCAGAGAGAGAGAGAGAGAGAGAGAGAGAGTGTGTGTGTGTGTGTGTGTGTGTAAGAGAGAGGGAGAAACTTGAGGAATTCCCTGTACGGGCCCTGGAAGCAGTGCTGAGATTTCTGCATTAGTGTTACTGTGAAGAAACTCGTCTTCCTTAGAGTTCGCCCCTGCTACTCCAGAGGTCAGAGCTGTGTTGTCATCCTTGATACCCTCAGAACAAGGCCAGGTTCCCCGTCTCTCTCTGAAAACCAGAGATCGCTGCCCAAATAGTAACAGTAAGGAGCGGGCGAGGTGGGAGAGGATGTGACACGTCAGGCGCTGAATCCCTGAGCGCCTTGTGTGACTTCCGGGGCTGAGCGGGTCCGCCCCAGGGGAACTGGGAAACGCCACCAAAGGGAAAGTTTCCAAAGGAAGACTGGGAAATCCAGCAAATAAAACTCCTGTTTCTGTTTTTGTAGACACTTTGTAATGCATGTCATTAACCTTCGCTGTGTAGTCACTGCCGTGGCTTGAAACAGGCACAGGGCGGGATGGTGCCGGCACGGGCGCCAAGAACTGCTTGTGGCCTAGTGTGGGCTAGGAGCCCCTTACGCCAGTAGCAGAAGCAAGTTCCAGACCCCTCTGTGCACTGTCTTCTAAGCACTGCAGACCCTGAAACAGGTGGTGTAAGGAATGGAATGCTCCGGGTCCCAGCCAGAGCGACCGCAGGGAGGGAGTTTCCAGTGACTGGGACATTCGGGAAGAGCCATTCCAAGGAATATTGGAGGCTGTCTTGCTCAGTGACTTTTTTCCCTTCCTTTTTTTTTTTTTTTTTTTACTATTCTGAAAGTTTTTGAAACTATAGCTCACTACCGTTCCATCAGTGTCTCTCTGAGGTGCCTGCATTAGCTGTTGATTAGGAATGAAGGGCACTTGGCTCTGGGGTTGCAAAATGAAAGGTGGAACATGTTTTTCTTAAAACATGAAAGGCTTCAGAAAATACGTTAAGTCACATGGTTAGGGAAAACAGACTAGGAAAAGGTGTGGACTTGATTTTGTGAATTAAACAAAAACAGATGATTAAAATGTGATTTATTTATAAAGTCCGCTCATGTGTATTATGATTTTCTTGTTTTTCAGTAGGGGATGTGTGTGGGGGAGGCCTTTGGATTAGGCATAAAGAGTGAATAATCGGAGAGTTTGTCAAACTCACTATTTTGGAATCCACCATGCATATGTATAATATCAGCTCATGTTTTCAAGATCTCCACTCTGAGGATATTGGCCCCTTCTAGGGGACTTGTGGGATAAAAGTATCCAGTGGTATCTACTAAAGGCCCATGTTAAGAGGAGTGATCATGAGCTAATAGTGCAATAAAAGTTGCCATCTGTCTAAAGTGACCAGTCATTATGGACTGTCCATCTGGATTTAAAATGAGACAACTCTTTTTTTCCTTCAGCATTTCTCTGTGTATCACAGTGTCTGGCACATAGTAGGCTCTTAATTTTGGTTTGGATTCATATTTGATAGTATGATGACTATGATCACAAAGTTTGAAGGTCTATGAGTGGTGGAAGGTAGGGAGAGACAAGAATAAACTTTTTTCCCCCTGAGAAAATCATGTTATGTAATAATTTTAGAGTGATGAAGACATAGATATTTTTATAATTTTAAAATATGTTATCCTGCCAGAGTATGAGAAGATTGACAGAACCAGTTTGCTTGCTCTCTATTTATAGAACTTGGCCACGTCTAATTCAGAGAAGCTGGAGATTCAGGGAAGCTAGACTTAGATGGCTGAGTAATATGGGATGTGGTTCAAGGACCATAGAGCATGTCAGGCCATTACTGCAAACTACTTACAACACGTGAAATGTGATCTATGGCTGACTTCATGTTCCTACTGTGGAGAGGTGGGGATGAACATTTTTGCCATAGCTTGTCAGATTCCCTTAACCGTGGCCAGTCTCTTAACAATGGCCATCGAAGGAGCACATGGAGTGCCCCTTGCCCTGCCGTGGAAAACAGTCTTAGAAGAATCACTGTCTAAGGGTAAGATGAGAGCTCCGTGAACTATTCTGAGCTTGAGTGTCTGCTGATGCAAGGCTAAATTTAGCAAACATGTGTCTACTGGTCAGAGGTTCTGATTCATTGAACCTTCTGATTGATGGAGACTTCCAGAGAATGCTGTAACGAGTCAGAGTTGCCCTTCATCTCCCCCATTTGAAAATAGACATTTTCGCTATAGCATTCTGTCATTAAATACCAAATCTTATTAGAGGACCATAGGTGCAGAAAATGGAAAAAAATCTGGTCAAGTGTACCACCTTAGTACAGCATCGTTGGAAAACAACACCCTATTAACTTGCCCATAATTTGTATGTCTCATAGAAGTAGCACGCTGACTGTGCAGGGCAAAGCTCCAGTTTTGATTTGAATTCCACTTGGGGTTTAGTGTAGTAATCCATCCTTGCCCCTGTGGCATGTAAGCTCTTGCAGAAAGGGTCTTAGAACTAAGTTTCCTATTTGGGGCACTACCTGCGCCTGTTGGTGACATCAGAAGTCTTGCTCTTGGCACAGATATCTTTATTCAGAGGTAAGTGTATACGTCACCGTTCCTCTAGTATAGGAAGTGTCTTGCTCGCTTCTGAGGTGTTTCTCTGGTTTGCAGAAGGAAGAATTAAGAAGAGGTCATAGGACCAGCATGGGTCTTTTGTTGGAGCACTACTGAGCCCATTCCAGCTCTTATTGGTTTATGGTCTACTTTGTTTCTTATTGGAAAAGTATTGATTCAAAACCTATGGGAATAAACAATTTTTTTCCTCTGAAACACTTTCATATCTGTGTGTATCTGTTGATAGACTCAAATGCTGCCTCCGCACAACTACAAATCTGGGAGGCACGACAAGGTCACAAAACCAACCTCCCTGGTTCTCTTCTGTGAAGGATGTGACCAGTCAATGCCTCTCCCCTTTCCCTTATCAACCAGTGGCTTCAGTGCCACAAAAATGTGGGCTCAGTGAGGCCTGGGCTGGGAACTTTATGGAAACAGCCGCCTAACTGAGGAGAGAGAAGATTCTCTTCATTTGAAGCCCAAGGACACGTTCTCTATCAATACTGCTGCTCCAGGAAATTCTCAGGAAGTCGTTAATGGTGTTAGGAGGCCTCAAAGTTAAAGTTGAGACAAAGCAACTGTAACCTGTTCCTTCACCCTGGTGAGAGCTGAAACAGGGACTCAGGATCCAGCCAACACTGGTGGGGAACCTTCTGATGCCAGACTGCGCCAGGTATGGCAGAGGCTGCAGACTTGGGTAAGATGCAGGTTCTCTTCCTTAGGAGCTCGTTGTCCAACTCAGGTGGGTGTAGGGGGCGAGCAAGACAAGGCCACAAAAGGTAGGGTGCCGGGCAGGATGTGAAGTGTGCCATGCCCAGCCTTAATTGCCAAGGGATTGAGCAGAGTAGGGTGGGAGGAGCATAAAGTACATCTTGGAGCACTGGTTCTCTGACTTGAGCCCACATCAGAATCGCCTGGAGGGCCCCACGCCAGGGTTTCTGGTTCAGGAGGTGGGGCCTGTGAACGTGCGTTTCTAATGTCCCAGGCAACAACTGATGCTGCTGACCTGGGACTAACCATTGACTTAGAGGAAGTGAGGCTTGAATTGAGCTATAAGGATAAGAGCTTGGGCAGACAGACGGGTGGAGGCAGCACGATTCTTAGTGATCAAAGGTATGGAGATAAACAAGGGGTTATGTTGGGAAAACCTAGTAGTCCAGTTAGAGAAATGGTGGTAGATAAGGATGGAGTGATGGTGGGGACAACCCTGAAGTACCACTTTGTGGAGCCTGTACCTACTCTGGGGGTAATCGAGGAGCTAAGGGGTTTAGAGCAGAAAAGACATCTAACCATAATTACATTCCAGGGAAATCTAGCAGTAGTATTAGACAAGGCCAGCTGATTAACACTGCCTGGCCAGCTGTGTTGAGAGGGATTTTGAGGCTAAGAGTGGACCCAGCACTATGATGAGTGGTTTTCACCCTGGATAGAGAAATAGAGAATGATGGTGATTCTCCCCTGTATTTGCCGTCTCTGGACTAGAGGGAGACAAATTAGGATACTGGAAAGGCTGTGATAAAGGGTAATCGGGAACTATATTTTGTTGGCATTCCTTCATATATAAGGACTTACTATTGGATGGCACAGTGGAAATTGATGCAAAAGATTGTAAGGTAGAATCTACTAGATCTGGGCAGTAATTGATTGATTTATTCAGCAAAAGTATGTGATGGCCAAAAGCAGCTGGGCCCGTAAGAAGACGTAAATCCTGCTTTCAAGGAACTCAGCCTAGAGGAGAGAGACACAGTTATCACACAGTTGAGGAGACTGTGGCGATAGAGGGATTCACAGAAGGCTTCTGGAGGAGGTGCCAGAACCGAGCCTCAAAGCATTAGTGAAAGTCAGCCAGGTGAACTGGCAGTGTGTGGCAGAAAGGCCGGGGCAGCGGGTGCAGACTGGGGAGGGAGGAGTCGACATTCAAGCAGAGTAGTCATGGAGACAACTATGAGATGTGAGGAACTCCCCATACGTTGCTGGGTTGCAGAGAGCTAGACAAGGGCCAGATGGTAACGGTCAAGTGGTCCACGTTAAGGACCTTAGAATTTGTGCTGTGGACTGGGACCACCTGAGGTCAGGCAGCTCGTGGAGGCAGTGTGGATGATGCATTTATGGGAGAGCAGGCCGGAGGCTAGGACAGTGGTTAGGAAGCTGGTGCAGCTGTCCAGGTGCCCAAGGACCTGAAGTGCAGGGCAGCGAGAGTGGAGACAACGGACAGATGGGACAGAGGTGAGGGAGTGGTGGACAACTGTGACTTCTGTAGCTGTAGGGTGTGTACATTGTTGAGGCAAAAATAGGGCTGAAGGCCAGAGGAGAGGGAGATTTAATAAAGGCAATGGTGAATTTTTTTCTTTTTGATAGGAAGACTGGCCCTGAGCTAACATCTGTGCCCATCTTCCTCTATTTTGTATGTGGGACACCACCACAGCATGGCTTGAGTGGTGAAGGGTCATACCTGGGATCCGAACCCAGGAACCCAGGCTGCTGAAGTGGAGCTTGCTGAACTCAACCACTGTGCTACCAGGCCACCCCATAAATCCTGTTTTTTAAATTGTGAGTTTGAGGTACCTGTGGCACATCCCCGTACAGTAGCCAGCAGGCTGCCAGATACTTGTCTAAAGCTTGCGATTGGTATCTGGGCTGTAAATACTGTTTTGGGAGTCATTAGCATTTATGTGGTTTGAAATCCTGCGGGTAGATGAGCTCATTCAGGGAGGAATGTCAAGAGTACGTGTGGTGGTCTAGGAGCACCACCCAGAAGGAGCAGGCAGCAGGAGCAGCTTGCGTGAGAGGGCCAGGGAGAACCGGCATGTTCAGGAAGCAGGGCCTTGGCAAAGGGGAGGTTTGATCCACCAGGGCAGCTGCAGCAGAGGTGATGGAGAGCAAGGAAAAGAATGCAGCAAGCTGCTCAGGAGTCGGAGAATGGGGGAGAGGCTACAGATAAACACTGGGAGTCGGAGAAGGGAGCCTGCTCAAGTGAGGTGGAAGATGATTCGGTCTGGGGGTGTTATGTCTTAGATCACGTTTAACAAGCAGCTGGAATTTAAAGTCGTGGAGCTCAAGGAATAGGTTGGCTTAGAGGTGCAGATCTGAGTCTTGTGCTGAGAAATACAGACAAGATAAAACCTTGGGGAAAGTTGCTTGGGGGGCAGGAGGATAAAAATAGCTAAGAAGAATCACCAAGGCAGGAACTGGACACAGTTCCCGGAGGCCCACAGGTGCCGTGCCCGTGACACCTGCCTCCCTCCCGTGCCCGTCCGGGAGGTGTCTGGACTCCAGGGAGGTCCTTGGAAGGAAGACTGCTATAGAGCAGCCCAGCTAACAGACTGTTCCAGCCCCATTCCGCCCTCCTCCTTCCCCTAATTCTGTTTATTCATTCTAATCATCCTGTTTCTCAATCCACATTGGTGTAAGATTTAGCCAAGGAAACAATGTTGAAGTCCTTCGCCTTGGGAGTTTTGAATTTAAAATGAGTTTTCACAGGAGCTAACAAAGTCATCTGAGCTGGAAAGTGTGGAAACCTACTTATTTATGAATTTCAAGCTGCCTCTGTGCCTGTGGGAAGATGGGTCTGGTGGCATCCTGAAGGTCCAGGGCCTTCAAGTACAGGGGAAGTGAATGCACAATGACCAGGCACAGACGGTATCGAAGGGACTCATGTGGAGCTTAGGTGTGGGGAGTGAGCAAGTGAGATGCAGCCACTGCCAGACTGCTGACCTTTGCTCAGCTGACCCAGGGGCTCCTGCTTTCACTGAAGGACTGGCTTCCACTGCGTGCTGCCCCTGGTGAGCGAATGAGGCAGGGGGGGGCAGGTCGCAGAGGAGGCCGTGGCATCCTTCGTCCAAGTGCGCTTGGGCTCAGAGTTTCCTCTGGTGCCCAAATTCCAAAGGCCCTGGGACCCCGCGGGGCTCCCTTTTAACCTTCTCCCCACTCAGACATGGCAGCAATAATCAGACTGAGCTCCTGGCACAGGAGCTTTTCAATGATAAGTTTATTAGAAGGGCACTTACAGGGGGAAGAGAAGGAGAGAGGGGACACAAATCTTTAACAATAGGGGTACAATGCTTAAACGGGTGCTCTGCTCTTAAGATACAAAAGTTAGAAAAATCTAAAACACTATAAATACATACATGCTTTTTACAAAGGTATTAAAAGGTCAGGCTGGCTGAGAAGTGAAGGGAACCAACATCCTCCACGTTCCAGACCCCCCCTGGAACACACACCAAAACACGCTTCCCGAACAGGATGGCCGGGCTGCGAGAGCAGCAGTGAGGGCGAGGGGAGGCAGCTCCATCCGTCCATGCAAGGTCCTCACCCTCAGGAAGGGAGCGCTGCCTGGTTCAGAGGACCCCGTGGAAGGGCGTCTCTCTGACTCAGAGCTGCCTGTTTTTACACGCCACTGTGAGTTTGGCCAGCCTGGGTTGGTTTCTGGATGCTGAGCCAAAAAGGCACTGTACCCTCAACCAGCATTCTCTTCCCAGCCACTGTCCGTGGGAGGAGACCTTTCCAACTTTCTTCAAAAAATTAAATAGTTATGTCTTGAATGGTTTTAAGAAATTATTACATAAATATAAAAACACCAGAATGCTAGAGTGTACATTACTTCAGCATAAAAAAAAATCAATTACAGAATCACTGAGAGAACGTCTCGATCCAGTTTACACGATAGCCGAGTTTTTTAATCTGATAGCTGTGTTTCTGAAAAGTTGCCTGTATAGCAAGTCATTCCCCACTCACTCCTTCCAAACCAGAGACGCCTCGCCTTTTTCGATCCATGTCCCTTTGTGTACATTGTTCTGCTTTCCCACCCACTTGAGGAGTAGTTGATACTCCTTAAAAGACTGTTACTTGAAGGCGTTCTAGAAGGGAACACTTATACCACACAAAGAAAAATGGTACAACATAGCTGTGTTGAGGTTTTTTCCCTAGATTTGGGGAAAACTCGCAACTCTGCCACTTAAAGTCACAAAGTAAGACACAGGGTCCAGAACTAAACTCGTGCCCTCTCTCGCTCCTGGTAACCCCCGTGGTTAACAGTCCCACGAAAAGCATGCAGATTCCTTTCCCTCGCTTTCCTTTTAAGGAGTATGAGAGGGGTCTAACGTGAGCTCCGGCCCAGCAGAAACCATCATGGAGCCTCCAAAAGGGCAGCTCGAGGCTCAGAATGAAATCAGATCCCCGCCTTCTCCCCAGACTACGCGCACACATGCACGACAGGCACACATTACTTAAAGAAAACCTTTTTCTGTGGTTTGAGTAAAAGCATTTAGCCCTGGAATATGTCCAAACTCTAGGAAGCCAAGGGGAGATGGAGAAAAACAAACTAAGCACGAGATATGTGCTACAGCTCATTCCAATACATTAACAAGGATTTAAAAAAATAATCACCACGGTCAATAAAAAAATACAACCCCGACAACATAAGGACAATGGAGAAGTCTGCCAGCAGCCTTGCCCTCATGTGTATTCTTCCCAGATAAGAGTCAAAGTCCCCGCTCCTGACTCTCGGCTTGTCTCAAAATGTCAGACCTACAGCCTGCCAGGAAGGTGGCCAACTGAGATGACGTTCCAGCTCAGGCCTGTAACCCGAACCCGCTGGGGCAGCTACCTAGGTTAGGGCTGGAAGGATCTAAGTTACTAAATAGAGTTAGGGAGAGGGGAGGGGAGAGGAAGGGAATCGAGGTTGGCTCCCGGGGCCGGCACTGGGGCCGGGACCTGGGCCCGTGCTAGCTGCTCTTGGGTCAGTGTCAGCACAAGCCACAAGGTGAAGGGGCCTGGCGGGGAGCCTGGGCCGGGGGAACAGCGCACGGAGTGTAGCTGGACAACTACACTTAAAACTGCTCTCCAGCGCCTACTGTCACCCCTCTAGAGCCGCCCTTGTTTCCTTATGCCCCTTTCAAGCGTCCTTTAAAAAGCTTTAATGTATAAATGCCTTTCATACAACAGGATTTTAAAACTAGTTTTGTGACTTAAAGAAAGGACACTGATATTACTCATGCCCCAAGGCGCCCGCACTGCCTCTCTGATGGGAGTGGCACCAAGTCTGCACCTTTAGGTGTGACCGAATTTATTTTCAGTGGTGCCAAAGGTGGGCCTACCTACATTTTCCTCATCCATCCTCCTCCAGCAGTCTAGTCTATAAGGAAAAAGGGCCAAGTAAGTAGCTTTTGGAAAAACACAAAATTCAAACTTCCCACTTCCTAGAAGTAGCCTTCCGCTCTGAGCACTGAGGGTTCTAAGACACCATCCGAACATAGCAGGACGTGACCGCTGGATCACCAAAATGGGGCTGTACCTGAAGCCAGTTCCCAAGTACCTGGAAGACGGCTGTGTGCCACAGGAAGCCCACCTTGGGGAGCATGTAGCAGGTGGAGAATGCAGGCCCTCCGAGACCACTGCCCAATGCTTTTAGGAGGGGCACCATGACTGCTCCAGCAGAGGCCGAAAGGGAACAATTCATACCACGACTGAGACCTGACAGGGAGCAGGAATGCACACCCAGGAGGTTCAGGCAGCCTCCTGTGCCTGTGAGCAGCAATCCACAGATCATTTCATCCCAGGCAAAAGCTTCAGCCTTGCAGTATTTCACCATCTCAGGCGGAGTGAGGGGTTCTGCGTTGTCTCTGGGTTCTGCAGTCCTGCAAGAAGACTAGCACAGGGCGGTCAAGGTGCTCTTCCCGTCCTCCTGTGTCCTCAGGAGGCTTGGCAAGCAGCTCTCCTACCTAGACACCTCCAGGCTAGAGCTTCAGCAGTGTAGGATCCTGCCAGTGAGGCACCAGGACGCCCCCAACATCTCCATATAGCATCAGAAATGTCATCACATTTGAGGTTTATACCTGCCCAAAGTATCCACTTTCATCACCTGGAATAAGACAGGACTTCCATAGGAAATCCCTTTCTTTTTCCTGGCAGAAATCCATGACAAAATATGGAATAAGTCATTTCACACAAAAAACAGCAGCAAAGAATAAAGTACCAATTGCAAGTGGCAATTCTGTCTGCTGTATTCTGCAAAAGGCCAAAGGCGAGGGCTCTGATTTTTTTTTCCAGTTGAAATAATTTATAAGAGTTATCTCACTAACTGCCACTGGGAACAGTACTTATTACACGACAGGCCCGCTATAGTTGTTGCTGAATATCCTCTACTGTGAGCCAGATAATTTCGGATCCCAGGGGGAAGATGACAGGGCTCTCTGCACCAAGCCTGCAATTTTCAAAGGTGTAAAAAATTTTCAATAGCCCTTTTCCTTTGCCTATGTTGGCCTGAGATTTTTCCCTTCTGGTGAATTTGCTTCATAATTTCAGCTTCCAAGAGTGCTGGCAGGTGTCTTCTCAACAAAACCTGGAAAAGCTTCACCTCGGGAGGGCAGTTGCTGGGTCCCACTCTGGTTTCCCAGTCAATGCGCCAAGCCAGGATTTTTTTGTTTTTAATATAAAACAAACATTTAAAAGAGCATGTGATAAAGTCCATTTAATTAATGCAACTGACTACGTAAACCAATATAGCCGAATGCATGAGAAACAGGGTGAGGTCTCGCAGACACCTGGAGACCCCGCGATGCGGTGCCGCCCTAGCCCAAACACCCTCACGTGGCAGCTGCCTCCTGCTTCATGTGACTATTTCACGTCATTCAAATCTCTCTGAGATTAACGTGATAATATAAACTACACTGTATACACACTGAGCCTCAGCAGATGCTTCCAACTGTTCAAAGTGAGAAAGGACAAACTTAAGAGTGTTTTTAAAGGGGTGTCGCTCACCAGCTTTTCCCCACTGTCCCTGTGTGCACGTTCTGAACACACCGCTCACACCAGTCAGGATACTCTGAGAGGGGAGGAGAGAGACGAGCCCCCTCCCTACCCCACCACGTCAGTCCGGCTCCGGGGTGCAGGGTGCGGGTGTGTGGGATGGCCGGGGCTCGGGAATGTTCGGTTGAAGAGGCTGTTCTCAAAAGCGCCAGAGTGCTGGGCATGAGGTTTGCTCAAACCCCTAGAGGCTGTTACCCGCCTAAAACACTCCAGGTGAATTCACACTCCGCTCCTGAACAGAACGCCATCTCCTGCTGGACAGTGACATCCCAGTTGCTGTCATTAAAAAAGAAGAGGGCTGGGGGGAGGGGACAGATGGCGAAATACTACCTGTTTGCTCCAGACACCAGAGCAGAAGCCAT
This sequence comes from Equus quagga, assembly GCF_021613505.1. Taxonomy (NCBI): domain Eukaryota; kingdom Metazoa; phylum Chordata; class Mammalia; order Perissodactyla; family Equidae; genus Equus; species Equus quagga. Next base: position 60,556,811 of record NC_060268.1, on the reverse strand, counting down.
TTCTTGCCCTTCCAACTGGGGCCAAAGGGCCAAGGTGTTCAGCAGACATAGCTGTTCATAAACTCCATCTCTGAGTTTGCTTCTGTATTTTGGAAAACAGGTTGGTGCCGCTTTGGTTGAGGGAGAAAAATTTCTTCTTCCTTGATGACAGTGAGTTGCGTTCTGATTTTCTCCACCTCCTACTTGGCCATTTTCCCCAACCCGCCCTCCCCCACCCTCCCCCTTCACACCCAATGTCTCTAAGACACACTGGAACAGCGGATACTTGGGGAGCCCATCTGGGTGAGGACCTTGTCAAGCCACTGCAAAGGCCCATTCAGGTGCAGCTCGATCCAGCAGGGGGTGCTGGTCACTGTCTGTCTCCTGCAAGACACAGGAAAATAGGTGGGGTGGGGGACTTCAAAAATGTCCAGAAGAACACATAGACAAGTGAGAACACCTTTTCCTGCTTTGGTGACAGTTGTCTTCTCAGAGCCAAAGAGCGGTCTCCTGCCTTGCTAGATCCGGCCCCAGAGGAGGTGCCAGGCTGAACTCCTCCAATCAGGAAGAGCTTTGAGTAAGGCAGGTTCTCCTGCGGGGAAGGAGGTGGCCCTCAAAGAATTAAACATGTAAGGCAAATTCCAGGTAGCCCAGAGGCCCACCGGTTGCCGTGATCAGCCCCCCGACGGAGACCCTCCGGCCTGAGCAAAGGTCTCCCTGGATCCTGTCCGTCCCGAGCGGCACCTACAGCTCCCCCCTCCAGCCCCAGGCCGGCCCCAGCAGCCCGCGATGACGCGTGTCTGTCTGATCGAGGGGTGTTTTTTTACAAAGCGCCGACAGAGTCCACATGCCGTCGGTTCCCAATGGCTAATATAATTCCCATCTATGGCCTTATTTTGGAAAATCTTACAAGCAGAGCGAGCCATGGAACAATTACTGGAAAAAACCAAGGCACACCACACGTTTCTTTTCCCCAAAGCACTTTGTCTAACTTCAGGCTGGTTGATGACGCAGCTCGCAGGCAAGCTCCCAGGGCTATCTGCTGAGGCCGGAGGTGCTGGTGCCAGCTGGAGGTGAGAGACCTGGGCCCGGGGCCCCGCTTTCGGCCACCTCACAGACAGAAAGGATGAAACCTTACTCTCCTTGGCCCGAGAGGCAGGAGGAGGGCAAGACTGTTCTGGGAAGGGGCCGCACCCACCAGTGAGGCTGCTCTGCAGTGCTGCCAGGTGGCGGGGACGTGGTGGGCCGCCCAGGACTGGGTCTGCTGGCAGCCTGTCCAGCGTGGTGATACGGGGCCCCCACCGAGGCTTCTGCCACCAAGGGGCCTCTCCCCAGCTCTTGAAGCTGGAGGGCTGCGATGCCGCACCAGGTTGAGGGCCGCTGGCCCGAGGATACCGCCCTCCTTGCTTGGCTGACACTTCGCCCAAGTGGAAGGCTAGACATGGGCTTGTGCGCTCGGCCTTGGGTGCCCGCCCGATCTGGGGTCCCAGAGCATGGCCCCCCGGACTGCAGTGTGAGTGTAAGAAAAGCAAAGGGACCTCCCCCTGGCTCTTTTCTGTTGGGGTCCATCTTTAAATGTTTCCCTTCCCTACTCAAAAAATATTAATTGTCTAACCTTTCAACTCTTGTCCCCTAAAATGATTCCAGCCCGGGCTAAAAGGTGGGCTAGGACTTCCCTCGGGCTGCGCCTTTCGGCCCGGGCTCATCTCCTCAGGCCGTCATAACCGGGTTCTCCTGACATCTGGCCTCTGATTGCTCAACTGGTCACTCACCCCGGATCTCAGAGAGACCCCACAGACCAAGGTGCTGTGTTGTCCAGCACCGCGGAGCAGACAGGGAACAGCAGCTCAAATACGGTAAATGGAAGAAGAGGATTTCATGGAGCGAAATCCTCTAATGAGAATCTGACTTTCCATAAGTCATGCTCATCTGGATTTCATCATGAACGGTGGCCCAGAGCCAACACTGAAATGGGTTTGGCCCGGGTGCAGAATGACTGCACAACAACACGGATTCCAAACATCTGGAAAAGTGGAGAGATGGGGAGAGCAGCTCGCAAGGCGCTGGCCCCGGCTGACGTGTGGTACCTCTGCGTTCCACGGGGAGTGGGGCTGGGCAGGGGGCAGCAGGACGGGCACGTGGCCCTGCCTCTCAGGGAACTCCCGTCCAGGCATGGAAAGAAAAGGGACTGGCTTCTCTAAGCCCAACCAGAGTGGTCTGAGAGATTCGACAGAGCAGACCAGGCAGGCACCTGATCAATGCCGTGTTTAAACCAATACCTGAAACTCTGAACAAAATCGTTTTTCTGAGCAAGTAAACTCTGTTCCTTTATGACTGCCCCAAATCTCCTCCCTTCCCTGCTTCTCAGTGTTAGCCGCCTAGATCCTCAGGGTCCCCCAAGTCAGTGATGGAGCCATAGAGGAGGGCAGGACCAAGGAGACAAGGACTTAACTCCCTGGAGAGGGTTGTCCCAACACCTGCCCCAAATGAGCCCTGAGGAAGCAGCCACGAGGGCACAGCTCTAGGCTCAGCTTTTCCACTCACGATGTGACTTCAAGCAAGTCACTTTCTCTCCCTGGGCCTTAGTTCCTCATCCACACACAGAGGAGGATGCCAATGTCCCCACCCAGGGCTGTGCTGGATAAAATGGAACAAGCGTGTCCACAGCAGTGGAGAAAGCATGAAGCGCTGGGTGAGCAAGTGAGGCACGGCCCCCCCCAGCTTGCCAGGCCAACCCTCTCTGATCCCTGGTCTCTCGGCTCTTGGGGGGGGAGGGCTGGCCTAGCTCATCTCTGAGGAGCCCCCGCTCTGCGGAGTCACCTGTAGGGGGAGACCCGTGACACATGGCACCCAGACCTGACCTGTATTCTGCTCCCCAGCCTTTGACGAAGCTCATGCGGATCGTGCACATTCGTGTCAACTGGTAGACGGCCTCGAAGCCCTGGTTGACTGACTGCGCCAGGAGGGCTGCAAACTCCTGGTTGTTGAAGATCTTCAGGTTGCATCCTGCCAAGAGAAGAAAAACAGCGCTTGTGGGGATGAAAGGCACATGTGTCCAGTGCTCCCCTTCTGGCTCAAGCCATCCCTGCATCACCCAGAATGGTGTAACCCACACAGCTGAAGTGTCACGTGGTCCATCTACGCACTGGCCACGCACTGCACGCTCAGCACCATGCTAGGGATGGGCCCACTCAGGCCCTGCCCCTGAAGCCACCACCACCTCAGTGGGGAGACGCAGCTGACGTATGTGAGGGGGAGAATTAAACACTGGCCTGTGAGCGCCAGCTCCCGGCGCTGTGGGAAGGCTGAGGGCGACTGTGAAGTCAGCCACTGAGAACAAGGGAGATGGTTTAGAGAAGTGGGCCTTGCTCTGGACCAAGGGGCCCAGGCAGGACTCCAGGGAACAGAGACACAAGGGACCCAAGCTGAATGCCCACAGTTGATCACCTGCCGAACAGGAGGCCTTGCCATTCGACAGAGGGCGTGCCGGCAGAGACAGGCCGGCTGAAAGGCTACGCGGCCCGCCATCCTGATGGGAAGCTCAGCAGAGGAGCCCGGGGCACCTTGCACCTGGGCTCCTCTGATAAAGCCGTCTTGTGCTGGGGCCAGGACGGAGCGAGAGGTCTGGGCCACGTTTTGGCCTCTGCACACAAGGCTGGGTCGGGGTGACTTTCGCAGCAACGTGAAGGTGTGTGTCCAACTCTCCAAGCCGTAAAACTAGAGACAGGCACGAATAAAGTCCCTAATAAATCTCTTGTTTGAAGTCCTGCTGCCCGAGTGCCAGGAGTGTGTCAACCAGAAAAACAGAGACAAAAGCACACGCCGGAAACGCCCAGGAGGTGAGCTGAGGAGATATCTATCAACCGGCCAATGCTCGCGGCTCCTCCTCCGGCCGTGTGACTCTGGGCTGGTCACTTTCTCTCTGTAGGCCTGTGTCCCCTTTGTAAAACGAGAGGCTGGCCTTGGAGGTCCTCCTGGCAATGACACTCCATGAGCTAACAAATACCACCATGGCCAACTCAGCCCTCACCAGAAAGATAGGGCAGGGCTGGGGAAGGGAGGGGCAGAACGCCAACACGGCAACTGAGCTTCCTCTTCTCGTTCTCCCCAAGGGGAAGTGTGGGGAAGCAGGGCTGAACGTGGGCTCCGGCCCCCAGCTGAGCCAAGAAGCAGAGGAGCGCTAGAGTCGCAGGTCACATAGTCAGTTCTAGGCTCATCCGGGCTCAGCCATTTACTAGCTGTGTGTCCTTGGGCAGATGGCTTTACCTCTCTGAACTCATCTCCTCAACATGCCTCCTCACCTGAACAGCCAGAACAACAGGAGAGGACCAAGTGAGATCAAAGATATAAACGTACTCTGTAAACACGACCACACGATGCTCTAGAAATGGAAAGCACTGTTCATCATTTCAGACTTTCTGCTTTCTTAAGTTGACGCTGTGCATGGGCCACTGCTCCACTATCATCTGCCACTTAGCAGGCAGGAAAAGACACGTCACATGTGTGCCACGGTCAACGGCCTGACCCAGGCCACACACTCTACCAGCCCGTCACAGTCCGTGTTCTGTGGGCTCAAGCTCAGTGGCTGCGCGTCTGTGAGAAGTGGGCTTGGGCTGGGCCCTCGTGCCCTGGTTTTCTAAGCAGAGGCCTTAGGTGGGATGAGCCTCCCACCTGGCCTTCTGCCTTGGCCTGGTCCCATCTGAGCTACCCTCTGAGGTGCAGTCTGACATCCCTTCTTGGTGTGGATTTATCAGCCCTGCTCAGAAAACCCTTAGCAGTTCCCCAGAATACAGTCACACGCTGCACAACGACGTTTCAGTCAATGACGGACTGCACGTACGATGGTGGCCCCATAAGATTAGTACCGTACCACTTAGGCGTGTCGTAGGCTACACCATCCAGGTTTGTGTAAGGATACTCTATGCTCACACAACGATGAAATTGCCTAACGATGCATTTCTCAGAACACATCCCTGTCGTTAAGCGACGCATGACTGTAAAAGCAAAACCTTTTTGCGTCCTTCCAAGGCCTGGTCCCATCATCCTTTCTAATCATTTCCCCTTTTACTCAGCCCCTCCTCCAGCCAGAGTGCCACCCGTACATGCCCTGCCCGCCATCACCTCCAGACCTTTGCCCATATGGTGCCCTCTGTCCGGAAAGCCCTCGTGGTCCCCACCCCACCATCACCTTGTGCCTAATGCCGACCCTTCCTTCAAGGCCTGAATGCCTTCTCCTCCACAAAGCCTTCCATGATCCACCCTGACCATTACACGTGTTTCTCCCCCTGGATCTAACAGCATCTTATCTGTGCCGCTTGCTCGGTGCTTGGCACCCCTCCCTCGTATTAAAACCATTTGTGCCTTTGACTTGTATACTCAGCTGGCCTCTAAGGTCTGCTGGGGGCGGGAGGGGAGGGAGGGAGGAAGGATGGACGTGGGTGTGCACAGGGCAAATGAGTGGTACCCATGGGTGAAAGGCAGATCCGTCCGATGCTGCGTCAGCTCCCTGGAGGTTCAGGGAGAGCACAGTAAGACAGTAAGGCACAGAGAAAACCCTCCAGGTTTGCTCCTCCAGGTTAGCAATGCAAACACGGAAGAAGAGAAAAAGGTAAGAAAGAGGAAACCTCTCCAGCATCCTGGGCATGTGCTGCGGGGAGAGGACCGCAGGGCAGCTGGGTGGGTAAGTGGTCTTACCTGGGGGGATCTTGCAGACGGTGGCCGGGTGCCAGCCATAGCGCTGGTTACAGTTGGGAGACTGGACGAAGATAGCGCTGTCGCTGAGGCACTCTGCGAAGACCTCCCCTCCGATGTAGTACAGCCGCACGCCCCGCCCTAGAGAGAAGCCGGTCAGCCTGCGCTGGGGCTCTGGGCTAGCTGAGGCTAGCAAAGGGGCAGAGCTGCAGCCGAGGTTCCCTGTGACTGGCTCTTTGCCACCTTCACCAGGGAATGGGACCCAGAGCCCAAGCCTAAATGCGCGCAGGGGAAACAATGGGCGAGGCTGGGTTCCTGAAGCCGGAGGGGGCAGAGGACAAGAGAAAAGAGCATGGGTTCAGTCTCCATGGTAGCCTCTGCCACTGACTAGCCACGGGCCTCAGTTTCTTCGTCTGCAGGGTGGGGGTAATAACAATAAGCCCCTCACGGGGTTGTTGTGAGACACACAGTAAGTGCCTCCTAGGTGTCAGCTGTCACCACGACCACTAGGCCCCTTCCCACTCCAAGATGCAGAAACTCATTCTGTAAATGGGCGGGCTCCTCCCAAGGCAGCAGACACCCAGGAGCCCTGCACTGCAGGAACGGCTCAGTGCCACCCCCTGCACCTTCCTCCCGAGTGCGTCTTTCTAAAACATTCCACAGGTCTATTTCATTTACTTTTCCGTCATCTCTAAATCCCCTCCAGATGGACAGAAATTATTTTTAAATTGGCTCTGCAATTCAAGCAGTTACGTAAACACTCTGACAATGAGCTCTCTGCCCAGCCAGGGGATGTTCCCTTCTGCACGGGAAGGTCGCTGTTCCCGCTCCTGGGGAAGAGGCCCAGAGTGTCAGAACACAGGGCCTGATTTTCCGGGCGCGACGTCAAGTGGAATGGAAAGTGTGCTCCCCTGCCCCTCGGCCCGCTACCGTCCCACCCCCCACCCACTCCACTCCCCATTTCTTCTTGGGTTGGTGCTGCAGGCGTTGGTCTCACAGACACACAGGGTGCTGGCAGACTCGGGGGGCCACAAGGAGGGGCCGCTGCCTTATGTCGGTCAAGAACGGGAGGCAGAGGTGGAGATGGGAAGACCCAGGTGAAAAGTTGGGTAATTTCTGAAATATAGATTTTCTAACATAGAAAAGTATGAAGAGAATAAGTAAACACCTGTGTTTGCCATCAGGATCAGCATCTTTTTTAAAGTAAAACAAATGGAGAGGCTGTTTGGGAAGGACGCAGGCTCGGAGGCAGGGGGCTGTTTGTCACTGACTGTTGTGTGGCCTCTGCAGGGCTCTGTCCCTCCCTGGGCATCAGGTTGTCCCCTGGAAAATGAGCACTTCGGCTCAGACCCATGGCTTCCAAACTTTGCTTAATTACAAAATCCTCTCTTCAAATGAAATCTGTGAACGCCCAAGATACAACACAGCAAGAGCAGAGGCGCTGTGGTTCACGTGGGCCAGAACCCCTGTGGCCCTGCCCAGCTCCTGAGCTTGCCCTGGAGCCCCTCGGCCAACCCTGGCGGCTCCGCATGACATCTGAGAATACCCCACTACACCATCTATACAGCCGTTCTATGTGATTCTGGATCACACAATTATGAATATCCTTAGCATGATGATTTTATGAGCAAACCAAGTGACACAGCCCACAGCTCCATCTTCCCTAAACTAAGAAGGCCGTCTTTCGCTGCACTCCTGGTGTTAGGAGGCAGAAGGTCAGCAGCAGTGGTGTTCCTGCAGTGGGCAATTCTTCGCTTTCTACCTTTTCCAAGTTTCCTAGAATAATCATATAGGAAATTAACAAAGAAAAGATGACTTCTCTAAGACTGGCTACCAGCTTATCCACCAGTCAGTAATTTAAGGCATTTTTATTAGGAGAACTACATTCATACGCTGCTTTCTCATAGACTTCCCTTTCTGGCCCCCCCTTAAGTGAAGGGTTTCCCTCCGTGGTTTTCAAATTTTCAGAGACGATGTATGTCTTTGAGCAGGAATGACCAAGCAACCTGAACTCTACATGTCTGGCCCCCTAAAAATGCAATCAGAACTTGGGGGTAGGGATGGGTCCTCTCCCTGATTTCCAGCAGGAGGTGCAGCACCGTGTGAGTGGGGCTGGAGTCGGGGGAGCGTGGAAAGGCGGGCGCCCCTCACCGATGTGCCTCCGCGTGAGCTCCACGGCCGCGTTCCTGTTGACGTTGGACAGCAGCCCTAGGCAGAAGCGCTCCGAGTTGGAGGGGTCGGTGAAGCCATCCACTGTCATGGAGGGCTGCGAGGCGTGGAATGTCTCCCCGACGCGCTGGTTCAGCTCATAGTAGGAGATGGAGCACCAGAAGGCCGGCTCGCAGTAGGTGACGGGCTGCAGGTCTGCAGAGACAGGCCAGGCCGCTGGGTCAGGGGCCCCCCAGGTCCCCAGCTCCTTGATGGGGTCCCCTGGATGCTCCAAAAGACTGTTTCCCCACCTCTCAGGGGGGGTCTTATAATCCCCCCGCCCTCATGCCTTTTATTGTATAAAATCTGCAGGATCCAATGGGACAAAATACTCAGGTTTGTGGATAAGCGTGCCACCAGCCTTGCCACTTTTCATTTGGGTTTAGCTCCTAAAGGCACTGCCCACCTGGCCTGGCCTCAGGTTGAAGCAGTCCTCAGGGAAGTGCTGGGCCAAACCCAAAGAGGGCCAGGCACCAACCGGCACCTGGGCAACCCGACTGGACAGGCCCTGAAGTAACCTGTGCTGATCTCTGTCCCCAAAAGGGCTTCCAGCTCTTGGCTCTCCCGGGTCTTGGGCGGACTCCTAGCCTGGCGGGCAGCAGCGTCCAAGCCCGTAAAATGACAGGCTGGCGCTGCTGGGGGCTTCCGTGCCAGGCTGGGTGTCTGCAAGCACACGGGCCCCAGGCGCCAGGCGCGGAGAGAAGCGGGTCCATGGCTCAGTACAGAAACTACCTGCCGAATGTACCCAGAAGCCGCCTGTCTGTCAAGTGGCTAAGGGATAACTCTCCTAAAGGAAACTCTGAGTTTATCCTAGCTGTCAGCGTGCTTCCTCAACCAAGGGCTCCTCGAAGCAAAACTGCCATCTTGGGAGGGGTTGGTTCTCTTTCTCAGAAGAGTTGGGGACCCCTGAAACAGAGGTTCCCCCTCAGGTGACCCCACATCTCCTTCCCCGTGACTCCCCAGCCATCCCGGGTTGACACCCGCCCAGGCGCCCCTGCTCTCCTCCTGCCCATCTCCGCATCATCTCGCATGCCTCAGCGGCCCGTCCTCTTAGCCCCGGGCCAGCCGTCGTCATTCCCCACCTGCCTCAGGGCCACAGCCCTCTAACAGGACCCGCACACTCCAGCCTACCCTCCGCGCCTGGGCCGGGAGCACTAAGTCCCACCACATCCCATGCTGCCCACGTGAACCCCACCCACTCGATGGAGAATCAGAGGGTCTCCTGCTCTTTCTCCTTCCTCCCTCTCGGACCTCCAGCTGGGACCACTCGCTCTTTGGAGCTGCCTGGTTCCTCAGGGTGCGTCTTGGTGGGCACTGGTGAGGGCAACAGGCAGGGCCCACCATGCTGAGACTCAGCACCAGCCCGAGAGCCCTGCTCGCCGCTGCCAGGCACCTTCCCACAGCGAGAGCCGCCACGAACCTCTGCTCACCAGACCTTCGCAAGTGTGTAAAGGCCAAGAGAGAAAATTCCGAAGCTGTTCTGGGAGGGGCCCGGGTGCCCCGGGGAGGGCACAGCAGCTCTGACCTCCTCCTGGGGTTTACACCCATGACCCCTCCTGAGGGTAAAGAGAACCTAGACACACGGGAGGAGCTGCAGACCGCAACATGCCCACACTCCACACACGCCCTGAAGGTGTCGTCAGCGGGGGTCGGGACACCTCTATCGGGTTCCGCGACCTTGGCATTATCGATATTTTGGGTCAAGTAACTCTTTGTTCGGGGGAGGAGGATCTGTACATTACAGGACAGCCAGCAAAGCATCCCCAGCCTCTACCCACTCGATGCCAGGAGCACACGTCAGTCTCACCCTCCCAAGCTGTGATGATAAGAAATGTCTGCAGGCGTTGCCAGGTGTCTTCTGGGGGGCAAAACAGCCCCCAGGTGAGAACCACGGCCCTAGACATTTAACCAGGTCATGGAGCACCAGCTTGCAAGCCAGAGGGACCGGAATTCACTCTCTGCTCAGACACGGATGAGCTGTGTGAGTGTGAGCACACCCCCAGCCACCAATGGAGAATCTTCTTGACCACCAGGCGCTGTCTGTGGATGAACTGAGTTGACTCACGTGAAGTGCAGGGCAGGCATCAAGCACTCCATAAATGGCGGTAACAACAATTACAACAATGCTGATTCTATGAACCTGAGAACATCCCGTTCCTGTCCTGACGTCCATCACAAGAGCGGCAAAGCCTCCCTGGCCCTTTCCTCTCTCCCCAGGGTGAAGCAAGGGAAGAGGAGCGAAGACAGGGATCTAAGCTACTTACTGGGGAAGTGGGTAGTGATCGGCAGGAGTCACTATGGCCTGCAGCCTGTGCCCCTGAGGGTAGCTGAGCCACGTCAGCCACACCCGGCTCTGGCTTTGCTCAATGCTTTGACATTCCAGTGAGATAAGCTGTATTCTAAACAATGTGGTCAGTAAAATGTGAGCTATGTTGCTTTGAGAATCTTGAAAGAAAAAAAAAAGAAGAAATCCAAGTGCCATCTAAGCACTCGACGTGGTCACCCAACACGTCAGGGCCATTGGCCACCACTGCCCAGGGGCAGGCTCTGCTGACCTGGCTGTGTGACCTTGGGGACATGACCATCCTCTCTGGCCTCAGTTTCCCAGTCTGAGGAGTGACTGCAGTGAAGTAGAAAACATGTAGGGCAGACCATCTAGGTCACTGTGCTTCTGGCAAGGGTCAGCCAGAAGAGGCAGCTGTGGCTGTTCTGGGCTGGCCCTGGCTTCCCCAGGAAAGTGCAGAACAGAACAGTGTTCTCATCCCCAAACGATAAAGCCTTGTCCAGCCCCCGCTGGGCTGAGTCCAGACAGAAGAGAGCAAGCTAGGCTCTCGGGAACACTGACACAGCCCACCCATCAAAAGAAGAAAGGCCGGCAGGCCACCCCTTGGGTAACATGGCGCCGGAACCATGCTCTGGGGAAGTGTGGGCTGCAAGGCATCTCAGAATCAGAGAGGCGCTTGGGGTCCTAGCCCAGGAGGCCCTCCCAAGCAGATCTGAGCCTTTATCCAAACATCCCTGCCACTTGCAGACACACGCTGGACAGTGCTGTGGAAAACACTGGATGCAGCAGCCTGACACATAATTAAGAAGATGCTAGTTCGGGGGAGCAGTGGAGCCAGGCCAAGGCAAAGTCTGAAGGCTGCCATGTCAGAGAGTGCTGTTTGGATGAACGGGAGCAGCACCCCAGCCACGCATTTACTCTTCTCTGCAAACAATTAAAAACGAACGCTGCCTTTACCTCTCTCCTTCCCATCGCCCCCTGCTCCTTCCTCAAGGCATGTCTGCAAGAGGAGCTGCAGGCCAGAAAGCATGGCTACCACCTCTGGGTTCTGCTTTGAATGGCACTTTATTTTTAAATTGCATATACGCCCTCATTTCTTTCCCACCAAAAGACTTATCCATGCCATGGTTAAGTACAAGAGAAACAAAAAGTCAGGACACTGGAAAGGAGAAGGCTATACACAGGATAACCATGAGATTATAGCTACTGAAAGAGCACTCAGCTTGGCACTGAGCCTCCTAGCAGACAAGGAAAAAAGGGAGCATAATATGCTACATGGTTCTGGTTGGTGGACACACAATGCTTACTAGTTCTGCAGAGGAAACAACGCTTGTCCTGGCACTAAATCTTAAAAGAAATCCATCAGGTGGCGACCCATCCCCCACATCAATCAAGCCCACCAGCCAGCCTTGGTTTCACGAGTTCCCCAACAAATGCAGAAGCAATTTTACACAAGCTTGCTTCTTGAAAAGGACCTGAAGACAAGCCATCCAAAGGCCCCTCTGGGATGATGATTCTGTAGCAGGAAGGTGACTTGTCCCAATGGAGAGTGGTTTTGTGTCTCCAGGCCAAGGACTCCGCACACCTGGAGTGGCAGACGGTGGCGCGTGTCCAAGACCTTCCCTTCAAGCAGCCCTGCTCGGGGCCAGACTGCTGAGTCTGTGCTAATCTCTCTTCCTGGAGCAGAGGTGTCGGAGACGCAGGAACCTCCAGCTCCTGCCATTCTGGGCCCCCTGCCCCCACCAGTGTGGTGTCGGCCAGACTTCTCGAGTGGCATGGGGCACTTAATTCATGACTGGCCCCCTGCCAGCCTAACGCATTGGCTGGCTTCAGTTTTGAGCCCTATTCCAAGCTGGCATAGACTTTCTGTTTTGTTTAAGGAAAAGAAAACAGAATGAAACCCAGAAGGCAACCCTTGGATTAAGGGATGCCTATTAAAAACATGTGCGAGAGAGCCAAATCCGGTAAAGGAGAGCGGGGAGGCAGAGGGGAAATTAACTTTCTACTATAAACCGAGAGCAGGGACCGGGAAAGGCCAGGAGCGCTGGCGCTGCGAGGCTCAAGGTCAAAGGTGGATGGACTGGCTTCGTCTGGGTCTCCTCACCTGCAGGAGGCAGCCTGACCTCAGTCCAGGAGACTCCACGCTCCGGTCCCCGTGTGCCTTCACGCTGCCCTGTGTCCGTCCTTGCTGCTCCCTCTGCCTGGCCTGCCGCCTCCTCATCGCTGCAGACCCAGCGTTTAAGGCCCAGGGCACGTGCTGTGAAACAGCCCCTCACCGCCTCCGTGCAGAATCGGCCCCTGTGTCTGGGCCACCTGTGACCTGAGGGTTGTACCAGCAGGCCCAGGCCGGCTGTGTCCCAGCATCCGGGGCACCAACTCCCACCTATCTCCCTATGGCCTGTAACAATAAGCCAAGTTGTACACAGAAAGCAGCCCAGCTCTTCCAGCCTTGGACCGGGTTAGTGAGGCCAAGAAGAGTGGCCCAAGTCTGAGAGCCGGACCCTCGGGAGTTGAGGGTACAGCCAGCAGCTGACTTCCTGTCATTAAGACACCCACCCGTGATTTCCCAAGCTTACAGAAGGTGAGAGCCCGAGGTGGCCTCAGGAAAGGCCCGTTCAGCAGCATGAAGACACCTGGAACTGAGCTGGGCCTGCAACCTGACCCCTGTCCTCTCTCAGGGGCCAGGGGTCTTCCCTCCACCCTGCCACTCTGGCCCCTCTCTCCTGGCAGGAGAGGAAGGCTCCCTCTGCAGAGGCCCTCCAGGAAACCATCACCTCCTTCAACTCCAGCTCAGCTGCTACCCCAGGGCATCCCTGGTACCCTGTTTCCAGGCCAAGGCCCCTCCCGAAATGTCTCACTTCAAAGCAGAAAACAACTTACTCACCGGCAGGATCCAGCTCGCTATCTTTTCCTCTCTCTCCACCTCCCCCTCCGTCAGCCTGTCCTTCTGACTTAAATGCTTAGGAAATTCCAGGTGACTCATCCAGAACGAGGCGTAATAACAGGAACCTCACCTGCTCACTTCCCTTCCCTGCTAAACTAAGCCCCCAGGTCTCCTGAGAGCTGCCCCTGGTGAGGAGCTGAGCTGGCCCTCAATCACACCCTGGGGCTCCCCAGAGGCCCCCAGAAGTGGCTCTACTGTGACAGCAGGGTCAGCCTTGCCTAGGATTGGGAGAAAATGAAGAAGGAGCCAGCTGTCCTATGCTTGCTTTATGTAGAATAATTTCTCTCTAAGACATAATCAGATGTCCTGAGATGTCTCCATCTTTCTCTAGAAAGAACTCACTGTGTGCCTGTCCTCATCCTACCATTTGGGACACACTGGCCATCAAGAAGAAAGGCAGAGGCTGCCGCTGCTGCATGCTGCCTCCAGTTCCACACCTTCTACTGGCCCTTCAGCCCATTGCTCACTGACTCCAGCCCACAACTGCTCTCCAAAGGATGCCCGTGAACTCTCAATGTCAAACTCAATGGCCTCTTATTACATCTCATTTTGCTACTCTGCGGGACCTGCCCACTGCCGTCCTTCAGCACCTCCCTCCTCTCTGGCTGCTACAGCCCCATCCTCCATCTGACCCTCAGCCTCTCTCCCAAGGGGGCCATCAATCTGTCTTTGGCCCTCTTTCCTTCTTGAGCTGGGTCTCCCTCTTTGCTGAATTCATTGCACTTTGTCAGTGTTTCCAGAGTGAGATCTATGAAAGGTCAATGGGATTATAAGAGAAGTGTTCCAACAGTGGTCAGATCTGTGGGGAAACGCTGGATCAAACAGGCCTCCTTCTTGCAGGACTTATCAGAGGCTTTACTATGTGAGTGCCCTGGGGACCCCAGATTCAGTACAGGCTTTCCAAACTCACTTGATGACAAAATCCTGTCTCCCTGGCCCCACTTTGGAAAAGGCTGTCACACGTGCTAATGACTTCCAAATCTGCACCTCCAGATCCAGCCTCTCTCCTGACTGTCCAGCTGCTTCCTGGACACAGTTAAGCACAGGCAACTCACCCTTGTCCTCTGACCCAAACTCAGCCCGTCTCCCTGGGTGTCCTGCCTGAGTTAAGAGGCCTCACCATCTTCCCAGGTAAAGAGGGTCAATAAATCCTGCTGACTCAGGCCCACGACTCTCTCTCCAATGCCCCCTCCTAACCCCGCCGCCATTTCTCTAAAGCATTCATCTTGGCATCCTTCAGTGCAACAGCTGCCGAAGTGGGGTTTTTGGTCTCCAGTTATTTCTTTTCGAATTTAAATTCCACACAGTGGCCAGATTAATCTTTATGAAGCTGTCATCAGATAACCCCTCTAACTCAGAACCCACCACCGACTGCTCTGTAGGCAAGAAGAGGCTAAATGAGCCTGGTATTCAGGGCTCTTTTCTCAGTGCCCCCCGAGCCCCATCTTCTCCGCTGTGCCCCCGCCATGCCAACCAACCATGCCGCCAGAGCTCACTCTGCTCTTTCATGCCGTTCCTTCATCTGCAATGTCCTTCCTTCCGTGTGCGCCTCACATGTCCCACCTCACGCTCAAGGTCCATCTCACACATGTCACCACAACTCCGAGGTCTTCCCACCCCATCTGGCACTTTCTTCCTTAGCATATACAGTTCCTCCCTCCTCTGTGCTTTTCCCTTGGCACCTGGCACAATGTACCACAGGGGGACACACACATCTCCAGCCAACCACGCCAGACTGTGAATGCCCGAGCATCCTCCCCAGCTCTGGACCCCCAGCATTGGTACATACTTGGAACTCAGCCAAGGCTGACTGACTGAGCTAACAAGTGGAGCCACTGGCAAACAAGTGTCCCCTCTGGAATGCCATCGTTCCCTCCTTTGAACCCTCCAGTAATGCATCTGCACTGACTTCTCCCTTTATAATCGTGCACTCCTGCCTTGCTCATCCCAACAAGGCCATCAGCACCTGGACGGCAGGGTTCCTCTCTGACTCCCCCCGACCTGGACTGGCAGACAATGACTGGACAGGAAGCACCTAGGCAATGGATGAGTGAGGAAGAGACAAGCAGGCAGGCAGGGCTCCCATCCAGGGACCACACGGGACACCAGGGTCCTCAACCTGACATCTGTCCCCAACTACAAGTTTGTAAGTGCCCATCTTGAGCCTTGTTCTTCTGAGGGAGAGAGGGGAGAGCTGACCCCGGGGGGCCAGCAGGGTGGGGTCCTGCTACAGACGGGGGCACATGCTCTGGATCCTGAAGGCCTGAGTTCAAAGTCAGCTTCTCGCATTTACTAGTTGTGTGACCTGGGATGAGTTAGTTAACCAGTCTGTTCCTTCGTTTCCTAATCTGTGAAATGAAAAATGACAAGACCACCATAGAGAGCTGTTGTGAAGACTGGGCTCGGGCGCATGAAGCACTCCGAGTGACAGTAAGAAGTTCTCGAGAAATCTCTGCCATCATCCTCACTATCGTCTCACCCGCTTCCGGCTATGATGCCAGGAGGGTAGGAGATTTTATGGGTCAGGATGAAGCCGAGAGTTTTGAATGGGTAAAGTGGGGGGTTTGAGGGCTCGCCAAGCAGAGAGGAAGCCACGCCTGTCAGCGCCCGTGTCTCACCATGAGTCCTAACCCTGACTCGTCAGCTGACTCGTCCTCCCATTCAGATCTTCCCAGCAGAGTGGCAGCCGCTCTGCCCACTGGGCTGGGGGGCTGTTCCTTCCTTTGGAAGAACTGACCTAGGAATTCTCCACCTGCAGACAAGGGGCCTGAGGAACTGGGCATCAACAGGGCACCCTGCCTTGAGCCTAAGTTCAAGAACCATCCCGCCATCCTGGGTCCACACAACCTAGAGGGCGACTCACACGAAGCCGCACCCAGGACAACTTTCAGTCTGAACCACTGAGACAGGCAGCGGGCGTCCAAGGCAAATGCCTGCTCCCCAGTCTGTCGACAGAAGGCGCTTCCTTGGCCGCAGTGGGGTAAAACGGAGCAGACATTAAACCTCAACCAGCCAAAAGCTGAAAGCCCAGAGTCAAGTTCACAGTCCTGGCCTTTAATTTCTCAAGTGTTAACATAGCTTCCAGCCTTCAGAGTTTGTTTCTAATAACTCAATCGGTCCTTTCACATCAGGAATCTGAGCTTCTTCTGCAAGGCCCATCGCTCCCAGCGATATTATTTTACAAAGATGTTCAAACACATCCCGCAAAGTCACATTTCACACCGCCCACTTGTCAGCCTGTATTAAAGGGTTTTCAAGCACCTCCCCACGTTCCAAATGATGACTTTCTTCATCTGATGCTATCAGTCAAGGACTGGGAACAACTGGGAACAGAAGCCAGGCCAATGCACTCTGACTCACCAAGCTTGGGGATTAACTCTTTCTTTTCCTAAGCCACCAGTTATTCCCTAGCAATAAAGGTCAAAACAAAACCAAAGTCACATTTTTCTAAAACCAACACATAAAAAATTCCCCACAATAAAAACTGAACAGATGTTTCATCTGTTTGGAGCCCTCCAGAAGGCCCCGGCCCGGAGTTGAAGGACGCTCCCGGATTAGAAAAGCGAACCTCAGAAAAATGACCTAGAAGTCCAACAACTGAGAGAAGGTTGTGGAAATGCCGGTCCAGCTGCTCCACGGTATCATGAGAGAACACGAGATGATAAAGGAGGCCTCTAAATATGAGAATGTGTTTACAAAATAATATAAAGATAAGAACGAATGAAACAACAGATATGCACTTTGATCTCAACTGAAAGGCACGAATATATATGCCTGATCCACACACATCAGAAGGACTGTGATGAGATAGAAACAGCTGTATTAGGGTGGGGAGATTATGGGCAATTGTGCCTTTTAAAATAATTCCTTATATGTTGCTGTTTTAAATAAAAAAGACACCATTGTAAGATGAAATGCTCAAATAAAATCCAAATAAGTGCATCTGAAACAAGTCTACGAAAGTCGGGGGGCTGGAGTCTGCATGGCTGCTGGTGGCTCAGCATCAAACCACACACGTACGCTTGGCTGACCACAGACCCTCATTGCCTGAGCACGAAGTTCGGGGGATTTTCATTCACTCACGTCTAACCGCCACCCAGGGGAAATACAAACCCAGCGTATGGTTGTCTTTCCTGCCACCACTGTTCTCAGGTTTCCTCATTCTGTGGGTGACCCAAGAACCAGTGTAACCAGAAACCTGGGCTTGTGGTGGGGGATGGGGGCTAGAGCCTCACCCTTAGGGCCCGCTCCCCACACCAGCCACGGGTCAGGGCTGCAGCTAGAGGGGGTGACAGTCAGATGGACAAGGAGGTACTCACCCAAGTTATTGTGTGCTGGGGACATCGGATTTGGGGATAGGTTTGGAGAACCTGTAAGGAGAGACACAGTTGTGAGACTTTACAAAAGACTCTCGGCCTGGACAGCCAAATTCCTGAACGCTTGCATCCAGACGGGGCAGCTCAGCATAGTGGGAAGAAAACGCTGCGCTGAGCCTCCAAGGCCCGGGAGGAGGTCAAACCCCATATCCCTGCCCGGACTTCCCCACCCGGGGCCCGAGTCTGCATCCGTGCAGCGGATGGATGAGCGGATGATCTCGAGGTCTTGTCCACAACCCAATGGTTGATGCTCCTAGCCAAGCCCTGACCCACAGGGCTGCTGAGCTCCCAGCGAGGGTACACTGACCCTACACCAACCCACCCTGTCAACTATGCCCCCAGGAAAATGAGGGGGCAGGGAAGGCCCTCCCCCAGCTGCTCAAAGACCCAGGCAGCGGAGGCTAGCCCTCCCACACAGGAGGGGCTGGCGGCGGCCCAGACATCACCATCGCTGCTCTCAGAGGCTCAGGCACCTGGAAATTCCAATCCAGCCCTCTCCCCAGGTTTCAGGAAACTCAGCGAGCTGCCTCAGAAATCCCACAACTCAACCAGACTGACTTTTTTTGCAACACACGGTGCTGCATGTGGGAAAAAGTCCAAACCCACCCAAGTCTTCCTACTCTATCACCTCTGCCCCACCTTGTACTCTTAGAAAAGAGCAACAGACCCACATGGCATTGGCCTTTCAAAAAACCAAGGGGCTGCCTTTCCACAGAGCAACACTGAGCTCACTGCTCCTGTGTTCCAGCATCCAAGGGGCTAGAAGAGTTATTTATTTATTCACAGCCCGGTGGGGCCGGCTCCACCCTCTGAAATCTACCAGTCCTCGTGGCTGGGCCTCAAGCATATGCTGCCTTGAGCTGTTAATGGAGGTCTGTTCCCGCTCCTAAACGCAGCTGTAACCTCCTCAAGGACAAGGGATGAGCCACAGGTTTCCTCTTCTCCCCCAGCATCCACTCCCACCGGGAGATGCGGAAGAGTCCTGCAGGAAGCACAGCTTCCAAATCAGCTGTGGGGTCTGGACACGCCACCAGGCATCAGCTATGGGACTTTGGCAAAGTGGTTTAACCTCTCTGAGCCTTTATTTTTTCCCACAGGTACGAAATGGGGAAAACACCATCTATTACGTGATTTGTGGCGATGAAGTGAGATCGTGCATATAAAAAATGCCTACACCATGACTGGTATACAGTAGGCACTCAATAAATGTTGGTTTCCTATTTTGTGGTAGCTGGAGCCATAAAGACCCAGGAAGGCAGTGGGACCTTCTCAGTGGTCTGAAAGGGCACGAATGCATGTTACGGGAGACACAGGGCTGGACAAGATTGACCCTCGGCCCCACATCTCAGCCGGCAGGGAAGCCAAGTCCATGAGCAACTGGACTAGTTTCCACATGGACAACTCTGAGTGAAGAACGAGAATAAACAGGAGACCACTCACCCACCCACAGGCTGTCTGGGGTCTACAAAGCCCAGTGTCTGTTTTCAGTAAATCACTAATGTTCACAACAGGGCCCTGGAGGTACCCTTGTGGGAGGAGAGGGAGATGGGAGTGGGGACAGAGAAAAATGGGGAAGAAGGGAGAGGAGAGGGAAGAAAGGAGAGCTGAGAGGGAGAAAAGATGGCAGCTTGTCCCATACACAGACTGTCTCCTTTGGTCTGTTTTCCTCTGTAACAGTAATCATTCTACAAACATGAAGAGCAGCAGCAAGGAGGGAAGAAAGTGTGGAGAGTGAGAAAAAACACGGCATCTGGAGAGACGCTGCTTAGCTGGCCTGCTTCCCATGCCAGCGTTTAATAGCTGCAAGCTTGCAGCCGTCACTTGGCATGGAACACAGGAAGGTCTTCGATGCATTCCAGCTGGGTTCACACTGTCAGACACTCACCCGGAGGGCCGTGTTGGGGAAGGGGGTGCTAAACCCCAAAGTGCCACAATGCCCAGCCTAGGTATTAAGCAACTACGTTTGCAACGAGCATGCAAGTGTCTTTCGTCCTTCGTTCAGGAACTGCATACTCTCCTGGGCTGTGTGCACGGGCAGCG
The DNA here is from genome assembly GCF_021613505.1 of Equus quagga. Taxonomy (NCBI): domain Eukaryota; kingdom Metazoa; phylum Chordata; class Mammalia; order Perissodactyla; family Equidae; genus Equus; species Equus quagga. The sequence continues at coordinate 60,537,289 of NC_060268.1, read as the reverse complement.
GGCCCTGCTGCGTCCAGCGGGTGTGTGTGTCTAAGGCATGCCCTCCATCATCGCAACAGAACATCTGCTTGGCTGCCCCCTCCTCCTCACCCAACCACACACAACGCAGCGCACATTCTATGTGGCAGCTGGGGTTCAATTCAAGAAGCCGCTGGTGTGGAGCCAATTTGGTCCCATAACAAATGACGTGGGAACATCTGGAGATGTGGTTGGAGACAACTGGGCTGGGTCCCTCATGGCAGCAACACATAGATCACATTTGGTCACTATACAAAAACAGATGCTTCAGGGGCCTCCGCTGGCCACTGGCAAAGACCCTGCCTCCATTCAGGTTCTCTTGAGCTATTTCAGGTGATGGAGCCTATGCTCCACACTGCTGCCAGCAACATCTCACTGAGGCACAGACTGCTTAACACCTGCAGTGGCTCCCCAGTGGCCCCTACCACACTTGAAGCCTCCAGTGACAGGCCACCCTGTCTCTCCTCACTCTGGAGGAGTATGCTCCAGCCACACTGAGCTCTGAGTGTCCCCAGAACACACGAGGCTCTCCCACCCATGCCCCGTGACTCTGCCTGGCACACGCTTTGCCTGCCCTGACACCTTGGCCAGCACCTATACCTCTCCAAGATTCAACTCAAGAAAAACCGACACTGCAAGATACTGCTCTGCCCCCAACACCTCCTCCCCCAAGACTAGGTGAGGTGACCCTGCTTTGTGCCCGTGATGCCACGTGGCATCTCGCATCAGGGCATATATGAGACGGCACAGAAACTGGTGGTTGTCTTGTCAGTCTCCCCCACAAACTGCAAGCAGCTCTTCCTCTATCCACAGCGCCTGGCACAGTGCCTGGCATACAGCAGTCGCTTCATAAATACTGGACAGATGGAGGGAGGGCTGGCACTTGGCTAGGATTAAGTGCACACCCTGTGAGACTCTGACCTGCATCCATGCTGTGGTTCATCTGGTGGTCGCTGGTCTCTCCATCTTCACTCAGGTAGCCAGGGGGTGGGGTTTCTGGGAATCAGAAGGAAGGTGGTTCATTAAATGGCTTCCACGGTTTGCCTCGAGACACCTTTTGCAAACTTGTCACACAGTCACACCACTATGCCAGTAGCAGGTGCTGAAGAACTCTGGGCCTCAGAGTGAGGACACCAGCCTGGATCCTGCTGTCCTCATGCCCCTTGGCCTCCCAGCTCCCCACCTGGATCATTACCTGCCTCTGTTCACACCATCCCGACCCCCAAGTCTGAAATGCTTGTTCCTAGAGCCTCTGCCAAGATAACTTCTCCCCATCCTTCAAGGTCAGGTTTAAGCCCAGCCCTCCAGGGAGGCTGGGGGCTTGCCTCAGCCTCGCCCATGTCCATCTTCTGAAGGGCGACCTCCTCACACTGCCCTTCTGCTCTATCCACTCCCATGCAGATGGGTTGTTATTTGTCACCTCTATAGTGGACGTCTTAGCTTCCCAGGTGGGTTGCAAGTTCAATGACAGCACAGACTGTGATCTCCTTCTCTGAATGACCCCCTGACCCTGCCCTAGCTCTCTAAGGTTTACCGAATGAACAGAGTGGGTGACCTACCCCCTAGAGACCAGCGCCACCTGTGACAGATCTGAAAAGGCTGGATCCGCACCGCGGGTCTCTCTCTAACGCTCTGACCCAAGCGCACAGGCCTGTGGTCAACCTCAGCACAGGAAACTCACTCAGGGGGAAAGGCTCGTCCAAATGAGAACGCTCTGAAAGGGGCACATGATTACCGCCAGGCAGCCACAGTCTCTGCCGCTGTGACCAGCCCAGCCCTGCCAAGCAGTTTTCCTGACGCCACCGAGAGTCAGGGCGATTCACACATTATTTGCATGTAAATAAGGGGCTTTTTAAAAACATCTGCACTCTTTGACGGCGGGGCCCACTTCTCCTTGCAGAGGAAAAACTCCCACCCAGGTCGGAAGCCCTCTCCCCGCTTACTCACAACAGGCCAGTTCTCCGCACCCTCAGCGGCCCTCACTGCCCCGGCCTCTGCAGGCCCCAGACCGTCAGGGATGCTGCCTGAACTCCAGCCCCGGCCGAGAGGGCGGTGAGAGAAACACAGCGTTGCTATTTCCGCTTCCAAAATAAATGACTGCACCGAGGCCGGGCGGAAGGGTCACGCCGCCGCTCCTCCGTGCCAAGAAAAGCATCATTAGAGAGCGGGGAGCCAAGGCCACGGGTCCTCTCCCAACAGGGATGCGGTCCTGAGTCAGAACCCCTCGGGCCAGCGCTGTGTGCAGGGCGTGGGACGCCGAGGACGCTGAGAGCCGAGCAGTAGGGCACCCCCGCCTCCTAGGCCACCGTCCTGCCCATGTGCCTACCTGGAATATTGCTCTGGGGCTCGATGCCCGCGGGGAAGTTAGTGTTTTCGGGGATGGAATGGCTGTAGTCATCCAGTGGGGGGAACTCGGCCGGGATCTCTGTGTGGCGTGGCACCAACACAGGAGGTAGAACTGTCCAGAGGAGACAGAGCAGAGGCAGATCAGCGGCAATGCCAGGCTGGCACCAAAGCCCCTGCACCCTCAGAGGCACCCCAGACGCTCCTTTAGGAAGTGGCGGGGGGGGGGAGGCGGAGCAATGCTGTGCAGGTAGCTGCAGACCCCACGACAGGCGGTGCCTACCTGGGGTCTCCACCCTCTGATAGTGGTAGGGGTTCACGCAGACCTCGTCCTTCTTCATGTTGAAGGCGAACTCACACAGCTCCATGGCCCGCAGCTCATGGTGGCTGTGTAGGTCGGGCCATCGCCACAGGCGGCAGTAGATGACGTGGGGGAGCCCCTTCCGATGGGACACCTGCAGTCTGCCATCCAGGGACCTGTGAGAAGAGACAGGAGGTGGATTTGGCTTGGCTTCTCTGAGGTCCGCCCCCTGTGGCTGCCGCGAGCCTGCTGGGGAGACTCAGGAAGCTCCCCCCTCCCTCCTTTCTCTCAGACACGGGAGGCCAAGAGATCAGAGAATCGCTAACTGTGAGTGCTAGAAGGGATCCCAGGAGAAGAACTCCAAGGCCCACCAAGGCAGGTCCAGGTCCTCCCCAGCCTGGCAGAGCAGACCCTGAGCCTACCAGGCCCTGGGGTGAGTTCTCCAAGCCCCCCACATAAAGGGAAGGGCACTTGAATCGTGCTCTGAAAGGGTCCATGAGCCGGGCGGAGGCGTGCAGAGAGGGACAGGACTGCGCGAGAAAAGGAGAGTCCTTTAGGTACAAATGTGAGGGCCACAGTGAGACTGAGAAGATGACAAAGCACACAGGCCCTCTCCAGTGGCCCTCAACACTCACCCGGTTCCTCCCTCACACGCTAGGAAACAAGAAAAACCCCTCTCTTTTTCAGTTGGTATTTGTGATGAGGCAGGGCAGGATAGAGGGAAATTAAAGGGAATTTTAAAAGGTAAGAGTCTACACTGCAGAGCTCTCAGGGGTACCTTTCAGTTGGAGGGTTGTCTGCAGGCTGACCCAGGTGTCACCACGCACACCTCTCTCCTAGTTCAGACCTAAGTCCTAAGGGGTCGTGCAGGAGCTGAGCAGGAGCAGGGCCTGCGCCTCCACACCAAGCTTAGATCTTCAACTGTCCCCAGCCTCGCTGGGCCAAATACACTACAGGCGACAGTGCCCCATCGCTGTGCAAACAATGTCTTCTGTGGTGACTTGGCCTCCGAGCCGCTGTGACCTGGTGCCCCCACCTCTCAGGCCAGGCTGAAGCGTGGACCCTGGACCAGCAGCATGGGTCCATGAAACCTTGTTAAAAACGCAAAACCTCAGAGCCTACCCCAAACTACCAAACCAGAATCTTCCTCTTTATAAAATCCCCAGGTGATCAGCATGACAAAGGTGGAGCAGCGCTACAGGACATGACAACCAGGGAGCTCAAGGGTGGCAGAAGCACCATCAGCCAAGAGTAAGGTAGTGAGCGGGGAGGCTTTTGAAGGGCCAGGAGATTTCGGATGACAGCCGGTCTCAGACAGTGAGCAGACTCCATTCACACCGAGTCCTTTATTTAATAGTTGATGAGTTCCTACTATGTGTGGCACTAGGGACACAGTGGTGAGGGAAAGAGACGTCACAGGGAAACAGACCACAGACTGGTCCCTGCTCCCATGGAGCTCCCGGTCCAGTGGGCGAGACCGGTATTAATCAAATAATCAAAGACAGCCACAAACTACGAAAGTATTCTGACGGAAGAGTGCAGGGAACCACAAGAGTTTCGGACCCTGGGGACCTTGCTTTGCCGAAGGGCTGGACAGGGCATCTCTGAGGAGGGGAGGGTTGACCTGAGAGCGTAAGGGATAAGTAAGAACTAACCAGGCAAAACGGTGAGGGAGGGGGGCATTCCAGGCAGAGGGATGAGCACATACAAAGGCCCTGGGAAGGATGGAAAATGTGTGAGGAGGAAGAACAGAGTGAATGCCGGAGTGACAGGAAAGGAGAGAGGGAGAGCACTGAGCACAACATGAGGCTGGGGTAGCAGGCAGGATCAACTCTGCAGGTGAAGCTGGGGTAGCAGGCAGGGTGGACTCTGTACGGCCTGAGAAGCCATGATAAGAGGGTCTGCCTTTTTTCTAAAAGCCATAGGAAGCTTCCGAGATGTTTAACCAGGCTGAGCGTGCTTGTGTATATGGAAGAGACAGGCCCCGCGATGATTCCGGCCACGTGGACAGGCAGACTGGGGCAGTGGGCACGGACACTCAGAGTGGATGAGATGGATGCTCAGGAATAACGAGGTGCCAGAGGCAGTGCTGCTTTTTCTACAAGAAGGCCCATCCTAAGATCCACTTTTCCAATAGTGGGTTAGGGTAGGCAGAGAGGCATACGCAAGCTCTCCCTGTCTGCCCCTGTGTGACTGAGGGCACCCATTTGCCTGAATAAATAGAATTCATGGGTGCTCTGTGAAGGAGGGGCTAGCCAGACACAACTAGAAGCACCAACCCAAGAAAGAGAAACAGAGGAATGCAATGAAACTCTCCAGGCCACCGGCCTGGGAATGGGGAAGAACAAAGGTCGGAGCTGGGCCTGGTCACAGGCACTGACAGGGAGCTGCTGACTAAGGGCATCTCAAAGGATGTAATTACCTCCCTCCCGCGGGGCCCCAGACCAAGGAACCCCCACAGCCAAAAAACAGTAATTACCAGGCAGAAGGAGAGAGGACAGCCTGGGACTCGCCCCTGAGGTACAGAAGGAAGACTGCCAGATGTGGAGTCATGAGACCTGGGGTCAAGATGGGGTTCTACTCTGCTAGCGGTGAGACACTGGGCAAGTCACAAGGTCTCCAGGACCCTCAGTTACTTCACCTGTACAACAGGAACATTCTCCCACCCCCTGACCTCACGCAGCTCAGTGTCCACTGGAAAGCGCCTTGTGAAGCACCAAAGGGCATTTTCACTACACGTTACAACAGCCACTCCCCAAACCCAGCCCTGGATAAATGCGGTGAGTAGTGGGGTTGAGGGGGAGAAAGGGAGTGGGAAGAGATGAGTAGGGACAAAGAATTATTCAGCTCTTCTCATGCTCTTGCAAAGCCAATGAGTACCCATAGATCAGGGAAGTGGCCACATTCCCTCTTCAGTGTTTGACAAAAGCCCCTCAGCTGGACATCTGTAGCTGCCTCTGCAGGGGAGGTCCTGGAGAAAGGCTCAGGCCTGGAGGAAGCCCTCCCGGTCTCCGCCTGGCTGATGGAAGTGGGCGGCCTCTTGCTCTGACAGTAACAACGATAATCCAGGACAGGAGGAGGGGTACTGGTGGACAGCACAGAAGGCTCTCAGCTTCCATGGGGCAGACAGCCCAGGAGAGCACGTGAAAGGCAGAGTCCCCATCAGCCCGATACCCCAGCCCAGGGCCGAGCCTTAGGAAGGGAAGTGAAGGGGACAGGATGCTCTGGGCACCCCTGATGGGGAGGGACGCTCACACTCTGGCCCTTGTATCCTAAACCCCCAGAACCAGGACACTCAAGTCAGGCACCTCACTCTGACAGAGACCCAGAGTGGGCTCCGGCCTTACCCCTGCTCGGGGACCTACAAGGAAAAAACGGCACAGAGTGGGCAGAAACGGGACAGCCACGTGCTGCGCAAAGCTCTGACACAATCCTGGTGCCTGAGGGTAAGGTCTGGGCATGAGGGGGGTTGGGATGTGGTTGTGAGCGGTTTTTGTGGTTGAGGGTTGGGAAGGAGAATCCAGGAGGTGGCGAAGGGGGACAGAGGGTTGATCACATCTGAAGGTAGAGAACTTCCGTTTCCTGATTTCTCATCCAATCCTTTCTATGTTACATGGGCTGTTTCCTCTAGGAGCCTGAAGAGAAGGAAAGGATAGGAGCGGAAGAGGGAGGGGAAGGGAGGGGAGGGGAAGGGGGGGGGGAGGGGGAGGGGGAGGGAGGGGGGAAGGGACACTTCTTGAGTTTTTCAAGGACTTCTTGAGTTTTTAAACTATATACATGAATTATTTTAATAATATAATTAAATTTTTAAAAATCAAGAAAGGTACAGTAACAAGGTAGTGTGGTCATGTCAAAACGACTGATAATCAATGGAACCTAATAGAGAGTACAGAAATGTCACATATATATGGACAACTGATTTTCAACAAAGGTCCAAAGATAATTGGGTAGAGAAAGGAGAGTCTTTTCAACAAACAGTGCTAGAACAACTGGATATCCACATACAAAAATGAACTTCAATCTATACCTTTTACTCTATGCAGAAATTCACTGAAGTGGGTCATAATATAAGGCATAAAAGCACACAACTTTTAGAAGAAAACAGAGAATCTGTGACCTTGAGACAGGCAAACATGGCTTAGATACCACATCAGAAGCACATTCCATTAAAAAATAAAGTTGATAAGCTGGTCTTCAAAATGTAAGCTTCTGGTCTTTGAAAGACATCCTTAAGAGAATAGAAAGAGAAGCTACAAACTGGGAGAAAATCCCTGCCAAGCATGTATCTGATAGAGCACCTATTTCCAAGATGTATAAAGAATTCTGAAAACTCAAGATTAAGAAAACAAACGACCCGACTATAAAAAAAAAAAACAAACAGGTAAATGATTTGAATAGACTGCTACACAAAAAAATACAAAGATGGCAAATAAGCACATGAAGAGATGCTCAACATCACTAGTCATTAGAGAAGTATAAATTAAAACTACAAATTATTAGAATGGCTAAAATCAAAAAGACTGTGCCATGTGCTGACAAGGACGTGGGGCAATTAAACTTCATACCTTGCTGGTGGGAATGTAAGAGGGTACAACTACTTTGGAAAACAGTCTGGAAGTTTCTTCAGAAGTTCAAAACATAAACCTACCACATGACCCACCCATTCCGCTCCTAGGTGATTACCCAAGAGGAATGAAAGCACCTGTCTGTCCAGACTGGTGCACCCAATGTTCACAGCAGCTTTATCTGTAATAGCCCCAAACCGAAAAGCCCCGGCGTCCATCAGCAGGTGAACGGGTAAACCAACTGTGAGATACCCATACAGAGGAACCCCACTCAGCAATAACAAAGAACAAACCTTTGATACACACAACATGGGTGAAGCTAAAAATAATTATGCTGAGTGAAAGAAGCCAGACACCTTTCCGTTTATGTAAAATGAGAGAGTAATTTAAAGGAAAAGTGCAAACTAATCTAGAGTGACAGAAAGCCAAGCAGTGGTTCCCGCGGACAGCGGGTGTGGAGGGATGGGGCGGGGGCTTATCAAGGGGTAAAGGCTATGTTTACTATCTTGATTGTAGTGATGGTTTCACAGGTGTCTACATGTCAAAATTTATCAAATTGCACACTTGAAATATGTGCAGTTTGTTTTATGTCAATTACACAATTCAAAAAAAGGCCAAGAGCTTCGGGGCTTTCGACTTGCATAAACCTGGATTCAAGTATGAACTCGTGCTCGATAACCATGAACTTGATCAAATTGCTTAATGTCTCCTCTTAATTTTTTTTCCTCTGAAATACCAGCCCTTTCATTGGGTTGTTGGGAGGATGCAATCACATTCTGTGCGGAAAGCCTTTGGCACACAGTAGGAACACAATAAACAACGGCCATCTATTGTCAATATCATTGTATAATTATTACCACCTCTATTACTATGACAACACCTGGCAAAGTAAGGTGTACAGTAGGTGGTCAAAAACACCAGTGCCCTGCTTTGGCCATCTGGGTGCACCGCCAGGTCGGCCACTATGAGGCCTCAGCTGGCCTGGTGCTTCGAATTCTCACAAGGCTTCTGTGTTCCTTATCTCAGAGCAGCCCCTGCAATGCTGGGTGGATAACAGGGCACGTTTGTAGTGGCCCCACCTCACTGTACCCGGTACACCCAAGGGGCAAGTCTCCCCTCCTAGGATCACACAGCAGTCTGCACCAGGGCTGCCGGCAGAGGCCAGCGCCCCTGGCTGCCAGGCTGGGCCCTGAGGGCAGGGTGACAGGCACAATCTCCAGCTTGAGAGCATGTGACCACTAGTCTGGCTTGGCAGTATTTCTCAGAAGTCATTTGGTCCATGCCCCTGCTTCTGGGCCATACAATTCCCAAAATCATGATACGGGAGGGCATCTCATTCACTTCTTTTTATGCATCGGTGACTACTCCTCTTGGTTCAGAGTCTGGGCCGCCCACAGTCAGCCCTGGCAGTCCTCCTTTCTCCCTCTGTCCACTTAAAATACACACCAGTGCTTACAAAGTACTAATACCAAATTGGGAGTTTCAGCTGCTGGGTTTCATTTAGCTCATGTGTCCGGTCCACACCCTCCCAAGCCTTACAGGGCACAGAGCCCATTTTAAGTAAATCTAATAAATAGGTCTTAATTCTGAGCTGATGTTACCAGAAACAAGCCCGGCTGCAGAAAAGGATCTGTTTATGACCCGCTCTTCTCCCTGACCCAGCCCTGCCTCCTAGCCCAAGACCAGCTGCTGAGGAACCGCCTCTGGGCCTCCACCCCGTTTATGACTGAGATCTCTTCCCACACCCAGTGGCTTCCGGATGAGAGACCCCCAAAAGTCTTTCTCCAGCAACTCCCTCAAGCTCTTTTGACAGAAGTTTTAATCCTTAAATATATTCTTCACCAGCCGAACTATTTCCTGTGGCAGGAAATTAGGTTTCCTCCCATTGGCTGCAAATGGGACCTGTAGTGTCCCAAAATGGTGGTGGGAGCCACAGCCAAAGATGTGGACATACCCGAGTCCAACGCTGACGGTGAGGTGGAGCCTGCCAGAGCGCTCCCAGAGGAGAGGGTGGGGCTGGGGCCGCCTCCTGCCATGCATCCTCTGTTACCAGTGACCAGCTACCCAGAGCCATCTAGGAGCCGACGTGAAACACTGGTGAGATGTGGACATGGGGGTTGGGGAGAAGATTGGGAGCAGAGCACATAAGCTCCAGAAACACACCAAGTCTGTTCAGCACAAACTACATGCCAGGCACACTGCCACTATGTGAGAATACAAAAATGGCAAACCACCGGTGTACCGCGCCTCATCTAGCCCAGAGAGTTTAAGGGGCTTGTCCAAGGGCATACAACTTGTAAAATTAGGGACAGAACTCAAACCCAGACCAGCGCTGAGAACTGGAGGGGGAGGGGTGGGGTGAACAGTGCTTTTCTGCTATCCCACAGTACATCCCTACCAGGGAAGCTGACCTCTTAGCAATCCCCAGTTACTGAACACCTACCTGCTCCCAGGCCCTGTGCTGGTCACTGAAGCCAAAGAAGTGAACGAAAAGTAAATTTGTTAACACTCTCCTATTTCAGTTGAAACAGATTTAACACACACACAATACTCAACCTTCTGGCTTCTTTCCGAGACGCGCTTTCTCTTTTGACTTCCCTATTGAGTAGTAATAATAACAACAACAGTGGCAGAAGTTACTCCACGATGTGCCAGGCCGTGTGCTTGTCACCTGGTGACTGTGTCAGATTGAGCTGGTCACCCTCTCTGTAGCCATGCCCTTTGCTGGATGGCTTTGCTACTCCTCCTACCGTGGGTGGAGTGGACTTCTTTCCCCTGACTTTGGGTTAAGCTGTTGACTTGCTCTGGCCCATGGAATGTGAGCACAAGGGGTCAAATACCATCATGGGTTTCCACTTGCCCTCTTGCACCTCTGGCCTCACCGTGGGAAGAGCTTTCCCTGGGCAGCTGCTGCTCCTCGGCCCGGCTCCAGGAACCAACACAAGTGGAAGAGACTGAGCAGAACCTGCAGCAAGCACGGCACCAAGCCAAGGTGAGCCAGAGAAGAGTCGGTCAGCATACCGAGCTTTTGGAATGGTTGTCACCCAATACTAGCTGACGGATACACTGTCTCCACCACCAGACTTCTCAATAAACTTGCACGTATCATTATCTTCGTGGACTGATGGAGAAAGAGAGCACCTGAGAGGTTACCCAACTTTGCTAAGGCCCAGAGGCAACATAAACTGAAGCCAGGCTGTGTGACTTACTCCTTCTCCTAACTCAAAATGGGGCATAACTAGGTTTCCTGCCCCTGAATACCATCCAAGATAAGACTTGACCATTTCAGAGGGACTTATTTTGTTTATGGAGAACCACCCACCTATAAGCTTTCAGGGTCAATCTGCATAAAATGTGAACTTACCCCAAATATGCAACTAATGTGAATTTTTTGAAGTGGCCCACATAGCACATTAATAATGTAAAACCAAACCTCTGGCATCCACTTCAACTCAATTTATTCTGTATACTTATATTTTTCCCTTAATATCCACTATGTTTTAGTGTGAGAAAAAGGGGTTATTTCCCATCTTGGGGTTGCCTATTAATACCACAAACCCACACTCGAAAAGATACCTCCCAGAGCAGAGATGCTGCCGCTGGGAGGTCCATCTGCTCGAGTGTTTAATAGCTCCTCTCCCACACGAGTGGAATGGTCCTCACCTCTCCTCCATTGACACAATCAAGCTGGCTCATCATCCTCGTGTTCACCCACCTGCAATAAAATCTTTATCCTCCACTCTTCTTGAGCTTTGTGTTATATGTGGGTTTTACTTTTGCTTTTTTTTTTTTTATGGTTCAAAATAAAAGCAAGGCTTGAATGACTTCAAGTTTGGGTTAGGTGCTCACTCTTCAAACCTTCTAAGAAGGTACAAAAAATTCTGCTAGAGACTTTAAAAGGCCCCCTGCATTGGTTCCATTTGGCCTTTGAGTGACAGTGATCTGCTCTGAGATCTCTCATTCTCTGGGGCTCCTCATTATGTGAGCATCAGAACGCGCCTTTCTCTCTTCCATGCCGTGGACAGCCCAGAACCACTACTGAACAGAGTACGTGACAGCCCTGGAGACACTCCTGTCGAGAGGGTCATTTGGTTTTGGGGTTCACCCAGGATCCTTGCCCTTTGTTAAACCAAGTCCAAACCAAAGCATCCTTTGTTCTGGGCGGAAGTTCTGGCGGAGGTTATGTGCCTGAGGCCCCCTGGCTGCGGGTGACAAACCACAGAGGCCTAACGTTCAGTGAACAGTGTCCTGGTCAGCTGAAGCTCTGGTTCACTAGGAGCCTGCCTGAAAACCCACTTTGGAGAACAGCAGACAGCTGGTACTCGAGGAACCTTGACAGCATCTTGTCCAATCCCTTCCTTTTGCAGTTGAGGAAACAGACTGATGCATTAAGCATCCCAAGGTCACCCAGCAAATGAACACAGAGCAGAGTGTGGCCTCCCAGTAGCTACTTCACTGTAGCCAGACCTCACTGCTGATGAAGTCTGAGTCTGTAAGAAAAAGAAGTATACTGAGTCCACTTTCCCGCCTTGGTAAGTTTCTTCTTTGTTGTATGACTCTTAAGTTGCCTGAAGGTCTCACTCTTCAGGAAAACCAAGGTCTTCTAAAAAATGGGACTGAGCAGCTGGTGACTCTGGGTGGACATATGCTGTCATTCCTGTCCTATCACAGCAACTTTCTCAGGTTTGAAATTACATTAAACAAAAAGTTGTAAACAAAAAGAAATTGAGCTGTACTGACTATACTATTCCCAGATACTTCCAATGTTTTCTTTGGTTGTTGGAGTTTAAATGAAAAGCAGTATTTCCAGCATCAACCTGTTTGTGTTATTCAGTGCCACAAAGGAGGCATCTGGGTACGTGAAGTTTGTGGTGGGGAAGGTTCTGGATAATTGAGGTTTTGTCGTAAGCTCTGCCACAGTGACCACATGCTCTAGCCTGGTTTCATAAGTGTTCTCAGCAAGTTCTGTAAGTATGCTAAGCACGTTTTTAAATGTTCCAGTTTAGATTGGCCCACGAGGAGCTAAAAACAGGATTTCACAACCCTCGATACCAGTCACTGAACCATTTCTACCAAGAACTCAGTTCCCACCTGAACTTGTAGATGGAGAATATCCGGTGCTCCCGGCGGCCAGATGAGGGGAACCCGACAGAACGCCAGGCTGAAGCCTCCGTGCTGTGCTCTATACTCCTCCCCGCTGGGTTTGGGCCTCCCCTCCTCCTGGCTGGTTTTCCAGAGCAGTTGGCTCAGGTCCACCACAAGCGGCCAGGCAGACGGGGCCTGAATGGGAGCCTCAGAAGTCACAGAAGCCTCCTGGGCAGACCCTCGGAGGTGGGGGCCAAGGAAGACCTCGCCCTGCCCTCTGCAGGGGGCTGGATCCCACAGGAAACACATGAAGATCATCCAGACTTCAGGGCTTCCTTTCTCCCAAGGGGCCAGGGGTGGGCACAGTGCGTGTACTTTTTGGAAAAGAAGGAGGCTGATTTGAGGAGAAAGTTCAGCTTAATTATAATCATCTGGAAAGCACACGTACACCGAGAACTTTTCAACATCGTGCTATGATTAAGGCAAGCCCCACTGTTTCTCAACCTCAGCTCTCCTGACGTTTGGGGCCAGAAAGTTCTTTGCTGGGATGGGAGGACAGCGGTCCTGCACATCGTAGGATGTTTAGCAGCATCCTTGGCCTTTCCCCACTAGATGCCAGCAGCATCCCCACTCCCAGCTGTGGTAACCAAAAATGTCTGCAGACATTGCCAAAGGTCCCCTAGGGGCCAATGCGTGCCCCCGAGGGCCTTGAGAACGTGAGGGCTAAGGAATCGCCCTGGGGGTGGGCACAGGTGGGGGGG